>NC_071511.1:47904765-48210625 GCF_027887155.1 Malaclemys terrapin pileata
CCAAGCTTTGAAGCTGTCTAATCTGCAGCTCTGGGCTACAGTGATCTGGTTTTAAAGCGCCTGGGCGAATGCCCTTGTCAGACAAGGACTTCCTGACCCAGGACGAGAGAAGGTTGGAGTGGGGCAGGGCAGGTCGGGGACCGAGACAAAGCAGGGGTGAGAGAGACTTGCCCAGCGCCTAAAGAGAAGTTGTCTCCAGAGGGAATTCTGTTTACATAAACATTTGATTGTTTATAATCTGTAGAAGCCTAATCTTAACCCCATGGGAGCATCCACACTGCAGAGCCGCCAGCAGGTTTGGCTTTCCTGGGTAAATGCTCCAATGAAGACATACCCATGAGGATGGGTTGCTCATGATGAATGCAGGGCTGGGCATACTGGGTTGTTGCTGAGTGGTGGGCTGTCAGAATTCATTTAAAGCAGTGTGAAGTTGTTTTGAATTAAACCCTGTAGGGAAGAAGGAATTAAGTGGATTTTGCAGACAGAGAGTAACAAAAAATTAACTAAAACGCTTGGCTGATCCATCCCTGTCAGTCATTTTAACCCAAATAATTTAGTACAACATCCTGACAACACTCCATAGTGGGCTCTCCTTGGATCAGTGCTTCTGGCTGCCACCCTTTGAGCAACTGCTATGTTGTATTACACACTTGATTAGGAATGCTAGAGGATGCAGAGCCTCCTGCCTTGCTCTCAAGGGTTTTTTGGCTGGAGAGCAGTGGTGAATCTCCTCTGAGAGATTTGTACGAGCCCACCTGGGATCTGTCACCTTGGATCCTTCAGCTGGTATGATGGATAATCCTGCATTGGCCAGATGTGTTCTCTCTATTCTAGCGTGTGATGTGGTGTCAGGCTCTAATGAGATGGGAATTAGATAACCCCCTTTCCAGTTGCACTATTCTTCCTTGTCTTTTTGAACTACTCTTTACTGTGGATGAACATTCTGTGGACATTTAGGAAGACCGTGCCTATTGGGCTGCCATGGGCAACCCTGGAATATTCATCTGTTGAACTGTCCAGAGATGTCCTAATGTTCCATTGCTCCTGGGAGACGGAGAATGATCCCTAGTCTTTGCTTGCTCAGCCTGCATGATAGAGCAGAGTTTTCCAACAGAGCATATTGACTGTTGATGTTGAGCTCCTGTTCATCTGGCAGGGCTGGCTCCAGGCACCAGCTGAGCAAGCAGGTGCTTGGGGCGGCCAAGGGGAAGGGGCGGCATGTCGGGCTCTTCGGCAGCAATTCGGCGGAGCGTCCGGACCTGCCGCCGAATTGCTGCCGAAGAAGAAAGTGGTGCAGTGGAGCTGCCGCTGATCGCGATTATGGCGCTTTTTTTTTTTTTGCCGCTTGGGGCAGCAAAAACCCTGGAGCCGGCCCTGTGACATCTGGCCAGAAATTTCACAAAGTGGTGCTGCTGGGTGCTGGGCACTCTTGAAAAATCTGGTCCCAACTGCAGTCTCTGAGCGCTTTCAGATCTGTCCCTTAATGTTTAATAAACCATAGGTCTGTTGCTGGCAGAGTCAGTCCCAATGACTGCAGCAGTGCCACCCTCACCCCTGCCATCTTCAGTGATGCCCTCTCTTAGTGGCTATGCAGTCATCGCTGAGGAAACTCTCAGGAGTTAGCGCGTGGATCAGCACAGTATATTGGAAAGCTGCCTCTTTAAAAAGATGGAGCTTTCATTTCTACTAGCTGCTTAAACTCTGATCCTACTATTTGCCTCTCTTTAATATCTAAACTTTTGTAGAAGACTGAAGGGGAAACAATTGAAGTTAGTAGAGGATGCTGCCTTGCAATATATAGAGGTGCAAATGAGATCAGGGAAAATAGAACCTTGTCGCAGTTTCCTTGCTTGTTCCTAATTGTATTATCGCTATATCTCACTGGGATCACTTTACACAGTATCATTTTTTACTTTAACAGCAAGTGACAAATAATGAATGATGTAAGCAGAGGGTGTTAACCCCTCTGAGGATGGATCTTGCCATCGCTCCTGTGCGCTGTGACGGTGTTCGTAAAAGAGCCGGTGTTGCGGTGGAGAGTGGGCTAAAGGGCCCAGATCACCAGGACTTTGTCTTGTGGAGTCTTCAGGACCCTCTCTGGGACTCTGCAACCCATAACCTGCCTAACTGCAGGCCGCCTGTTTGTTCAAGTGAATATACGGTTGGTAAAAGGTAATTGGACTTCCCATGAAGTGGAAGTCCTCTGCCAGGATCGGCTCAGTCTCTGCCCCCCTCACTTGCCCTATTGACACACCGCCCGTGGCCAGGATGCTGCACCTTTAGTTCAGTCTCTGTGGCCCATTCAGGCCACCATTTCTTGGGTGAGGCTACAACCAAAGGACAAGCTAGGTCCAGGTGGTGAAGGTGGACCTACCTACCATCTACCCCAAGAGCCAGGCTGTTTGTTAACCCGTTCCCCAGATATTCCTGACCAGCCCTCGCTGCTGGTTGGCCACAAGCAATCTGGGCAGGATTTGAAGCAGTGACTTGGAGGGGAAATGCTCCATAGCCCCACGCCCAGTCCCCTGAACCATCTGCTCCCACAACACCCCTCCAGATGCTGGGCTCCGCAGCTGCGACGGTAGCGGCAGGTACTGGTGAGTATCGGAGGGAGAGGAGGGGAGGGAAGGTCGAGGCAGGCAGCTGAGCAATCCATCCTGGCAGTGTCAGGGAATGCACGGCTGGCTTTTCTCTCAAGTGCTTTGGGAGGTGCCCGATGGGCCCTGGCTGCATTCGGGGTGGGGTGTTTGCATGGCCATGCTCTTCTCCTCCCACGAATCGCTCCCACCTTGGGCTGGCGCAGGGGAAACATTCTCCACAAAGCCAGCTCCCCCGTCACTGGGGATGAATAGAAGCAGGCCCCGGCCTCCTCCCTGTTGCACTCCTGGGCCCACGGTGAGGTTTGTTGTGTTGAGGGCAAGAATCTCTGCCTATGTCTGTGCGGGCTGGGCCGGAGAAGGGCAGGAGCAGTGGGCTCCTTTTTTCCCCAAGAGCTTCTGCGTCTCTTCGGGCAGTGCAGGCACCAGCAAGGGACTTGTGCCTTAATCCAGTGAGGAAACAGCCCTGGACTGTCGTCATCTCACCACTGGCAGCGCTCCGGGCATGGTCAGAGCAGGCTCCGCAGCACCATCCCACTCAGTCCTGGAGGTTTTGCTCAGGAGGTCTTCCCTTGGGCGGTGCTGCTCCCTCCACCCTGAAGGACTCTATTCATTAGGCTTCTGCTTGGAGGTGCAACACGAGGTGCAAACAATGAAGCAGCTTGGCTTCCTGCAGGGACTGCAGCAATCACGTAACCCCGTAGGAGAAAGGAAAACTGGCCAAGTGGGAGACCTGGATTCAAATCCCTGTTCTGACACGGATGGCATGTGATCCTGGGCAAGGCACTTAGGGTACGTCTACACTGCATTTAAGCACTTGTGGCTTTCCCGGCGCAGCTGACTCGGGCTCGTGGGGCTATCAATCTGCAGTGCGGACATCCGGGCTCAGTCTGGCGCCTGGGATCTGGGACCATTCTCCCTCATGGGGTCCCAGAACCTGCGCTCCAGTCTGTGCTTGGTCGTCTGCACTGCAATTGTATAGTTCCGCAACCCTAGCCTGGGCCAGATCTGGGTGTTCCATTGCTGTGTAGACATACCCTTAGGGTAATTCCCAGGGTGGGTTCACATAAGCTCTGCTTGAGCTAGTACCTAGAAATATCTGGGTGGCCACAGCAGCTCAGGCTAGCTAGCTCCTCTCCCGACTTCTGCAGCAGCTGGCCTCGCGTGTCTCTCCCACCTCACATCACCTGGTTCCGACAATCCTCCAGCCATCACCTGAATTAACGGCCTATGCATGTCACCTGATCCTGTAGTGCTGAACACCTCCCTTCATGGAGGGAGATGCTCCAAGTATGAACTTCCATGAAATACCACCTGGACTGCTGGCCCTTGCATCACCACAAGCCCTTGATGGCTAGGCAGAGTTTGAGTTAAATCTATGCCTGCCATTACCTTCCTGTCCCTGAGAGAGCCCGTGGCTCTGGAAAGAACCCTCCTTGGTCTATTGGGATCTCTGTTTTCCTTCACCAAGATGCCGTGTCTTAGACATCCAGTGGCCCGGAGATGTGGAAGAAAAACCAAGGCTAATGAGCGGACATTCTCTCTCTCTCTCTCTCCAATCCCCCCAGCTCCTTTCAAGTTCTGTTCAAATTACTGGCCCCCATCTCCATTGAAATAACTGTCCTGGCAGCAGGATCAGAGAGAATTTTCACTCCCTCCATGCAGCTGTGGTTCTGGGATAGATTACAAAAGCAATATTAGGAAATGCAAGAGGAGGAGCAGCCCTTCCTAGGACAATCCACCCGGGGCCTGCTTGCTGCCAGGGGGCCCGGCACGCCATCCGTCAGCGCTCTCCCAGGGCTGCGTAAGCCAGCCATGAACCCCGTGCTCCTGGCTTTTATTTTAATTAGGGCTGCTGAAACCCTATAGGGAGGGGAAGGGGTGGGGGTGGGGGCGGTCTAGTATTAATGAGCCTTTTATGAATTCAGCGGCCGTTCCTGTCCTGGAGAGCCTGCTCCTGGAGAAGGTGAAGGGTCAAAGAAGCCTTGAGTGTTTCAGGGAAAGGGAAGCTTTCTGTTTTTCTCTTTGACCTCGTTGGCTGGAAGCTTTTAATTACGGCCGTCCCTTCCCCAGTGGTCGGACATCTGGCAGGCCAGGAGAGTGAAGGTTGGCCACCTATGGTGGCAGCGCGGGTGATGCCCTCCAGTGATGGAGGGAATGTGAATAGGAGAGAGGGAGATGCACCGATGAATTTGTGGAAAGGAACTGAGAGAGAAGCAGAACTAGAAACAGAACCACCAATGGCCCAGTCCTGCAAACACCACCCTAATGGGCCTCTCAGAATGGTTCTGTTTCTAGTCCTGCAAGCTCTGTGGGGAAGAGACTACCCAGTTTTATTTTTTTAAGGCCAGAAGGGGACCATTAGATCATCTAGTCTGACATAGGCCATAGATTTCACCCAGTTACTCCTGTATCGAGCCCAATAACTTATATTGGACCAAAGCATGTCTTCTGAAATGGCATCCAGTCTTGATGTTGCATATTTGTGTGCCTGTAATGCATAGCACAGTGAGGCCATCCTCTCCGACGAAGGCCTCTTGCTGCTAATGCTATATAAATAATAGAGGATCCAGTTTACAACGTCCCTTTGCTCTGTTGTCCTTCGGAGAAATCTTGTCTAAAGCAGAACAATTGAGAAGTTCCAGTTTGGTTCCAAATTCAGATCCAAATGCCACAGGCCCCACTGTGACTTTAATCGTCTGATAGAAAGTGGCTATCTCTGCATCCATCTGACTTTTAGTTTTTAATGTTAATTGTCCTTAACTCCTAGCTGGGAGCTCCCATAGGTCCTAACCTCAGTCTGGGGTGAACCAACCCCATTAACGTGACCTCCCAGGTTCTGGGATCAGGGGGCTGAAACGTGGCAATGTGCATTGCTCAGGCTGCAGTCCTGCCCTGTGAGCTGGGCTGTAGCAGGTGAGGGGGAGGATGGCCTAGTGAACACTGCCCCGGTGAGTCTGATGGGTGGGCGGGAGAGGTCCTCAGAATGTTGTCTGAGGTCACACTGAGGGCAGGGGAGAGGTAGAGGCAGCTCCTAGCCGCAGGCAACTCTCTTGGGTGCTCATGTCCTTTGGATTTCGCCCATGTAGTGGATTGGGTGAGGAGCCCTGTATTCCTGCTATGCACCAAGTGACCCATGGCTAGCCCTGCTGGAGTGGGGAAGGGACACCATGCTGACTGGAGGGGCTGGTGAGAGACAAGGAATGACGGTGACCAAACTAAATGCAGGGGAGGGTGGAGGGCCCCGAATCTGGAGAGGATGGAATTGTACCTAACCTGCGGATCTGACAGACCACAGGTGGGCTCCAGCTAGGAGCCAGTGCTCTGGGTCAGAGCGCTGTTGTGCAGGGGGTGCCCTGGCATGGCTAGTGCCACTCGCCCGTAGAGCTGGCAGGAACTGGAGTTTCCTTTGGACAGGAAATTCTGCTGGTTTGGAGTGTAGTCTCATTCAGGCTCAGGCTGGCCCATCTCAGCGGTCAGCGTCCAGCATCGAGGTGCAGCAGCCACTACCCAAAGGCAGAGCCGAAATACCCGACTTGTCACATGTCAGATGCAGCTCAGTGCGGGGGACAGCAGTGACGGCACTCTGTGACCGAGCACTGTCAGGCTTTCCTGGATGCCGCCGTCCCCGCTTCAGCTCATGGCTACTCTATGGCCGCATTGCTCTTTGGGGCAGGGCCTGGCTCCTCAATCTGGGTTTGTACAGTGCCTGGCACAGTGACGGCCTGGGGCTCTTGGATGCTACCAATATACGGGTGATGATTAAGAATCAGACCTTTCTCATGAGAGCACAATATTTGCTTTTTCATCTTCATTAACCCTCGCTCGTGACTGCGCCCCAGTCTGTTTTCCTGTCCTCGTTCTCAACCCTTGCCCTTGGTTACCCGTCCCTAGATCCTTTGTCTGCCAGCCTTGCTGTCTTGGCTTGGTCCCTACCTTGCTCCTTTCCCTCTAGGCCTCTCTTCCCCCTGCTGCTCCTGAGGTAACCCAGACCTGCTCCTGACCTTCCTATGCTTCAGTAGAAATATACATTAGGGTGAGGCTCAGGTCTGCTGCCAGAGGAGGCATCGATTCCTCCCTCACCTCAGCCCAGCCTGGATTTGATCCTGCTGGCTGCATGTGATTCAAGACAGACAGCAAGCGGAGTGGGTGCCCACTTGGAGACTAGTTGCTCCCAAGGCTTGTTTGTGTGCTTACCTCCAGGGGAGATGCATTAGCCTTGGCTGAGGTTGCTTGCCTCTAGCATTAGCCCTATAAGTAAAGGCTTGGGTGCTTTCCTGATGGCAGTTTAACATTTATGTTGGGGTGCTCTCAGCCCTTTCCCCCGAGATGTAGCTTTGCACCCCCAGCTGAGCTGGGCGAAGGGCCGCAGCTCCCATCAGAAGCTGCATTTCCTGGATTGGCAGGTTGCTCAGCAGTCTTCTCTTTGTAAATCCCCCTGCTGCAAGCCCACATAAGGCCCAGTGTGGCTCAGCCAGACTCGGAGCCTGCAACATGCGGCGAGGAGAAAGCTGACACTGACGCCCTCCCAGCCAGCATGGGCTGTCCTTCCTGCTGGCTCAGGCTTGGCCAGTATCTGAGACAAGGCTGTGGGGAGCTGGCAGGGAGAAGGGGATCCTGAAACGGCTGCTGGGCCCATCGTCCCCGAATTCAGGCAGGAAGGGAGGAGTGGTGAGTCCCAAGCTAGGACTGGGCTTAGGCTGTGCCCAGTGCCAGTACTAACAATCAGTGCAGCGAGTCTGGCAGTTCTCAGATCAGTCCCTGGCAAGTATTGTCCAAATCATTTGGATGAGACTCCTCCTTGGTGGTAGAGGGGAGTCAATGACTAAGCAATGTGGAGAATGAATTGCCCCTCTCCTCCCAGAAGGTGCTTTCCCCAGGCCAGAGCTTGAGGGCCTAGTCTGGGAGCCCAAGATCGTATGAAGATGATGAAGGAATTCGGCTCCACCCCAGGAGAGGCTGGAGGCCTATTGATGGGAGTCACGAGAGTGAGTGAACGTGGACAATGGATGATTCCCTCACGCCATGGCTGTGAGGGTCACTTGGACAGTTGGCTGGGGTGGTGGAGGGAGTATAGAGGCTGGCTTAATATGCAGATTCCTTCCCCATAGAGCTGGGGAAACAGGCTCTTTTGTAACCTTATTACAATGTCCCAGTGATCCAGGCTTGTGGGCCACCCTGCCAGGTAATTCTGGGTCACCAGATGCACGTGGCAGGAGCAATTGGGCTCACTGGGAGATTAAATGGGGGGGCTAGCTGAGCAGGAAGAATGGGGGCAACGCGAACGACGCTGATCTGAGCCATGCTGTTGAGGCGGCTCTCAGTGCTGGAGGAAGAAGGTGGAGGAGCAAAGAGGGTAAACTAAGGCTCCCATGTATTGTCATTTCGTGTGTAGGTGCCCTGCAGTGGGTGGAGCCCAGCGGGTGGACATGGGTTCTGGATTCAATCTCTCCTGCGTTTCCACTCAGGCCACCACTGCACACGCTCAGGTTGGCTGCTTGCTGGCCCGAGGATGCAGATGCAGTTGGGTTATGGGGCCAGGAGGGAAAGCTACTCTGAGCAGCTCTGGGCCTGCTGTGGTCTCCTGAGTCACATCCCAGAGGCCAACCGCGCCACTCCACTGCCCCAACCCCCTAAGTCTGGAGGTCTTGCTGGGCTCTCCAGCCACCCTGGGGGATGATTTAGGAGCCAACGTACCAGTCAAGTTCTTCCTAAGCTGGTCCTGTAATCAGAAGCTGTGGTGCAGGAATATGCAGTGGTGAATGCTTATACCAGGATCTCAGCCATAAGGGGAAATTCTAAGCTGTGCTGAGTGGGATTTAATAGCCAGGTTTCTGTGGTGAAGGGACCCTTATCTGCTATGGTTGAACATTCAGCACTATGCTGTTTGATGCGGTTGGCTGGGAGAAGCAGCTCAGTGGTCAGCTGAATTCCGGTTCCACGGCAACACTGGCTCATGTTTCCCAGACGACTGAAGATGCCCAGTCCCCAGCGGCAACTGGGAAGTACAAGAGCTTTGGAAACTTGGAGACGCTTGAAGTCTAGAGCTTCACTCGGGATGAGCTGTTGGGGTTGGACTCTGGATGGCAGTCAGACAGTTCTTGTGTGGGTGCTGCATAGCCTGTGTGCAAGCTCCCTGGGCGGTCTGGTCGGGGGAGTGTGATCCATGGATGGGGGAAGGTGATGGGTTTGTTTGACTTTTCCTAGCTCTAGAGTCTCTCCTGCAATCTCCTGTCAGGATCAGCATTCTGGCTGGGCCTGTGTTTTGTAAATATCTTTTATTTCAAATTATATTCACCATGTTATGGCTGCAAAAGTTCTGTAAACATGTTTTGTTTGCTCTTTCTCTGAGAGGTTTTTCAGCAGTAGAATTTAATACTTTGTTTTAAAACAGCTGTGCAGGTGAAGATCCACCCTGTATGTTTTTGTTTGTTTGTTTGTTTAGTCCCTACATCTTAACAATAAAGCTAATAATTTAATTTGGAGAAAGCTGTTAGGGATAATAAATAGCTTCTGATTGCCTGATCCAATGTGAAAACATGGCTAACGCTGTCTCTTAAATGCCCTCCATATACAAAATGTAACTACACCTCTACCCCAATATAACACAACCTCATATAACATGAATTCGGATATAACGCGGTAAGACAGCGCTCTGGATGGCTGGGCTACACCACCGTTGGCTAAGAGAAAGACAACGGCGCTGCTTGGCATCACAGTTCAGCTAACAACTCCCAGTGCACAAGCCAAGCGCCCGCCCCCCGCTCTGCCCCCCGCAGTGTGCGATCAGAGGCGCGGGCAGGTACAGGATGCACCAGCCAGCCCGAGACGGCTGGGAGTGGAGTCCTCTAGGTAACAGCCCATCAGCCCCCCGCGGCAAGGAGCTGGCACACGTGAGCGAACCTGTCTCTACCTGCACAGAGCTTGTTATTTTGCCACCACGTTGGACACGCTTCCAGAGTGGCCACCCGCAGGGCCAGCCTCACCTGGCTCCCGCATCTACCGGCGATCTGGGGTGGCAGCGGCAGGGCACAGCAGAAGGGCACAATGGGAGAGACGTGGGAGCTGCTGGCGCAGCGCCCCGCCCGACCCGCATCCCGCCCCACAGGGCCCAGCTCCCCATCGAGGAGTCAGGCCGCACTGTCCCTGCTGTCTACATAGCAAAGGCTGTGGCCAGCCGGCGCGGCCCTCAGTAGGGAGGCAGGACCGAGCCCTTGCGTGTGGGGATTGCCAGGGCTGGGAAAACAGGACTTCCCTGTTCCCTGCCTAGAGCGAGATTGCAGCAAACAGCCCAGGGGTAGCCGCTACCGTATGTAACTCAGACCTGCTGTGGTCACAGATGCCGCCATGCTGGCCCCTCAGCCTAGGGTAGGGGTTGTAAGAGCTCTGACAACTAGCTGGGGACCAGAGAGCTGGGGATCGGTGTCTGTCAATCGAAGGCCAAAGCAAGTTCGATATATCGCGGTTTCACCTATAATGCGATAAGATTTTTTGGCTCCCGAGGACCGCGTTATATTGGGGTAGAGGTATATTAAATCACAAAGTAGGAAGCAGTCATATTGTCAGCCTGATGGGATGCATGAAGGCAGAAAGACTGGAAGATCTGAGCTAGAGCCAGAGTAGAGAGATGGCAGGTGACTCTTTTTAGGTAAAAAGCAACAGAGGGTCCTGTGGCACCTTTGAGACTAACAGAAGTACTGGGAGCATAAGCTTTCGTGGGTAAGAACCTCACTTCTTCAGATGTTTGCTCAGAGTGTGCACCCATGTTAAAGAAATGACTCCTCCCTCTGATCCTTTCATCCATAAAACTGCATAACTCAGCTCAAAAGAGCCCAGGCTTTCCCTTGCTGTCCCGTGTCTCTGGCTTCAGCTCTGATCCTCCAGTCCTGACTCAGCCTATATTGTCATGTTGCATTTCTTGTAGGCGTTATCGTTAACCGGGCAGCCCCAGGGATGAGAGAAATGCCCAGTTCAGCTGTTTGAGGGTTTTCTTTAATAGCACCCATCACTGGAGCCTTATAGAGATTGGGAAATATTTGCAGGGTCTGGGTTTTAAGGTGATAAAGGCTTGTCTGATTAATGTCTGGTGAGCACTGTATTGAAAGGGAGGCAGAGACTCATAGATTAAAGCCAGAAGGGACCATTAGATCAGCTGCTCTGACCTCATTTATCAGGCAGATAAATTTCCACATCTGCTGAGCAAGGGAAAATTGACCAACTCCTTCAACAGAGATGGGGTGGCTGGGTGGATATGGGAGCAGTGCTGTGAAATCCCACTGGCTATATTGCCCTGCTCCTTCTCCTAGCTACTCTACTAGTTAGAGCCACATCTACACTATGGGCATGACAGTGGCATGGTTACGGCACTGCAGCTGTAATGCGGTAGCAGAGGTGTTTCCCGCAGTGATGGAAGAGGTTTTCCCATTGCTGTAGTTGCTCTGCCTCTCCAAACCGCAGGAGCTAGCGTGACAAAAGAAGCCCTCCATCCAGCTAGCTGCGTCTACGGCAGGGGTACGCAAGGGCACTCAGGACAGAGCTAGGCGGGTGGATCTCATTTTTAAGTATGCACTGGGCCTTGTTCTCACCTCCTCATGGCCTTTCATCCCAACCTGAAGATTTCCCTTACTCTGCAGCTCCCCCCATCCTAATTTCTGGTGGGCAGTGGGCTGTCTGTGAAGTGACATGCAAAAGGCAGCATCTATGCAAGCATCTAGCCAGAGGGGAGAGGCCAGGTCTAACGACATGCTGTAATGCACAAGTAAGCCTGGGGGGGCCATGTGTGTCTCTGATTAGATCAGTGGGGCTGCCTCTTGCTGGCAAATAGTAACAGGATTGTTCAGGGAATTGGTCTGCAGCAGCCCTGCTGTATATTCAGTGAGGCAGGGCCTGAGGTTTCCTTTCTGCTTCTTCGCACCCTGAGCTGGTGCCACCCTCTTCTCACCAGAGAGGTTGATCGTGAGCCCTCAATGCCAGGTTGCTGAACTGCAGCAAGACATTGTCAGCTGTTACTCCTCTGATCAGCCGCTCTCGGAGTCACTGCTTTGAAATAGGCCATCCTGGCACGGCGCCTTCGGCTGGCTGAGTTGGTCACACCATGAGGAGCGATGGGATTCGGGGACTGTCCTGTCAATGGTTACCCGAAGCCTGGGAAAAATCTTCTCTGATGCTCTGGGCTCCTCTCTCCACTATCCCCAGCTGCCTTTGTCTCCCTGTTAGAACTCAGTTCCTTATCTGGCCCCCGCATCGCACCTCACATCTTTATTGTATCTAACCTCCCTGTAAGGCAGAGCAGTGCAATTATCCCCTTGCGCAGATGGGGAACACAGGGAGGTGAAGTGACTTGCTCAAGGTCACCTAGGAAGTTGGTGGGGGAAACAGGGACTTGAACTTGGGTCTCCTAGGCTACTACCCTAACCACTAGCCCATCCTTCCCCATCCAGCTAACTTTAAGGCCTCCTAATATAAAATGGGGTTTAATTGTTCCATGGCCTCACCACCACCTTGCTAATGCAATCAGCCTGCCCAGGGAACTAATCCGAAGGCCACGCCTTAATGGTGCAACAGCAGCTTGGGGCTCCATTCTTCCATAAGGCAGGACAAAAGAGTGACACAGCTCGCGTTGTATTTTCAGGCAGGAGGGGAGCCTGAGTATGTCCGTGGCATGGGGAGGAGAGGAGCTCGGTGGAGGAGGGGGTTGTTCTGTGCCTCCTGGTCGAGATGAGCCGGGGTGTGGGTGGAGTGACTATAAAGGGGGTGTTTTGGGCAGACCGCTAAGCCACTGTGGCAGGGCAGTGTGGAGGAGGAGGGTTTAAAAAAAAAAAAAAAATGGAGATATCCCATCTCCTAGAACTGGAAGGGACCTTGCAAGGTCATCGAGTCCAGCCCCCTGCCTTCACTAGCAGGACCAAGTACTGATTTTGCCCCAGATCCCCAAGTGGCCCCCTCAAGGATTGAACTCATAACCCTGGGTTTAGCAGGCCAATGCTCAAACCACTGAGCTATCCCTCCCCCCCTAAAAATTTTTTATTACCCCTTAGTGTGGCCTACCTTCTGCCCCTCTGCTTGGGGCATACTGCTTTACAGCTGGTCTGTGCAGCTTCAAGACTAGTATAGCCTGCAACTGTCTCCTTTTCAGCTGACCTATCTTTGTTGTCTGTAATCCCTGAAGTGAAGCAGCCCTCTTCCTGCTCACCACCCCTTCCTTTGGCAGGTTTCCCTTTTTTAAACTCCTCACCCTCCAGGCAGAAGAAGTCCTGCGGGTGCACCATTAATTTTGAATAGCCCAGACGAGTTCATTAGTCTCCTCTCCACCAGAGTGAGTGTGTGTCCCTTCACAGGGTGACTACTGGATCTGTGAAGATAAGTGTGGTGATCCATTGGTTTCTTGTATATAGTTGTCCATAGGGTTCCGTTGTTAAAGCTGATTGTTAGCGTAACCCGTCGGCCTGAGGACAGCGTCTCTGAACAGCCGAGAAGTGAGCGTTGCTCCAGGGACCCACTGTTGTTCTCAGCGCCAAGCGAGGCGGCCTGCTGAGTTCCACCGGGGTCCCTCCGTTCCGGCTGCTGACCCCCCGTTAAAGTGGGGTGGAGAATGGGCAGTTGGAGAGCGGCTTGTTTTCTTTGCTCGTGGCAAAGGGATTACCTCACGTGGCTGGTTGCCATGGCAATGCTAATATTATTTCCTCCTTCTGGAGTTGCCCAAAGGTGGAGTGAAATGAGCGTCATTAACTTCAGGGGGTGCCAGCTTCTGCAGCGACCTCTCTCCTCCTACTGCCTGGCTTAGGCCTCGGGATCTTTGGGCTCAGGAAAGAGAAGCGCGATCTATAAACTCACAGCAGCACAGGACCCAGTCTGCATGGGGCCAGCGTGGTGCCAGAGCCCGAGCATCTCCCGATTCTGACTCCATGGGCAAGTCCCTTCCCCTCTCTGCCTCACTTTCCCAAGGACCTAATACACAGCTTCATCAGCTTGGGGAAGTGCCCAGAATGTGCCAGGCACTTTCCAAGCACAAAGCCTGCTGTAGGCTGGCCCTGCAGAGTGAATGGAACAGGCTGCCAAGAACCATTCAAGCGAAGGATGGGAGAACAGGGATGCTGGGAGATATTGTCCATCAGTGTCTGCAAAGTGCTCCTGAAGGTGTGTGTGTGGGGGTCCTATTTAGTGTGAAGACCGTGCTGTACAGTGGCTCCCACCCTTTGAGTCTGAGCTGTCTTTGCCAGGGTGCTGTACCGTCTGGGGTCAGGGCTATAGCAATGGTCTCTGTGCTAGAGGGCTGATCTCTGTGCTGCTGCAGCGTGATTCATCTGCCTTGGCTTTGCTTCACTGGGGGTGTGAAATGAAAGTGAAAACAGGGCTCCCTTTGGAGGTTAGTGTGTGTGTGGGGGGAGTAGCTGGAATCCCCTCCCCAGGATACATCAGTCACAACGGAGTCTGCTCTGGCGGCTGAGTTGTGGGGAACTCTGTGCTGCCCTTTGAACTTCCTGGGACCCTGAGGTCAAAGATGGAGAAGGTCAGTGCTTTTAATCATGAGGGTGTTAGCATTTGTCAAAGGCTCCTTCTCTTTTGCCTCCAGTCGGTATCTAGCCTTGTGGGCCAGTGGCCGGCTGCCCATCCTACAGGCCCCAAAAAGAGCCCTACAAGGATTGTGGCCTGTCAGAACTTGTCTAGGACAAAGACCCTTTCCCCTAGGAGCTCTGTGGGATCCTCTCTGCTCCTGGCCCTGGGATCTAGCCCCAGCTATGATCATTCCCCTTGCTCCAAAGTCCCTGCAAGAGGCTGGCTCTCCAACAGTGGGCAGTTCCCCCATTTCTCTGGCACTGGCCCGTTAGGTAATCCTGGAAGGGGAGAAACATCTGAACTTCGGAGGGGTGGGCTTGCCATGCCTCCAAGGCCAAGGACTGTGTGTGAGCCCAAATCTGTCCTGTGTAACTGTGCCACAGGGCAGCTGGCATCACTGTGGGGCCAGCTGGGGAAGCCCCTCTGAACATGACCATCCTCAATGCTAACGGCCCTGGTATGTGGCTTACCAGGAGCATGCGGTAAAGGAGACCATGGAGAACACAGGCCCTGAGTGCATTCATCCCACTAGGGGAACAGGCTCCAGCGTTTTTGCCACCCCAAGCCACAGAAAAAATAAAAGAAAGCCGCGATTGGTGGCACTTCAGCAGCAGCTCTACTGCCGCCGCTTCGTTCTTCGGCGGCAATTTGGCGTCAAGACCTTCCCTCTGAGAGGGAGAGAGGGACCTGCTGCTGAATTGCCGCCCCTCTCCGTTGGCCGCCCCAAGCACCTGCTTGCTGCGTTGGTGCCTGGAGCCGGCCCTGGGAACAGGGCTTTGATTGTTTGATGGCTTCCATCATGGCTTCGCCCGACGTTGGCCTCACACAGGGGACCCCACAGCAGAGCTGGAGCTGGGGGCAGAGGGAAACCGCAGTGATCTCTCCAGGCTGAGCCTGGGGATGGCTGGTGTGGGCTGGGCGGGGGACTGCAGCCTGAGGACTGCTGGCACTCTTTCCTGGCAGCTGCTGAGGATGTGTCTGATCTTGTGGTCTGTGGTTGTCCAGCCTTGCAACAGAGGAGAGCATGCGCTCCTAAATGTCCTGCAGTCATGGAGCCAAGGCACGCAGCTGAGAGCTGGCTGCCGTGACTGCCTACGGTCTTGAGCACCAGCATGCGTTCCAGCGAGGGCGTTCTTCTTGCCATCCCATGCCCTAGGCAGGGGCAGTTTGAGGCCCCAGCCCTGGGGACAGCGCTTCCTTGCACAGAATCAGACAAAGGCGGGGCTGGAAGGGACCTCGAGAGCAGCGCCAAGGAAATCTAGACCAGTCCTGGCAGGTGTTTGTCCAAACTGTTCTGAAAACCCTCCAGTGATGGGGATTTCACAGCCTCCCTTGGACGCCTGTTCCAGAGCTGAACTATTTTTGTAGTTAGACAGTTTTTCCTCATATAGAACCTAACTCCCTTGCTGCAGATTAAGCCCATTACTCCTTGTCCCACCTTCAGTGGACACAAAAAACAGCGGATCATCATCCTCTTTGTAACAGCCCTTAATATATTTGCAGACTGTGATTGTGTCCCCCCTCAGCCGTCTGTTCTCTAGACTAAACATGCCCAGTTTGGCATTGCACAGTCCAAGTCTTCCAGCTTTCCCCTGCTGAGGCCTATCCACTGTTGTCAAAATACCCCGGGGAAGCCAGGTCAGTATTTCAGGACTCCGTCATGCCCCAGTGCAAACATTCAGGGGACTCCAAGCTCTGCCTGCTGCCTGGGGGTGTTTGGGCCCTGGGAGCGGGCTGCAGCCAGGTTCTCTTTATGACCTAATTGCTAATTTGTAATGAATCTGGTTCTAATAATGCGGTGGTGTTTATAGAATACACCGTAACTAAGGGGCTCATTAAATTGGAATGGGATGGGGGCTTGAGAGCTGTTGGCTAGAGCTTTGCTGGTGTTATTGCTCAGCTCGTTTTCCCAGACAGCTAGAGGAGGTGAGTGAAATGAAACTGCACCTAGGAGAGGAAGGATGGTTTTGTGGTTGGGGGCCCCTGGCTGGGACTTAGCAGACTTTGGTTCAATTCCCTCCTCTGCCACAGACTTCCTGTATGATGCTAGGCACGTCACTTGATGGCTCCGTGCCTCAGTTTCCCCATCTGTAGAATGGGGATAATACTCTGTCCATTTAGACTGTCAGGTTTTCTGGGTTATGACTGTTTGTACCGTGCCTGGTGTGACGGAGCCCTGATCTCAGCTGTGGCCTCTCAGTGCTACTGTAACGCAAATATAAGCGAGGGGGCTGCCTCTGGCTTCCACGGGGTTAATTTGCATAACTTTTCCCACAATGCTCTGGGATGAGTGTTTTCCTTTTTTTGTTCTGATGCGGGATTAATACAATCAGCTGTTTGGAATAAGCCACTGCAGCCCCTCCTTAGGCTAATGCCTCTGAGAGAGTGAGAGCCAAGGAGCTACTGGGCGGGGAGCCGATGGCAGAAAACTGGCTGAGGCTGGCTCTCGAGTGGCCAATGGGGGCGGGGCGGGGGCAGGATTCCTGGCAGCACTGCCAACCCAGACAAGGTCATCTCCATTATGCCAGCTGCAAGGGCTGGCAGTGCACAAAGCAAATGCCAGGTTGCGGGAAGGGGGATTATGTGGGAGTCTGGGGGCCTGGCAGAGACTGAGATGAGGCTCCATTTCTGCTGCTGCCTTAATGAAAAGTGGTTGTGGGAAGGAGTTTAGGAGACTGGCCAGGGATAAATGTTTAAGTCAGGATGGAAAAGACAGAAGTGGGTGAGGACATGGAAAGGGGAGCCTGAGGAATCAAAGAGGGACAGATGTAGCAGGGAACAGGGACTGTCTCTCTGCTGTGGATTCGTACAGCACCTAGCACTCCAGCCTGGATCCCTAGTTGGGGTTCCCAGTGCTACTATATGGGATGCTGGAAGGCCAGTGCGATCAGTATGAGGGCCCAGGGCCTGTGTTAAGTAAGCTGTGATGTCCTCTTGCATGGGAGGTTGATGGGGTTAGGCTGGGCAGACTCCATAGATCTGGGTCACCTGTGCTCTCCCAGCTGAGCTCCTTGGAAGGAAAGGCAGGAAGCTACATCTGCCATGCCCTTGCTTGAATCTGTAGCTGGCAGCGTTAAGGAGGTGCTGTAGGAGCAGGGAGGGGAGGCAGATGAATTTTGGTGAGCCACCCACTGCCGCGGAAGCCCCCACCACCTGCAGAAAAAACAGGGCACCCTGTAAACACAGGCCAGCCAGAAAAGGAGCCATCCAGAGGCTTAAGTGGAGTAAGGGGCTGATCTTTCACCGCTGAGAGCTGAGTCTTGCCCTACTTGAGATCATATGTGAGAGGAGGGCTCTGATCTCATGCACGTCCCTGCCTCCCAGTGGAGGCTTGACACATGCCAAACCCCAGGATGCAGAAGGAGCCAGAACTGGCTGTGTCTGCTTAGGAGAGAGCCAGGGCTGGGACAGCTGGGGTTCCAGGGCAGGAGGGAGGGGCACTGGCAGGGACATGGAGGGGGATGTCAGTGCTGGAATGTGGGGGGTGTAACTGCAGGGCTGAGGGGCAGCCCCAGGCTGAAATGTGGGGGGCCCAGGGCTGGAATGTGGGGGGTACTGCAGGGCCATGGGGGGGCCCAGGGCTGGAATGTGGGGTGTGTGTGTTGCTGCAGGGCCATGGAGGGGGGGCAGGACTGAAGTAGCAAGGAGTGCAAGTCAGGATGGAGCATGTGCGGGAGAGTGGGCTGCAGTTCTAGGGGGAGTGTGTGGTGGGGGGAAGGCTTCAGGTCAGGACTGGAGCATCCAGGGCTGGGTTCCTCAGGGTTAGGACAGAGCCTGGTGCATAGCTGGCACTTGCTAGCCAGTCTGCCAGCTTGCTACACTCCTGTGCACCTGAGAGTTGTCCTTCCTCTGTCTCTAGGAAGCGTGTGATTGCCCAGAACCTCTGTTCCAACCTGACCCTCCCAGGCACGGGGTGGGGACACACCTGGCCAGTTCTGGGCCAGGGGGCTGTGTGTCTTTTCCCAACAGGATCCTGGCCCGTTCGGAAGGCGCCGTGGCCCCTTGTCCTTGCTGTCCTGGTCAGCTTCGCCCCAGCATTGCCAGCTGATGGGTCAGTGATCTCTGGCAGGGGCCCTCTGGGGTGCAATGGGAGTGGGGATCCTCAGGGCCCTGTGAACAGAACCAGCCTCCCCATGATGGGAGAGTGACAGGACCGTAAAGGGGGGCAGAATGGAGGGTACCCCTGGGGTGTGTGTGGCAGGGTCTGTTGCTCACCCCCCACCAGCACAGCAGGATGTGCTGCACCCTCTATGCACCTCTGGCCATTGGTAGCCATCGTGGGCGGGGCACCTCTGTCGGCCTTGTGTTGGTTCAGTGAGCTGCTGGACTCTGCACCTGGGCTGTGAATGCAAGCAAAGGCTGGGGGAGGAGAGATGTGGGGGTGCCCTGGGCAATCCAGGGGTCTCTGCTGTGTGGTGGTGATAGGGAGTCCGATACCTTTGGTGCGGTGAGGGAACCACTAGCAGCCCGGGGGGTGGGGCGGAGAGGAACTGTGCAATGTAATGCCCTGAAGGAGCCTTGAGCTTGGGGGAGGCAGGAATAAGGGGGTGGGTTCTATAGGGATAGGAGTCTGTGCAGGGTGATGCCTGGGGGGCAGGAATAACAGGATGGCACAGGGAGGGGGTCTGTGCACTGTGTAAGGGGGTACCATGTGGGGCCTGTGAGCATGACACTCTGGGGGCAGGAATAAGGGGTGCCATGGGGGGGCGTCTGTGCAGTGTGATGACACGAGGAGCTTGTGGGAGCTCAGGACGTGGCTGGGCAGGGGGACCAGGGGTTCAGTGCAGTACATGAGGCTCTGCTCTGTTGGAGGGGGCAATACCATGAGCACAGTCCCCTGTCCCCATGCCATGTCCCCAGGGCTTGCCAAGGGCCGTCCAGGCCTCGGTAACCCTGACCCAACAGTCTGACTCTGCTCCGGAAACACCCGGCCCTGAGCTGCACTTCATGGCTGGGGAGCAGCCGGTGCCAGAGCCTGCGAGGATGAAGTGTGGCTCTGCTCTGGGTCACGGACACCAAGGATGGCTTGACCAGCCAAGAGCAGGGAATGAGCCCAACGGGCTGGAAGGTGAAACCTTCACCACTGCAGTGTCCAGCCCGTAGAGGCCATCCCGGCCAGGGCAGCATAAGGGATGCACGAAGTGGGGCGGTGGGGCGTACACTGGGCACTAGAGTTGGCAGGAATTCTCTGCTGCCAGTTCCAGGGAAACCACAGCAGAGCTGAGCTCCGTGCTCCTTATGTGCTGTTCAGCAAGCCCGGCCCTTGGAGCCCTGTCACACTTCCTTGCCCAGAGTCCCATAGGGAGTCTGGGAGTGTCAGCAACTGCTTCTTGGCAGGAGGCTGCAGGCCAGGTCTTGGCATCTCCATAGAGGAGGATCTGCTTTGCTGCCAAGGCTGTGTGTGCTGGCCCAGGGGTCTGAGGCAGTGTTTTCCGCAGGAATTGAAATGCGGGGGGAGGGGAGGTGTTTGAATTTACGGGGGAGGGAGAGGGGAGGGCCAATGAGGGGTGAGACTGTGAGGGTGAAGGTGGGCTGTGAAGGTATGGCACCATAGTAAAAACTGAAAAATGTTTCATGACCATTTTATTAGATTTAAATAAATGTTTTAAAATCATCGCACAAATTAAAGTTGGCTACTCAAGCCTTCTATGAAGCACAACATCTATATCTGTCTTTGTTTCTTGTTATAATTTTGCACAACTCTGTTAATGAAACTTCTTGAATGCAGTGCATTCATCTTTGGTGGCTTCTCGCATGTCCGGTACTTCCATTCCTTCAATTGATATGCTCATTAGTTCATTCACATGATCAGGCAGAAGGCGACTTCTTTCAGAACACAAAATTCTTTCTATTAAATGATGAAAAAGAACGCTCAACTGTAGCTGGTGTGACTGGGAGTAGAAAGAGATGAATTCCTACTTCTTTCATCCCAGGAAACATAGCACAAAGATCGGGTCAAGCCACTAGTGATGATAAAAAAGAAGTTGAAGTCAAATCTTCATTCATTCGTCGTATGATATTCCACTCTGTGTTCAAATTCTCTATTCTGTCCTGAGCACATAGCAGCCCCATTGCTGGTAGTGCCTCACTCCACTCAACTGTTGGTGTTTTAAAGCTATGTAGAAGTTGAGTAGACTCTAGAAGTCACTGTTGTAGATTTTTAAGAATCAAGTCAGTGTACTTTTTCAGTTGTCTTAACAAACATTTCTTGTCCTCTTCATTTAAGGAGTCAGTATAAATGCCTTCATTAGTCAACTTCTGAACTGAAGTTTTTGCTTCTTCCAGTAATTTTTCAATTGATAGCTCTCTGATTGATCCAAGGGTAGCTTCTCTTCCTGGACAAAGATCTACTACTGCTGTAGCAGATGCCTGGATGGCATTGTTTAATGACCCAAGTGGTTTCAACAGTAGACTTACGAGAGAGAGAATTGCAATAGTCTTCTCTGAACATAGTAGCAAAAGTAATCCACCAGCCTCACTACTTAGATCCATCCCATCTTGGTAGATACTTTCCAAAGCCAGTAATAATGGCTGGAGTAATTTTAAGACAACGGCCAAGGATCGCTCATGAAAAAGCCAGAGGGTTTTCCCAGGTTGGATGAATTTGAACTTCAGTCCCAGTGTTTCTTCTATATTTTCCAAGATATTTAGTATTTTTGGACTCTTGCTGAAAAAAGAATATAATGAAGACATTAAATTTGTTGCTTTTTTAATGCCTTTTGAAGAGTCTGCAGCTCGTACTAGCGCTAGGTGGAGTAGATGGCCTCTGCAGTGTGTATCGAGAGATTAGGGTTACCCTTTTCTCTGAGCAAAGCTTGTACTCCACCATGTCTTCCAGAGAAGTTTGCAGCTCCATCAAATGTTCAAGCAGCCATCTGTTTGGAGTCCAATTGACAAGCATTTAACTCTTCTACGATGTGGGTTGTCACAGATGCAGCCAATGTGTTTTCTGTAACTTGAACATCTAGAAATGCATCTACTGCCCTACCAGTGACATCAAGATAACGTACACAATGACTTGATACTTGATGCCTATTTGCATTGGTGCATTCATCAGCCAGGTATGCACATTTTTTGAATGTGGTGAGAGAGTTCTTCACTTTTTCAACTGTTGAGTCTTTCACTGTTGCACCACATGCTTCTAGCCAGTCAGTTGAGTTTCTTGCAGAAAGATAATGAGCATTTGCTGGTCTCGTTCAGAACCAGTGTTCAACTTCAGGATGAACAAGTGACAATGCACTTAACACTGGCCTCCAGTTTGTAGTGTGTGGTATCTCTTACTTAAATAGAAAGTATGATGCCACAGCCATGTGTGTTCACATGAACTGTCTTGTGTCCCCAGCATTCTTAAGATTCATGAACACTCACCCGTGTTGTCCTTGGTCAGTGGAGACTCAGAGTTCAGAGGTGCTTTCACATGAGTTCACCTCCCAGGTGGGGGGCAAGAAGGCACCTTGCTTGTTCCTCCAGCTGCTCACTGTTTGCTCTGGCCACGGTTTGTTGTTCCACCGTTCACTCCATTGCTCTGTTGCCAATGGTCCTACGCCGTCACCTTCTGCTGCCACCTGCCACTGTGACCTCTGCAAGTTGGTCTCTTGAGGTTCTACCCAGCTCTCAGTGGTTTCAGCTGAGCTCTCAATGGGGGAACCTCGCTGCTAGTGCAGACTGGGCCATCTCTTCCACAGAAACACTGTCCCACAGCAGGTCTAAGCACTTAGACCTGATTATCAGTGATTTCAACTGTAGTGGTTACTTAACAAAACAAAAGACTATCTATGGAGCCTAATTAGCTCTGTCTTTAAACAATGGAGAGGGGCAGGTCAAATAGTACTTGTGACTCAGGCAGACCATTAAGCAAAACACCTGTCCCCACCCTCTCTCTTGATGCCCTCAATCAGCACAAGCTAAGTACATTCTACTGCCCTTTACTCATACAATAAGAATAACAACATTTCATTACCTCCTTGTACAAGGGTTTGCCAGGGCTCGACCCTTCTGGGGCGGCGGGGAGCCACACCGGCTCACTACCCACCGTTGAGCTTGGGGAATTCGTCCGGCCGTGGGGTCTCCCTCGGCAGCCCTTGCTGTAACCGGAAGAAACACGGTAAGCCCGGCCCTGGCTCAGGGCAGGGCAACAATGCTAAGTCAGGGCTCTGGCCCTCAGTCAGGGCTGAGCAAATAGCGGTACAAACCGTAGCTAGCCCAGGCCCTCAGTCAGGGCTGAGCAACAATAGGTCCCAGCCTTCTCAGGCCAGGGAGAGGGGGAGTCTGCCACCCACAAGTTGGGTGGCAGGGGGGACGCAGGCCCTCCCACTTAGGGTTACCATATTTGAACATTGAAAAAAGAGGACACTCCACGGGGCCCTGGCCCCGCCCCAACTCCGCCCCTTCCCCTCCCCCGCCCCACCCCTTTCCCCGCCCCTGGCCCCGCCCAACTCCGCCCCTTCCCTGCCCCCATTCCAACCCCTTCCCCAAAGTCTCCGCCCCTTCCCCTGAGCACCCCACATTCCCCCTCCTCCCTCCCAGCCACACGAAACAACTGCACCAATTCTAAAGTCAGGCACTCCACTAGTATAGACTCCCATGACTTTAATGAAGCTGCTCAGTGGAGGATCTGCCCCAGCGCTCCGTTTTTGGGAGCGGTCAGGACACGCAGCTCACACTGTTCTGTTTCCCAGCTCCCCAGATGCCTTGGAGCACCCAGTTCTCCTCCCTGCCGGGTAAAATCCCGGACATTTTGAGCTATTTAATTCTTTAATTCTAAAACGTAATTCTTTATATGTAGTGAGTCCTTTCCTTTCACCAGTTCTTCAGTTTTCTTTCTCCTCATGTGCCCACGCATACTTCTCTGCAGATCGCATTTTTCTCAGCAGTGGTTGATTGCTCTTTAAGAAGGCATGAAAGTCTTTACAAGAAGTTTGTCTGAA
Organism: Malaclemys terrapin pileata; assembly: GCF_027887155.1. Taxonomy (NCBI): domain Eukaryota; kingdom Metazoa; phylum Chordata; order Testudines; family Emydidae; genus Malaclemys; species Malaclemys terrapin. The sequence goes on from NC_071511.1 coordinate 47,927,846, forward strand.
GTTGTACTGTACAAGTAGAATTCCTTTCAACGACTCAACATTCAAGTTGGTCCTTTCCTTTGTCCACTGGCTTTGCATCAGTGAAAAAATTCGCTCTACATTTGCATTGTGAGAAGGAATAGCAAAGAAAAACTGTGCAATCTTTAACAGTTCTGAATGACACTCAATGTTTTTGGATTTCTCAAAATATTTGGTCCACTTCTGGTGTGCTAGCAAATTACTGAACTCTTCATCACTGTTGCAACTTTCTGTAAACTTCTTGAGGTTGCTGAACTGATCAAAACACTTCACGTCATCAATTTGCATCCCCTTATCGGTCAGGTACTTGATACAAGGTTCCACATCACTCCAATTCGGTGTCTCACTCAGGGTAATCCACCTGAAACAAGAGAAGTCTTCAAGGGGTCTAAGCCACATCTCCAAATATTCTAAGCATCTGCTGTACATATTATTCACTTCAGCACAGAATTTGTCACACTCTTCATCAATTCGCAGTGATCCACCACACTGCTGTGTCTCATCACAAATGGGGAGCTGAGTGCCATACAGCACACCCCAGCCCCAGGAGCTCTGATCCACTTGCAGGCAAGGCAGCCCGATGCCCATCGCAGACAGAGCTCTGATCCCTCTGCACACTCCTGCCTTTTTCACACTGCCCTCCCTTCCTCCCCCACCAGTCAGTGCTTTTTGGCGACTCCCCGGAGCAGCTCCCCCGGCGCTGCCCCCCACCTGTGCAATCAGCGGCGCATGGTACTCCCAGCTTTGCTGGCATCCCTGGCTTACCTTAGAGCAGGCTCTGGCGACTGCTGCTGCTCCCTGACTCTTCGGCTCTGTTTAAGAGCCGAGCTGCCCTAGTGCTACCGGCTTCAGGCACTTCTCCTACCTGGGCTCCAGCTGAGCTGCTCCTCCCAGCTCAGACTGTAAGAGCTGAGCTGCTGGCTTCTGGCAGCCCTCCCCTACCTCAGGACCCAGAGCTGGCTGGACACGTCCCTTCCCCAGCTCCAGCCGAGCTGCTCGGCTCCGCCCCCTCAGACTTACAGAGCAGAGCTGCAGGAGCCAGCGTTACCGGCTTCAGGCAGCACCCCCCCTGCCTCTGGACCTTGCACCGTGGGAGCAGCTCAGCTGGAGCCGGGTAGGAGAAGTGCCTGGCTGGGGGCTCGGGGTCCGGAGGCTGCCTGAAGCCAGTAGCGCTTGCTCGGGCAGCTTGGCTCTGTAAATCTGAGAGAGGAGGAGTGGAGCAGAGCCACAGGGGGAGAGGAAGTGCCGGCCATTTTCCCGGACATGTGTGGCTTTTCAGCAATTCCCCCCGGACGGGGGTTTGATTGCTGAAAAGCCGGACATGTCCGGGAAAAAGAGGACGTATGGTAACCCTACTCCCACTCCACTGCGTCCCAGCCTGGGGCCCTAGCAGCGGCAGAAGACCCCCTGCTGTCAGTGGGGATCCTGGCCGCAACACACCGACATAGGCTCTGGCAGTGCTGCAGCCAGACTGGGGTCGGCTGCCCCTGGGCTACTTCCACACTCCCCCTCAGGGCCTACCTGGGTCCTGGTGTTGGCCTCTGGGGGATCCAGGACCATGGGTTCTTCGGGGCAGGGGTTGATCGGCAGGCCCGGCAACTCCTCTGGGTAACGAGCGCAGGGCAGGTCCGGCAACTCCTCCGGATAGCGGGTGCAGGGCAGGCTCGGCAAGTCTGGGCAGCCACCTTGGGCCGTGGGGGTTTCCCAGTCGCGGACTGGGCAAGAGACGTCTGGTCTCTCCGGCGGCTGGGCCTTTTCTGAGCTCTGAGGGCGAGCCTTTATATTTCCAGGTCGCTGCCTGACCCTCTGAGGGGCGGGCTCAGAGCTCCCTAGCTCCACCCACTCCGGCCTCTGGATGGGCTCTTCCCCCTCCGGGGCGGCAGGGAGCCACACCGACTCACTACACTCCTGCAGTCAAGTGATTTGTAACCCAACCCCAGCCAAAATCTATCACTTGGGCAACACAGCTCTGTTTGCTGGATACCTAGGTAGATTAGGTGTGAATGTAAATACAATCTGGTCCTGCAGCCTTTCCCCCCAGCCCCCAGCTCATCACTAGCTGTCAGGGAGAGCTCATTTAGACTTTGTTTACAAATCATCATTTGAAATGATTAGTTTGGCCAACATCACCGAAATGAATGCACTGACAAAAAACAACAGCTGTATAAGGAAGCTAGTCTATGTTCATACTTCCCAAATGTATTATACTTTTTCAGATACACATATTTTATCATACACTTTATATGCTTTTAAAGTGTGTATCTTAATGTTTCAATTTCAATTCAAATTTCCAAATAATCACTACATTGGCGACACTGCATGTAACTATTTCACAAAACTGGGGGGGGGGGGAATTCCTGGTCTGAGGGCTCCCCTCTTCCAGCCCTGTTGAAAGGAGGGGCTGATTTGAATGTATGTGTGTCTGTGGGGTCTCTGTGCTGTGGTTTGGCAGGGCAAGTACAGACACAGCCAGGCAGCAGGGACTAGTTAACTTGCCCCGAGCTTTCGGCAAGCAATCAGGGAGAGATGGGGGTGGAGAAGGAAAGAAGAGAGAAAGGGGAAAATGGAGGGGCAGAGAAAAGAGACCAGGAAAGGGAAGACTGGGTGGTGAGGAGATGAAGAGAGGTGGGTGAGAAATGGGTATAGGAGAGGGAGTGAAAAAGGTGTGTGTGTGTGGGGGGGGGGAGACTGCACAAAGAGAAAGAACTAGAGAGAGAGGAAAGATGGAGAAAGAACGAGGAAAGAAGAGAGATCAGGACATCATGAGGAAGAAGAGAGGAGAGGAAAACGGAGCAGATGAGCGAGGGGGGGAAAAGGCCCTGAGGGTTATCTCATGTATTCCGCTGCCAGGGTTTACGAGGCCCTTTGCAGACTGAGCTCCAAATGCAGCCACTTCTGGGGTGGAACATATAATAATCTACTGCAACATGACCCAGAAGGTTAGGACAGGAAGTGATCTTCTCCCATTGAAACTACTGGGAGAATTCTTTGAGGTGGGCCCAATGTGGTGGTTGCTTGAGTTGGAATTGGGGCTAGGACCTGGGGAAGAGTGTGTGTGTGGGAGGTGGGGGAGTGGGATTGGCTGGATAAATGCCAAGGAATCTTCGATGATCACAAGTGCTCTGGCCTTTGGGCTCATATCTCTGAATAGAGGTGGTGCGGGGGGAGAGGAAGGGGATGGGTCAGAGAAGGAGTAGAGAAGGGGGAAGAGACAGGGACAAAAATGCAGGCTCCGCCCCTCACCAGTTTTTCTGTTCAGCTCTGGTGAAGAGATGCGAAATGCTGGGAGGGGAGATGGAACAGAGAAATGAGACCATTGTGCCTGCAGTGTTGGCCCATTGTATGAGCTTTTACCTCGGACCGTAGCTTGGGGGGGTCTCTCTCTCTCTGGAGGGTGTTAGGCACCAAAACAGAGGGGTGGACATCAGCTCCCCCAAAATCGTCATTCCCTGGAGAGAGAGCAGGTGGTGGCATAGCAGAACCATGTGGCCATCCCCTCAGCCTACGCAGGGATCTCTTTTGATTGGCTGACTGCGTGTGCTAGGAAGCAGCCTGCGGTCCTGGCCCTGTGGAGCTGGCCCTGCCGGCTCCCCTGGTGCATGGTGTCCGTTGCACTGGGGGAAGCTGCCCATTGTGCTGTGGGTAAATTGCACTGCTATGGAGGAAATCCAGGCGGCGGGATGTAAAAGCAGCACCCTTGGGCCACGCTCTCTCTGCTGCAGTCCCAGCGGGCAAGCCGGGCACGGAGCATGTGCCAAATCCCTTGACTTCCCCTAGGGGGAGAGGCTATGAAGTGAAGCGTCCTTTGGCACCGAGGTGCTGCAAGGAGTGAGACTACCCCTAGCCCCCAAGGAGACTGCTTTCCCCTCCTTGGCAGCTCTGTCTTGCCAGCTGCATCAGGAGATCTGGCCAGAGGGCTGTGCTGTGCAGAGTACAGAGGAGGCTGATCTGCCGGCTTTGGCCTGTTCTCTCCCTCCAGGACTGGTGGCGACGTGGGGCCATCTCCCCACGGGCAGTACTGGAAGCCCCATTGCTTGCGGACATGTCGAACTCGGCTGCGTAATGGACTGTGGAGAACACTTAGGCACTGGCCAAAGAGGATGGACTTTGATGCCCTAATAGGTCTCATCCACCTCTAACTTCCCCACTGCTCTGCCCAGCCTGAAGGCAAGGCCTCTGCCTTTTGCATCTTCCCAGACTCCTCCCCTGGGCTTCTGAGACAAGCCCTGAACTAATTGGATTCAATTAGCACCCCCTCCTATACTCCCCCATGGTAATTGATTGCATGCAGCCCTCCTTCGCTCCCTCTGCCAGCTCTGCCAGCTGGTGAAAGTGCTTCCCCTCTCTTCCAGTCCTGAAAGGATGCAGATGAGAGCTGGGATCCCAGCAGCCCTGGCACCGCATGGTGGGGAATGAATCCTGGATGAGTGGGCAGGTAGCTGGACTGCCAAAGGGGCCCTGCACAGGTTTCAGGTGGCGGGGCTCTGAGGTTTGGGTTGTGTCTAATTCAAATGAAAACCATTATAGTAACCCTTTGCCCCAGAGCATCTGCCATCTCAGGGCCTCTTAGCCCTTTACTGATGTTAATGAACTAGACTTGAGGCTGGTATTATTGATCCCACTTTCATGAGTGGGGAAACTGAGGCACAGAGGTGACGAAGGCCTCACAAAGAGTCAGGAGCAGAACTGAGGATAAATCCCAGGAGTCCCAATCCCCTGCCTTCACCACATGGATAATTTTAAAACAGGGGTGAACAAACCCAGCACTTCTGTATCTCAGAAACCCTTTCCAAGGTGAGACCTCAGGGATGTTCCAGATCTCATCTCATCTCCCCCATACTGCTTAGAGCATTCCCAACTCAGTGACTGGGGAATGCCCAGAACAGACGGGAGGAAAAGGGACACCAATGCCGCTATGCCAGTATAGCACCCGGTGTAGACATTCATTCAGTTTAGGAAAGGCCTTTTTCAGTACAGTTTCAGCCATTTCCCAAGCCATACAAGCTATAGCAGAAAGAGGCCACTTATACTAGAATGAGACAGTCCACCCAGGTTACACAGGGCCGTCCATAGGCATACGCAGCATACGCGGCTGCGTAGAGCACCTGAAAATTTGGGGCACCACCGGGACCAAAGGCGCCGACTTCTCATCTTGCTAGGTGGTGCTCGAGCTCCCGGCTCCACTCCAGGCCCTGTCCCCACTCCACCCCTTTCTCCAAACCCCCTCCCTGCCTCTTCCCGCCCCTGCTTCACCCACACCCCGCCTCTTCCCTGCCTCCTCCCACGAGCACACCTCGTCCCCACTCCTCCCTCTCCCTCCCGGAGCTTGAATGCCATGAATCAGCTGTTCATGGCGCTCTGGCAGTGCTGAGAAGCAGGGGGAGGAGTTGGTAAGTGCGGGGCCGCCAGGTGCGCAAGACGTGCATGGGGAGGGGGAAGAAGGGGGGAACTTGGCGCCGGTGGGTGCTCACCCACTAAATTTTCCCCATGGGTGCTTTAGCCCCAGAGCACCCACCCACGGAGTCCACACCTATGACCGGGACAGCAGGTAAGAGCGGGTTGGCTCCTGCACACCCAGTGCCCGCTGCAGTCTCCTTACTAGGCAGAAGGCAAGGGCTGTATTCACAGGGGCACCAGTTGTGCCAGCGTAGGGGCACCAGTTTAATAATACTGCGTAGGGCCCCATAAATCCTCAGGATGGCCCTTAGGTTATACCTGTATAACTGTAAACTATCAATGCTGTAGTAGTGCCTCTGTAGTTCAGACACTTCCGTCCCTGTAGTAAATCCACCTCTCCGAGAGGCGGTAACTAGGTCGACAGAAGAATTCTTCCTGCAGCCTAGTGGTGTCTACATCTGGTCTTAAGTCAGTTTAATTGCATCGCACGGTGTGACATTTTTCACAGCGTTAAGCAAACTTTGTAGTGTAGACCAGCCTTGTAGGACCATTCCTGGGGCCACTTCACATCCCTCTGGCAAGGTGAAGGTGCCTTAAAGTGGGCAAGAATTACAGTGACACTCATTGAAAGTGGCCTCAGTGTAAAATGAGAATGAGCCCTGTAGTGTGTTACCTCCATGCTGCACTGGGACAAGGGACTGCCAAGCTGCAGAGCACTGGGGGCTTGAACTCCTGAACAGATGGCTTAATTTTCCAAGGGTGCATGCATTCCACTGCCTCCCTGAAGTCAGCATCTCTAATGATCGGGCCATGTTTATCCTGGTGCCCAGCTTGGGCTGCAGGTATCTGATGTTAAAAGCTTACGTTTGACTCCCTTATAGAGTGGGACCATGTATGCTACCTGCCCATCCTTACCAAGGAATTCAAGGACATACCCCCAATTATAAATCATTTTCAAAATGCTTCAGATCTGTATTCCTAGTTAGCACATCAGAGCTGATGAAAACAGGAAGGAAATTTAAACTTTCCTTTACTTTCCCTGGCAATGCTGTTTGTTTACTATTTGCACTTCACCAGGTTGGAGGTTGGAACTAAGCTGGTCAGTTTCATATTCTGTTTTGAATCAGTTTCACTTTGGATTTCTCCTACACTAGCACAAGACTGCGGCTGTGTTCGGTTTTATAGCCTTGCTGGGGACGTTTTTGATATAGGAAGAATATATTCAATGTCATGGGGGAGAGAAACATCCTCAAATATGAAATCTTTTCTTTTCATAGTAAGGTTTGAAAATATCTGCATACTCAAAGCCTGCAAGAAACTAGCTGACTCAGTCATCTACTGGTTTGTTTCATTTAATGCTGAGCGATTTATGTAGAGGAAAGGCTGACTGTTTGGAGGGATGGACATATGGATGCTGGAATAGAAGCGAGGGATTATTTGAGAGATGAGGTGGCCAAATGGTGGAATGTTGACAAAGAGAAGGGGATTTAAGGAGTGGGTAATTTATAGTGCTTGGGGAGAAAGGCAGTGTTGCTAGCTGTTAGGTTTTTATGCGAGTCTTGTTGTATGTAGTGTTTTTTCTTAGAGCTTCAGATCCTGGAGTCATGGGGTTACGAGAGAATCTCAGTTTTCATCTAAATAAAAAAAAGTAAGTTTCTAGCCCTTGGCTGTGGAGCAAAGCTTGAAAATGTGATCTGTGTGCGCCTGGAAGGCAAAGAAAACGACCCCAACTTCTTTGTAGTTCTTGTGATTTTTAACTCAATCTCGTGATGTTGCTCATGATTTTTGAACACTTGGGGTTGGCAGCGGTGGAAATGTAACAACTTGACCACAGTGTGTATGTTGTATCCGGATCCCACGGCCCTTCACCTGCCTTGTTCTTTGGATCTCTCTGCCTCTGTTTGTAAAATGCCTCCTTAGCACATTGACTTCAGCTGGAGCGGTGAGTTGTCAGCTCCTGTGAAAACCACCCGGGCCCCACGTATCTCGTATTGGGCACTCCAAAATGGAGATGTCCCCAGCCGCCAGAGACTCCTTTGGAAAATGGTGGCTCTAGTCACTTGCACAAGATGATGCTGCGAGCATGGAAAGACTGTACTTTACAACTAAGAATCAATGGCAAACCTGGGCTAGTTGAAGGGTGGTCCAGTGGTTAGGGCCCTAGCCTGCCACTTGGAAAACCCACAATCAATTCCCTGCTCTGGCACAGATGTCCTGGGTGACCTCAGGTAAGTCACTTAGTCTCTCTGTGACTCAGTTTCCCAGTTGTAAAATGGAGATAACAGCCCTGCCCTGCCTCACAGGGCCCAAGGCCATAAAGAATGTGAGGTGTTCAGAGACTGCAGTGAGGGGGGCCATATTAAATACCTTAGACAGAACCTTTCCCATTTCTTTAATACCGGCACGGTGCCGCTCTCTGATCGAGCGGGATATCCACCTGTTGCTAGGATGGGGGCGGTACAAAAGCTAACCCAGACAGACAAGCTAGTGGACTGAGCAGCATTAGATATTTATTTTTTGTCCCTTAATATAGTGCTTGGAGCTGAATTAGCAGCCCGGGAGTGATTCACAAGTCAGGGACAGCATGGGCGTTGGCAATAAAACCTGCCTCCTGCAAGTCACTAGATCCCTGTCCTGGAGGCACCCGTTCTAGGCATGAGTGGGTAGGTCAGGCCTTGGGATCCTTTCAGCCTCTTGGCAGCCATGATCAGCACAGGATAAGCTTCCAGGGTAGGGTTACCATTCGTCCGGATTTACCCGGACATGTCCTCCTTTTTGTGCTAAAAATAGCGTCCGGGGGGAATTTGTAAAGCACTCACAATGTCCGGGATTTCCCCCTCCCCCGGCACAGCAGAGTGAGCGGCTGGGAGGGCTGCAGGAAAGTCCCGGGCTGGACTCCGGAGCAGCTGGAGAGGAGCTCCGCCCTGCATTCTGAGCAAGTGTCTCAGCACAAAGTGCAGCCCTCCCCTTTTGCAACTGGGAGCGGTTTCTGCCATGCAGCGTAGCAAAACGGGAGCGAGAGCACTTTGTGCTGATACAAGGGCAGCTCTCCCCTGCAACCCGGTCCGGATCTGGGACCGGGTTTTGTTGTGCAGGGCCAGGGACCGGGTTTTGTTGTGCTGGGGAGCTCAGCCACGTGTCCGGCTCGCATAGAGCCCAACACCCTGTTCTGAGCAGCAGGGTAAGGGGGGCAGGAGAAGGGGCAGGGAGGTTCTGGAGGGGGCAGTCAAGAAACGGGGGGGGGCTTTTGGGGGGGAGTGGAGAAAGTTTTGGGCAGTCAGGGTACAGGTAGGGGGTAGGGTCCTGGTGGGCAGTTGGGGGGGGGTCTTAGGAGGGGGCAGTTAGGGGACTAGGAACAGGGAGTCTTAGGTAGGGGGTGGGGTTCTGGAGGGCAGTTAGGAGCAGGGGTCCCAGGAGGGGGCAGTCAGGGGACAAGGAGCGGGGGGGGTAGGGGGCTGGGAGTTCTGGGGGGGAGCTGTCAGGGGGCAGGAGTGGGGAGAGGGATCGGAGCAGTCAGGGGACAGGGAGCAGAGGGGTTTAGATGGGTTGGGAGTTCTGGGGGGGGCTGTCAGGGGGCAGGAGTGCGGAGAGGGATCGGAGCAGTCAGGGGACAGGGAGCAGAGGGGTTTAGATGGGTTGGGAGTTCTGGGGGGGGCTGTCAGGGGGCAGGAGTGCGGAGAGGGATCGGAGCAGTCAGGGGACAGGGAGCAGAGGGGTTTAGATGGGTTGGGAGTTCTGGGGGGGGGGGCTGTCAGGGGGTGGGGAGTGGTTGGATGGGGCGTGGGAGTCCCAGGGGTCTGTCTGGGGGTGGGGGTGTGGATAAAGGTTGGGGCAGTCAGGGGACAAGAGGCAGGGAGGCTTAGATAGTCCTGGGGGGCAGTTAGGGGCAGGGGTCCCAGGAGTGGGTAGTCAGGGGACAAGGAACGGGGGGAGGGTTGGGAGGTCAGGGGGGGCGGGAAGTGGGAGGGGCAGGGGCGGGGCTAGGGCGGGGCTCCTCCCGTCCTCTTTTTTGCTCGCTGAAATATGGTAACCCTATTCCAGGGGGAAATTGGCTGACACCCCCCACCCCACACCGACTCATTCTTTTTGCCCTGCTGTCTACTTCCTTTTAAAGGAAGAAATGTGTCTTCTTGGGCCTGCGGGAGGGAAGGCAGGCTACTGCCGGGTTGCGGGTTGGCTGATGGGCCAATACTGGAGGAGATTAGGGAAGAAATCTGCCTTTCATTTTATTCCCCTCCATGCCAAAGACCAAATCCATCTCTGGTGTAACTGTGCAGGATTCAGTGGCATTCCAGCAGTGACTGACTAACCCCGCTGCCTCTGCCAGCTCGGTAGGGGAGAGCACACAGAAGCCGCAGAGAATTCAATCCCAGTGAGCTGCAGCTGCTGGGGAAGTCCTTGGAAAGGCGGGTCTCCCCCATCTCTTGCTCTGTGGCAGTCAGTCTCCTTGCAAGGAGCTGGGTGGAGCCCTGCCTTTATAAAACTTCCCAGTAGACTCCTTGGAGCCAGCTGCTTGTGGCAGGCGGGCTGGGGAGAGGCGGGGTGGGGAAGGCTGCATGAGCACATATTGGCCAGCTGGGATCTTCGCAGCTGTCTCTCCCTGGAAGGCGTTGCAGTGGGGAGGTCGGAAAGGAATCCCATTGAGTTAAAGGCCAGGGGAGCCTCGAAAGGAAGAGCGGAGCAGCAAGTGAGCATGGAGCAGAGCTGCCTCTCCCAGCTCCTGGCAACCTGGTGGCTCTTTTGGAATCTCTTCGCCAGCTGCCAAGGGACCAAGGGGAGCGTGCCCAGACTCCGCCTGTCTTATAAAGGTAATTTGCAGGGGTGGTGTAGGTATGATGGTTCCAGGATATTAGAGAGTAGGGTGACCGGATGTCCCGATTTTATAGGGACAGTCCTGATTTTGGGGGCTTTTTCTTATATAGGCACCTATTGCCTCCCTACCCCCTGTCTCGATTTTTCACACTTGCTGTCTGGTCACCCTATTAGAGAGACAAGGTGGGGCAGGCACTGTCTTCCCCAGACCCGAAGAAGAGCGCTCGAAGCTCGACAGCTTGTCTCTCTCACCAGGAGAAGTTGGTCCAATATGAGATATTACCTTCCCCCGCCTTGTCTCTCTTGCAAAGGTAATAATGCTTATGGAGCTGTATTGCTGGGAGCTGCTGCACGTTCTCTCTCTGGGGATGGTGTTGAGGATTTAAACCTGAAAGCTGCACTGGGCTGCCCCCTGGCTCTTCTCCCACTTTTGACTTGGCACTTGCTGGCTTCATGTGCTTATGCCTGGGTCTGAACAAGTGTTGGGGCATGCGCTGACCTGATCGGCGCGATCTCCAGTGTGTTGGGGACGGGGAGGAGGTATTGGTGGATAGGGAGGGGTGATTTCTGGCGCCTGCTGGATGTGTGGATGGGTTTGTGTGCAGAGAGGTGATCATGAACAACTGGGCAGGTGTGAGGTGGTGTGGGTACGAGCAAGGGTATACATTTCACTGTGGTGTCCCCGGGCTCTCATAACCCCTTCTCAGCTCAATTACACTGAGATCTGCTGCGGGCAGAGTGGGAGTGCTGGCAATTAACTCCTTCACTCCTCCCTCTGGGTGTACACTGGATGCCTGACAAATTAGCCCCCATGACCCTGTGGCTGTACCGATATGTGCACTGCATGTGTGTATTCAAACTCTCGGTGCCCCATGGAACTGCAGAGCATCCTGCGCGAGTGTGACACATGGCACTTACAGCGGGGGGTGAGTGTGTGTGTGTGTGTGTTGGGGAGTGTTAAGATTTATAAATGACAGGTTTCAGAGTAGCAGCCGTGTTAGTCTGTATCCGCAAAAAGAACAGGAGTACTTGTGGCACCTTAGAGACTAACAAATTTATTAGAGCATAAGCTTTCGTGGGCTACAGCCCACTTCTTGGGATGCATATGCATATGCACCCGAAGAAGTGGGCTGTAGCCCATGAAAGCTTATGCTCTAATAAGATTTATAAATGGTCTGCCCCATTTGCCCTCACTGCCCCCTGGTAGTCTGCTGCCCCTCGTGTGGTTGGGATGGGAAAAAGAAAGGAGTTCCTGCAATGACTTGAGGGGTGGTCGCGCCCCCCCACATGCTAGGAAATTTCATTCTCTCATTTCGTAGCAGCGGGCAGTGGCTCAAACAGGGAGGGTAGTGGCCCCACCTGCCCCCAGGCACTGCCAGGCTTTGCTTGTCCCCAGACTGCACAGGGATCTATCTCAATGGCTAACCGAGCAGCCATAGGCCAACCGAGATTGTAGCCGTCCGCGGGGAGAGTGTCTGCTACCCTGCACGTCTGTGTTACCTGCGAGACTCCCTCTCTCTGCCCTGCTGGGATGGAATGGTGCCGTGCCAGGATTAATGCCTAAATGAAGGGATCCTGCTTAGAAACAATCCCCCAACCTGGCTAACATGAGCGCCACCAGCCTTGGTCCCTCCTCCTTCTTCATCCCCTGGGTGAGACTATGCGTGTGATGGGTCCCTGGGGGACCCACAATGCAGTGATCAGTTTGCAAGACTGCATACAGCTGCAGCTAACAGGACAGTGGGTAGCTGGAGGGTTTGGGGCTGTTCCTGTCCTGCGTGGGTGAGGGAACACCTTGAAATTCAGAGCAGGTGCTTAGTGTAAAAGGGGAGGTGGTGGCTTTCAGGGCATGTTTGCACTGCATGCAGCACTTGTAGAATTAAATTTTATTAGAGAATATTTAAAAAAAAATAAACGATACAGAAAATGTGAAGCGTTAGTTATTGGTCATTGGGGGTAACAACTCCAGCTAGCTTTGATCCAGCTTTGATCCAGTAACAATAGCAGTGAAGCTGTGGCCATTGACTATGTACCCAGTGTCTTGGGCTGGGCTAGCCCCTGCAGCCGCCTGTGCTGGAGCGGCTTCTCCGCTATTGTTACTCAAGCTAGCTTTGATCTCAATTAAAGTTAGCTGGGCTATATCTCCATGTGCTGCAATCTTGCCTCCCATTGAAGTGTAGGCACATACCCTCTCTGCCCTGGCTGCAGCCAGCACCCCCTTGTGACCAGTGTCTGGTACTGTAGCCAGAGCAGCCTGGTTCTCAGCATTCTGCCTGGAGAAGGCTCTTTCCAAGGCACGCGCTGTGTGCTGGCTGGCCTTGCCCCACTCCAGAAGGAGCAGGAGGACTGTTGCTTCCTGGACTGGCAGGTGCCTCCTGAGAGCGAGTGACCTTCCTGGAGCTCCGTGCCCCAGCGCTGGATATGCGTGAGAATGGCATGCAAGGTTTGTTGTTAGCCAGCATTACCCTGTATCACCCGATGCTTCCCTGGGATGTGCAGCGGCTTGATTTGCATCCCTTGTGCCCCTGCAACACTGTGAAACTGCCACGGGTGGGCTCTCTCCGGCCATCAGAGGCACTTCTTCCTTTTGCTGGGGCTGGAAACGCCTCAGGAACAGCCTTTGCCATGGAGTTTTGCCACCTTGTTTTGATTGGAGCTAGGAGCTGGACAGAGGCAAAACAGCTGGGGTTGGAGTTGCAGCTGGAGGGTCAGGCTGGCTTTTATTTTTCCCCTTTTCTGGGCCTGCTCCTAGTAAGTCAAACTCCCATTGACTCTGGTATGAGCAGGCACAGGCTTGGAGTTGTGGGCACTTGGGTGCATATAGTACCACCAAAGAGGCACTGTCTGTTGCACAGCAGTTATGCGTCAGGCTCAGATTGGGGACTTTGGTTGGGGACTGTAGATCAAATTGCATTAGATGGGATATTTCTGAAGAGTTTCTGACCGGCCAATATAGTCCCTCCCTCCTTGCCTCTCAGCCCTCAAAAAGACGTTGGGCGGTGGGATTGGGGAAAGTCCAGCTGGGAGAGTGGTGGAAACATGAAACAGAAGAGCTGGCTCAAGTCTAGTGCTCTTGAGGGTTTGCTGCACACTGCTCCAGAGGACAGATGTCAGGGTGGCTGAGACCCAAGCCGCTGTGGATCCAGTGGCTAACAGCCCACAGAGCTGGGGAAAGTGACCCTGCTGTTTACAGCGACTTGCTTCCTTGTAGATCTGGACTTGGCGGGGAGGCTGACTCGGCCTTTGGCTCAGAGCTCCTCTGGCCAGGGCAGAATGTCAAGGCTCTCTCTCCTTAGGTGGCCACTTGCACAGATGTGAGCTACAGGCAGAAGAAGGAGAGGTTCCCCTAAAAACCATGAATGGCTCAATTTGTGGGAGGAGAAGAGGGCAGGATTTGGGACTGCTCGGGGTGGCTTCCTTGCTCCGCTCCTCTGAATCCCAGTGGCAGTAAAGTACTAAGCTTTACTTACTCCAGATACTGGGCCATGCATACCTGGTCTGGGGAGGTGGAGACCAGAATAACCCTACTCTGAACCTAGTCCCATGCCTGCTACTTGCTTGGGGAGGGAAATGGAGCACATGGAGACCCCTGTTCTGGGAAGCTGTCCTACTGGGACTCAAAGAACTGAGGGTACTGAACTGGTTCCTGCTGTTTGAGCAGGGGACATTGTTACCGTGCACATGGCAGCTGCCATGCTGGGACAGACCCATGTCCTGGCTGGCCAATGCCTGGGTCTTGTGCAGTACTGTCCCATGGGAGGACAGATCTTCCTGAGCCCAGCTGTTGAACAGCGCATGTCCTTAAGCCTGAGAAATGAGAGCAGTGTGTCCTAGTGGATGGAGCACTGAGTTCTGTTCCTGGCTCTATCACTGGCCTGCTGGGTGACTTTGGATAAGTCACATGCCCGCCCTGTGCCTCAGTTTCCCCATCTGTAAAATGGGGATAATAAGTCTGACCTCCTTTGTGAAGTGCTGAGAGATCTGCTGATGAAAAGTGCTAGATGAGAGCTAGGGATTATAATTGTATCTGAGCAACTTTATTTGCTGGGTAATATTTTCAAAAAGTGCCTGAGAACTTGAGTCATTTTGAAAATGAGACCTATGCACCTAAGCTTAGTCACTTAGGTGCTCTTGAAAATTATACTCATTTCTTAGGCATAGGAGCATCTTCTCCTTTACTGCAGCTTAACTCAATAAGTTCCTGCAGCTGTGAGTTCCACAAGTTAACTATGTTGCATTTAAAAACAATCTTTTTCTCCCTCCCCCTTTAAATAACATTACCTTTGAAATGTATCCCTAATTAACCTTTCTGTACTGTAAAAAGCAACAGAGGGTCCTGTGGCACCTTTGAGACTAACAGAAGTACTGGGAGCATAAGCTTTCGTGGGTAAGAACCTCACTTCTTCAGATGCAAGGGAGCGACTTGCTTCCTTGTAGATCTGGACTTGGTGGGCACTGTACTGGTAGCACTGGGGACCCCGGTGTTATATGAATGTCCCTGCCCCAGAGAACTTGCAGTCTTAAAGACAAGCCTTCTATCATAGCTCCCCCTTCAGCACCAGAAGGATGTAGGCAATTCTTAGCCATTCAGGAACAGCGATCTCAGCTCCCCACCTGCCAAATGATTATCCGCTGGCAGCTTTCTCTGTGCTTTGGCCTCATTGCTTTGAAGGAAGGCAAATCAAACAGCCCCTTTAGCGTGTGGAATGTGACACATCGCGGTTCGTGGACCACGTCTTGCTGTGGGGTCCTGCCCAGACCTCCCTGCTGTTCAGCACTGTAGGGGTGCACCCCAGGGGTCCTGCTACCCCCATTTGCCACCCTGGCTGGGGGTGTTTCTGCTTCCACATAGAGATGGTAGGTGGTCCCAGAGCTCTGGGGTGGGGTCTGGTTATTTTCCAGGGGAAGGCTGCCATGCGTGGGTACATGCAGCAGGGTGGAGGTGAACGGGGCTGTCAGCCAGCTGGAGGCACAGCAGGTTCATGTCAGGGATAGGGCAGGGGAGGCTCTGGGAGGAAGTGCCCAGCACTGTGTGGGGGGATGCTGGCTGGTAGCTACAAAGGGCAGGAAGAGTTTGAGCCCCTCCTTTCTAGGGGCAGTTGAATTCTCACCTACTTGGCTGTGAACATGTCAGGCCAGTTTCAACCCTAGTGTAACTGCTGAAGTCAGGGGAGTTACCCCAGGGCTGGAGCTGGCCCATGCGCCATGAGGTTGAACACGTGCCACCTTGCTTCCCCATCCCCCAGCGGCTAATCCAGCCGCTCACCTGTGAGCCAGCCAAATAGTTCCTGAACTTCAGTGTATAGTCAGGCCTTCCTGCTGCAGGGAGTTCCCACCGTATCTCCTGCTTCCAGCAGGGAGCTGTACCATTGTACAGGATGGACACACGGACACTGCTGGGCATGCTGGCCCCTCGCTGCGTGGTTCCCAGTTCTCAACCACTCAACTGGGGCCGAACTCTTGGTTACACCTGTTGGCTTTAATGAGCCTGCACTGGTGTGAGTGGGAGAGGAATGTGGCTCTGGGGAATGAGGAGGCTGCAAGATAGCACCCTGCCTCTCTCTCTGGAGTGGGGTTCATGGGACTCGTGTAGGGATAGATGGGTGTGAACCTCTGAATGAGGGGCTCCGGTCCCAGAGCCGATGGCCTGTTCCCAAGCACGTAGCAGATCGTCTGAGCTCAGTTTCTCTGGCTGCAGCTGTTTGGACTGTCTCTCTCAGCCTCCTGCCAGGTTCTTTGGCTCTTTTGCGCCTTGTGCCATGGGCTGCTTCAAGGACAAAGATCCAGGCAGCCAAAGCACAGGCCAGCGCACCCAGCGTCGGTGCTGTCGAGAATCCCGCCCCAGAGCAGCCGTCCTGATAAATGCACCCAGGGATGGAGCTGGCCTGAGCCAGTTAGAAGATCCACTGGGAGAGGACGAAGTGTGAGCCCAGTGAGAGGAGAACCATCAGAACTGGGCACCACTGCCCACTAGGGGTGGACTGAGCGCAGCACCTGTGTGGAGGGGGACCTGATCTGGATTTCCATGTCCTACTGGAAAGGACTCTGTGTAGGGAGAAAACCTGAGCTGGAATCCTGTGCCCACCTGGAGTGGACTCTGGATACATCCCGTAAGAGGAGGGGAAGAACCTGGACTGGATTCCTGTGATCACTTGGAAAGGAATGTGGCTCCTGGCCCTTCCCACCGGCCTGTGGTTGCTAGCACAATGATGTATCCCCTTGATTTATGTGTACAACATGCTGTGGCTCATTAGTCAGAAACAGACCCACAGAAAACAAACTGTCCTTGATTTGATGTAGGGTGACCAGACAGCAAGTGTGAAAAATCGGGAAAGGGGGTGGAGGGTAATAGGAGTCTATATAAGAAAAAGCCCCCAAAATCGGGACTGTCCCTATAAAATCGGGACATCTGGTCACCCTAATTTGATGCCTCCAAAGACTGGGAACCTCCCGCTTGGTAAGGACCCCAGCAGGGCAGCTCCCAGAGCCCGGCACCTCCTGGAGTGGGAGAGTGCTGCAGAAATGTGCAGGGGAGTTTGGAAGCATGTCGCACTAGAAATGCCAAGGGCGGTATCCCTGTGCTTTGTAATTACAAGCAGCAACAGCCCCATGCTGCTAGGAAGAGAGCGGCTCCCACGGAGCACAAATGCTCTCTGGCCTCGGGGGAGAACCTCTCGCCCTGACCCACGGCTGACCCAGCGCAGCTGGCAGCCCTGAAAAAGAAGGAGACTCTTGGGCAGGGTGGAAGGAACCAGCCATGTTCCAAAGGGATCACCATATTTTCCCAATGGCATATGAGCAGGTTGGCTCCAGCACTATCCCCACTTCCTCACCCACCCTGGCAGGAAATACTGGAGCAGGTTTGGAGCCCTGCGATTATTGGTGCTTTTGACGCCTTCCCCCTTTCCTCCCGCCTGGGGACGTGCTCGGAGCTTTCCCGCAGCTCTCCGCAGGGAGCCGTTGGTTGTAAAACAGGGTGGCTGTTGCTGTCGCCAACTGTGCATACGCATGTTGTATTGTGCCCGCTTGTCCCCTGGCTGGTTGAAGCGTGGCCTCCTGTTGTGCTTTGCTCACTGGCAACCCCTGCTGGAGAGGGCAGAGCGGATCAGCTGCAGCCCTGCTCTGTCACAGCTCTCAGTGACTAAACAGCCCCTCAACTCCCAGTCTATTGTGTGGGCCATATTGCCTCCTCCCCATGGCTGCAGTGACCCCTGCTGGCAAGCATTACCAACGGCAGGTCCTCTCCATTGCTGAACTCGGCTAATCCACCAATCTGGTCCACTTGGGTCTAAAACAGATCCGATGGGATTTATTTTCCCTTTCTTCCCCATGTTCCCCACCCCCTCTCTTTTCCCAGCTGCCCTAGTATGTTGCTCAGCCCCTGAATCTCTTTGGTTTGCAATGATGACGTTAGAGAATCCAGAAGTGAATCGGAACAACTCTAGTACTGCAGTGAGGGGCGAGACTTGCTGTTTACCATCTGGTTTTTCTAGGCACTTTCAAATCCCCACCCTGACGTAGATTGCTCTGCAAATAGCCTTGCCTAGTCATGGCCCTGCCAAAGGGCGCTCTTCATTGCCTCAGCTACGCAAGCTGCTCCGTCACCACGTTTGTCCATTGGAACAGCCGATCGCTGGCTGATCCGAGACTGGACCAGCCCAGCCAGGATTAATCTCTGCAGCTGAGCTGTGATTTTTGAGAAGCACTAATTAATGGGGCTTTCTAGTTCCCCTGGGGAAGTGGGTCAATATCATTCATGTTACCCTGGAGGAGCTGCCATGCAGAGAGGGGAGGTGACTTGCCTGGAGTCCCACAGCAAGTCTGGCAGAGACTCTGGAGGAGAACCCAGGAGTCCTGAGTCCCAGTGCCTGGCTGGACACGTTTTCTGTAGTTCAAGGAAACTCCCATCAGGGCTGCTCTCCTGTTATTCAGGGAAGCAGCATAACTCCAGTGGCTGGCAATACGGGGAATATAGTCTCTTCTGTGGCTAGCTGGGAGTTTCCTGCTAGGAGGCTGTGATTGGCTGGAACAGGGAACTGGAGTAGCCTTTTCAAAGAACAGGGCCCGTTGTGCAACAATCAGAGGTGATGCCAAAGCCTGCTGGAGTGCCTGGAGCCAGAATCTAGCTGGCTGGAGGGAGGGAAGGAAGCTGCCCCAGCCCTTGGTGCTGTGGGAGCAGTTAGTTCTCCCTGAGGCATGGGCTGCATGGAACAAAGCATTCACTGCACCTTCTCACTCCTCCTGCAGTGTCCTTCCTGGGGGGGTGTGCCCAGTGCCAGGGCACCTCCAGCTGTGTGGTTGGGAAGGTCCTGGTCTTCCCCACCTTCTCAAGGTGCCCCTGCCTGTTTACAGAGGATTCATAGGGCTGGCTGGGTGCCGAGCCGCTGCTTCCTCTGAAGAGAGAGAGGCTGCTGTCTCAGTGCGAAAGATGGCTGAGATTCTCAGAGCTGATGGATCCGTGCACCCCACTGAAATTAACAGGAGCTGGGCAGCATTGAAAATTTCAGCCTATGCTTCCCCCCTCTATGCCACCAGCCTTTATAGTGAGAGGCAGCATGGGCCTCTTGCCACTCGCTGTGTAATCCTGGGTTTGAGACTGTATGGCCTAGAGGAGCCGGCCCTGGCCTGGGCATCAGGAGAGCTTGAGTTCTAGTCCAGGGTTGGTTAGTGACAAACTCTGCCCTGGTGTGAGCCATTCCTCCTCCCATCCTTTATCTGTTTTAGGCTCTTAGTGGCCCTCTAGGTGCTACTATAATTAATAATGTAGGATGGTGCCTCCATTTCGCCATCAGTGAAGTGGGGATAGCAATGCTTCCCCATGTGGGCATGAGCTTGACTTAGTTAACAGCTGGAAAGCACTCGAAATGTATAAGGCCAGCTCCTCAGCTGGAGTAAATTGGAGATTTATGCCATAAAATGCTACACGGTGACGCTGCTCTAGTTCCAACCTGTGCGCCCTGTCGTCCTGCAATAATTCAGCCAAAAACTAGGGCCCGGTCCTGTGGTTCCTGCTTCGACCTCCCCAGGGAAAACTCCCATCAGTCCATGGGAGTTGAATCTGAGTATGGGCTGCAGGCTCGGGCATGTAGTTATGAGCTGGTGAAGTCAGGGAATTCCAAGGGAAAGGCACTGTAGTAATGAAAACTGTGCGTATGCATTACTGTAGAGGGTTGAATTACATGGGGATCCCAATGCTCTGCTTGTATCATGCCAGCAGAGAATTGGCCAGTCAGGGCAGAGATCTGGCTAGGAGAAAGGGGTTGGCACCTAGGCACTCCCTGATGTCAAAGTTGCTCTCTGGAGGGGGCAGACTGACGAAGTACATGGCTTACAGGGCACTGTGTCCCAGTACCTTAATACTGCGTCACTCCTATAGAAAGCAGCAGAGTCCTATGGCACCTTATAGACTAATAGATGTATTGCAGCATAAACTTTCGTGGATGAATACCCACTTCATCAGATGCATGCGGCTTCGTGCTCTAAAAGCAAAGAGAGGGAGCTGGCTAAGGCACAGGCCTGGGAAGCAGAGGACCTGGCTACTCTTCTGGCTCGGTTGCTAACTGGTAATATGACTCTGAGCAAACCACTTCAACTTCATGTGCCTCTGTTTCCCCATCTGTGTCGATACAGCCCTGTCACATGGGGTGGGGGATGGAGCTTAATCATGAATATTGTTAAAAGTGCTTTGAGATCCTCCAATGGAAGGTGTGAGAGACCAGCAAGGCATTTGCTCTGCCATTCCTCTCTTCCCCAGCAGGGCTTTGATGTTCATCCTGGGTTGCCATGCTCAGTGTCTCCTGGGGACTACAGAGCACATGTGTTCAGTTTAAATTTAACGAGATACCTTTATTTCCCCCAGCCCCTTGGCTCCGCCCTTCACCCTGGGATCTGAAAGTCAAGCTGGGTTCATTTCTTCCTCTGCAACATCCCCAGTAATAAAAGCTCTTTAGACTAAATGCTGCTTCAGTGACACCCGTGTGACATCTGTTGTCTTGGGTGGGTTTTGCACAGTACCCAAACCTCTTGCTGATGCACAAGCTGGACGAGGCTCCGGCTATGGCAGGCTAACAGGTGTAAGTGTGTCTCATCGCTGAGCCCGGCAGCTCTGCCTCCGCGTTGGGAGTCTGACTGCTGACATGCTGGTTTTCACTCAAGTCCCTTTCCAGGGCAGAGCCCGCCAGAGGACCAAGAAAGGGGAGGAAGGTTTCCCCACCCTTGTCATGGAGGTGGGGATGCTTTGGTGCCAACCCCTCTCCCTTCCACCAGTGGAAGCCAGGAACGACTCCAGGGAAAGGTGTGGGGGGTGGGGGGAAGGAGGGGAGCAGGGAATGAGGCACTGCAGAGCCAGGTTCATGAGAAGAAGATTGCATTGCTCTGTGTGGGTGGGTGTGGGTGTGTGATCTTGAGCCGCTGTAGCCCTGCGGTGCGTGGGGATCACAGAATCACATGGCCTGTCGGTGTTCCCAAGGGCTGGGTTTTGTCTGGGGGCGTCTTTGATGAGTGACTATTCCCAAAGGTGAAATGGTTGAGAGAGGAGCTCCAGGGGGAGGACCAGAGAGATGGGGGTGGGGGTGGAGAGATGCTCAAGCTGCATCACGTGGGCTCCAAACCTATGCCCCACTTCCCTGCAGTTTCCTATCCATCCCTCCAGCAGCAGCCTGCTCTGTCCTGCTCACAGCCCTGCTGTTAGACAAAACAGAGGCTGGGTCAGGAGAGCTGGGCTCCTGTCACTTCTCCAAATACTGCGCAGACAAAATAACGCGGGGAGGGCTGGAAGAGGGGGGAGCATGGCAGGAGGCAAGGTGGACGCCTGGAGAAGCTGTTTGGGTTGGCTCCGCACTGTGGGATCTCTCTGCTAGCAGCACCAGGCAGTGCAGTTATGGGGTTGAGGGAAGGGCCCTTGACACAGAGTCCTGGTTCTTCCCCGTGGCTTGGTAAGTGGGGGCAGTAAAGAGGGGAGGGTTAAGGGAATTAACTCTGGAGGTCTTCTCTGTCCCAGTGGGATCTGAACAGCCCTGCAAATCAGTGGGGCAGAAATTCACTGTGCAGCCAGTATGGTACTGCTACTTCTCCCCTCCCCCCTCCCCCCTGTGCATACTATAGGTGCATACTTTACACCCCCATCCCACCCCCTCCCCCTAATTGCCACCCAGTACTGTATCTCTCACGTCCTCCCACCTGGCAGTACATTGTTCTGCTCCGTCCTCTCTTAGGTGCAGCGGGAAGTGAAGTACAGCAGCGTCATGCCTCCTCTCCCCTGACAAGGTGGTTTGAGGGTGCAGCAGGGGAGCATGCCCAAATTATGAAGAGGGGCCTGAATCAGAACTCCTGAGCTATGTTTGGGGACGATTGGCTCCAAATCCAAATGTTGGGCTTGGGTCTAACTCTAGATGGCATCTCCAGCAACACAGCTCCCCAGCAAGCCTCTGCCGCAACCCAGCACTGCCTACCCCCAGAGTGAGGTCTTTGTGCAATGGATCACACTGCATCTCACCTCCTGCAGCATGACCCCCTCTAGACCTTGGGTACGATTATTATGATGGAGATGGACTGATACCCTTTGGGTATGGCACCTTTCGAGTTGGCCCCTCTCCCTTCACCCCACCCGTTTGCTCATCGCAGACACACTGGAGGATTAATGCAAATATTAAAGCTCCCAGCCTGGAGGAATTTGCCTGGGGAAAGTTTTCTGAAACAATAAAAGAGCGAGGGGCTTTGCCAATGTTATTCTGAGATGGGAAAATATTATTGCTGTTTAATAACAGAAAAACACCACGGCCCCTTCCAGGGGGCTGGAGAACCATGAGACCTCTGAGGTCAGGTCCATAGTGGGGGAGGGCTTGGAAGAGCAGCCAGGTATGATGGTGTGGTGGGGCACAGCAGCAAGGCGAGTTGGGTAGCTGGGGGAACCTTGAGCGGTGTTTGGCAGCTGGTTAGCCAGTGACCCCACATGTAAGGCCCAGTCCTACCTCTGTTGAACTCAATAGTAGTTTTGCTGCACCAGGTGCCCAGCATGGATGTGACTTTGGGGCTGGATTTTCCCTGGGGGAATGGCTCGGTATCTGAGCGTGTGTAGGAGAGCGCGTGCAGCCTATGGCTCTGCCCATTGGGCATCGCTGTTGATGCTGCACCTCCAGCCAGTGGCTGGACAGTAGGATCCACGCCCCTGTCCCAGGTGGCAGCATGGCTTGCTGTATGCGTGCATCCTGTTGATTTGGACAGCCGAGTCCCTGCCCTGGGAATCTCCTGGCCTGCCAGGAGCTGTGCCAGTCTCTGTGGCTCTTTGAAGGCCTGGCAGCAACCACGGGGAGGGAAATCCTGTTGGGCTGAGGAAATTGCAAGGCTATAACTGTGCCCTTTGCAGCAAATGGAAAAGCAAATCTAAGCTGGGAGTCTAGCACTGCTTTGAGATTCAGCACGATGTTGGGGGAGCCTGCAGCTGTTCATCCCTGCCCCTACCAGCAGGTGGTGCTGTGCCAAAGAGGAAGCAAAGACCTCTGCTCTGGTGGCGTTAGGTTTGAGGCACCTGCAGAACTCCGCGATGGGTGCAGAAGAGGAGTCCGGTGCAGCTTGTTGGCCGGGCTATCTGTAGTCGACGGAGCCGGCGCCTAGCTCTGGAGACTCCAGGGCAGTTCGCTTTCCCTGCCCAGGCTGTATCCCTGGAAGAGAGCACGCCCGTCTGAACACTCTGTGAGAATGTCCTTGGGAGGCTCAGCAGCCTGGGGGGTCCAGGGAGCATCTTGGGAGGAGGAGGCGGCGTGGGTGGTGTAGAGAAGGGGCCCATGTGCGATCAGACGGGACAAGCAGAAGGACTCAAGCGGTCATTGTGAGAAGGGGAAGGACGCTGGTTTGGAAGGGAGCAGAGTGTTATGTTTTCCATGCACAACACAGCAGCCGTCTGCCAGACTTTCAGCTTGAAGCACTACTATTCCGTACAGCAGTACTAAAACTAGGACTCCATGCCACCAAGTGCTGTACAAACCCATCCCTGGCCCAGAGAACTCACAGCCTAAATAGGGAGAAGAAAGAGAAACAACTTACCAGCAGGCTTTTAGAATGATACCTCGCAAGGCATACTTTGTACAAAACACATCCTAATTACATGACAGCGGTGAATATTGGGGTGCCAGGGTGTCACAGATGGTTTTGGAAATCTGGACACCCTTTGCTCTGGGAGTTGTAAAGTCAATTTATTTTCCCATTTTTGCCTCTCTCACACCACTTCTCTTCTCCATCTCCCCTCTTCCTCGCTCCTCGCTTTCCTCCTCCTGCAGCTTTGTCCATGCTAAAAGCTGTGGCCAAAAGCTCTGAGTTGGAGCCCGCTGACCTTGCAACACCTTGCATCTGCGCACAACAGCCAGCTTAACTGGGTGCAATGGGGTCTGGGCTGTGGTCTTCAGTTGAGCCACAGTGGTTTCCCCACCCAATGAGGATGGGAAGTCACAAGCATTGCTGTGGCACTGGGGTACCTGGTTCTCCTAACCCTGTCCTGCCACGCTCGTTAGCATGAGATCCAGCAGCCCCGTCTGAGCTCTATGGAGTAAGCGCTGCAGGTGTCCGAGAGAACAGCCTTGCAAGGGCCTCAGTGCATGCACACATTCCAACGACTCTGTTGGAAGCAATGCAGCTTTGTGGGCACCTTGGACCATCTCAAGGACAAGGTAGCCAGCCAGCCAGCCAGTGCACTCACTGCTGTGGCCTCCTGGGTTGGTGTCAACACACTCTCCATTCTAACCTCTTCCAGTTCCTGCTGCCACTTCCCCTCTCTCCACGGGACCCATCTCTTTTGGCCTTTCCTCTTTCTTTCCAGCTGTCTCCTTGCTGCCCTGCCTCCCACCTGCCCTTGTTGGAGGGATATGGGTTGTGGTCCCTGGACGGGGTGTCTGGCTGGGTTATAAATGGCTCTGTGTCTCTCTCAGGATCGGGTGACTTTGCCCCCCTTGGCGGAGCCAAGCCGGCTTCTCCTGAGAAATAATTACACAGCCCAATGCAAATAAGCAAAGAGTCAACTGGAAATAAATGACACAGCTAAAGAAAACAAGCCAGGGGGAACGCTGAGCTCTGCAAATAAACCTCATCAAAGGGAGAAGGGGGAGATTAAGAGGGGCTGAAAGGGGCAGGGCTGAATGAGAATGAGGGGAGGAGGGGGAGCTGGAGACTCTACTTATGCTGGGGCCTGACTGTTGTCAGGCCTGTGAGGGACATGTGGTGACCCTCAGCTGTTCCCTGGCCCCCTCCCCTCAGAGTGCTCTAGCATGGAGGCATACCATGGCCTCTGATGGGACATATTGTGCAGTAACCCCTCAAACATCTGCCAGTCCTCCAGAGCCAGCACTGAGTCCTGCGCTAGTGTGCTAAGGGCTGGGGTGTCACCCCCTTGGCTCTGTTGCAGTCTGTGTGGGCAGGACAGGGCCGTAACCCACATTGGGCTGTCAGGCTGTGGTGATCCCATTGATGTGTAGCGTGTTTGAATGGCGGTCTCCCCGTTATATTCTAATCATGGTCTGACAGGCATGGGCAGAGGGTCGCCCTGCCTTATTTCATGCGTCGTTGCCAGACCCTATATCAGCCCTTTTACTGGAATTAAAACATGGAGGCTATAAAACCCATTCCAGATATGCGGCAGAGAGGGGCCGTTAGCGGGGATGAGAGAGCCCAGTGGGGGCTCTTAGGGATTGGGAATGTTAATGGGAAGAGTTGGAGTGGGTGGAGGGAGATGGGGGAGGGCTGCTTGTTCTCCCCCCACCCTGCTACCCAACCTGGAGGTGCTCATTCGCTAAGGGACGCAGCCAGTGTGGAGATTTGGGCATTGGGATGGGTTTGGCAGGGGAGAGCTGGGGGACAGGGCTCCAGTCCACCACTCTCCAAAGCTTAGACTGCACCAGCAGTGGGAATGAACCCTCATGTGATCCCAGGGCAGCAGATGACTCCCTTGTTTCTCTGTAGTTGGCCACTGGAGGCGGAGGAGGTAGTTATGTCTGATCAAGATGCATGCACTGTTCCATCTCATTGGCTTCAGGGCTACGGCAGCGGGCTTTGATTGATGTCTGTGGCTCGCACCTGCCCAGTGACTTGGTGTGTTTTACAGTCCCTCTGACGGTGTGGCAGAGTACTGAATGGTTTTCCAGTCACGCCCCAGTGCTAACCACCCTTTTAAACACCTGGGGGCATTGCACATTATTTCCCCTTTTCCCTACAAACTATCCCGAGGCCCTTGTGTTGCAATGCTCCATTGATGGGCTGCAGAAGATCCATCTAAAAATAACACAAGGTGTGGTTGAGTTATAAGGACCTTTCAAAAGCAGCTGAAAGCCATAAAATTCCCTAACTTAAAACAGACAAAGTCAGGCTAAATCCCTCCAAATGGATTGGTTATAGACGAGCAGGCATTGCTCGTGGGCTAATATTTGTTACTCTTTCCCCATCATGTGTCTTTAAGCACCTAACTCCCATTGGAATAGATAACTCTCAGAAGCAGGGCCAAGGAGCCCTGACCCAGCCATGTTCTAAACCTCCTGACAATGAGGATTAGAATGGAAGTTTTGTGTCAGCAACACAAACAACCGTACGGCTAGTAATTAACACCAAGCCGGGTTCCTTGATTCCAGCCCCTAGCGTCCCTCAGAGCCGAATGACTGGCAGCATGGGTCACTCCACATCATGAATAAGGCATGTGGAGCTGCATTCTCAAACCTCAGTGCGCTTGGTGTGTGTCAACAAGCAGAGCAACTGGGGCGTGTTGGTGGGTAACTGTGCACAGAATTAGTTGCATGTGAGGCTGTTTAAGAGGAGTGAAAATATTCGTGGGTATCATTGCCCTGCCAGCGTGGGTATTTCTGCCCAAACAAGCCATCAGAATGGAGTGGTGCATCGGCCCCGATTCTGATCTCTGTTTCTCTGGAGCCACACCCATTAGAACTCCACTGATTTCTTCCCGGTCTGCACCAGTGTGAACTGAGATCAGAATCTGGGCCCGGGTTGCTAATCAGAGCCCCAGTCTGCAGAATTAGGCCATGCAAATGGTAAATAATGAGACAGAGATATTAACCAAATGCACTCAAAGCTTTGAGGTCCCATCTGGTGAGGAAGTTCAGGCCAGTTTTGATTGTATTTTACCTACTTTGCCTGTCCTGGCTAGCACCACGTTCTCCCTCCTCTTTCCTTCCCCATCCTTGTTTGCTCTAATTGATGTCCTGGTTCACTCCTGATTCAGATCAGAGATCCTGCTACAGCAGGGAAAATAATCTCTCTGGGAAGTCATTGAACTTGGAGGTTGGGGTGGGAAAGGGCAGCCGCTCTCAGAATTGCACAAAACCACAACAGGGGAGAGGCAGAGCCACCTGGGGACTTCAGGGTAAGAGACTGTGGCACTGGATCTGGGCAGTAGTTGGGTGTAAGTTTAATATTCAGTTGGCAGAATCCTAATTTGTCAGGGCTGCTTGGAAAATAGATGTTGAATGCAGGAAACAACGGAGCTTTATCCTCCTGGGTTTCCTTGTGTCCATCTCGATGATCATTACTGTGAAAAATCCTAGTTTCTCCTCCTGATCCAATAGTTCCAGCTGCCCCAGGGGAAGCAGGTGACCAGGATCCCAAGCAAAGGCAGGGGAGGGGACTGCCTCTGGCCCAGCATCCTCATCAGCCAGCATCAGTGGAACGGCCCCAGGACTTGATGACAAATTACCCCCATCTCCCCTCACCATGCTGGGAGCTTGCTGTCACTGCGGTGAATTATGGCCTCCCACGCTCAGGGCAGGGTCTCAGTACCGGGCAGACAGCCCCCCTCGGGAGCCTGCCTGGGAGTTGTCCACTCCAGACTCATATTTTACCATCGCTGTGCAGTGGAACTAATGCTTTACAGGGCTGCCGGGAACCTGGTTGGTGCTCACTGCACACGGAGACCCCAGATTACCACGTTTCTCCCCTGCTGGCCTCTGCCCACTAAGGCTGTGACTGCACTAGGCTTTCATGCTGAACATTTCTCTCCTGGTGCTTTGGTTGGGAAGTAGCAGCAGTGGGGGGAGGCCCTAGTGTAGACAGAAAGCCGGTAGTTTAACCACCTTGCTGTTCTGCCCTCCTTACAGTAAGCTTAGCTGATATGGTGGTTACAATGCCTCCTGTACCCTGTCTACACTAGTGCTCTGCTCCCACTACTGGGAGCAGCAGTGGGCCCTGCATTGTCACCCTCTTCCTGAAGCCAGAAAGGGGTCATGGGAGGGTCGCTCTGAGCCCCCCCTTTCACCCAGCAAGTGGTGAAGTGTTTGATCCAAGAGAGGAGGTGCTTGGCTTTGCTAAGGGAGGACAGCGGGGTGCAGGACCAGACGTAAGTCCGTCAGTGCTTTGAGATCCCATGGCAAACGCCATGCAAGGCTGAGGGCACCGGGGAAAGAGCCTTGAGCTGTCCTGATTCAGCTGCGTTTTTCTCACCTCTACAAGGTGCTGGTTCCACACGCACTCACCATTATCCTGAAGGGTTTCCTCTCCTCTGAGTCACTGGGAGCCATAGGACAGACCCCACCACTGTCACCCTGGAACCTGAGAAATGGTGGCCTCCCCATGGGTACGTGTTATGGGATGGGGCATCCAGCTGACAGCCCTGCTGGGCATGCATTGTTTTTTATTATGGCTGAGAACAGCCAAGCTCGCTTCAGGGACAACTAGCTCAGGTCCTGGATGCAAACGGGCCAGTTTATTGATCCACCTCCCTCTCTAAGGCACCCTGCCCACGCCTGGACACCTTACACAAAGGAGCCATTCACGCTTCCCTTTGACATCAGAGTGGGGGGGGAGGGGATTAACGAGCTGGAGGTGGATTTGGTGAAGTCCTGGTTTCACAGTCCTCCTCCACTCCCCTCTCCTCTATCCAGGAGGATTTTCAGTGGCTGAGCGCCCTGAGAAGGGTGTGTGTGTGTGTATCAGTTACACCGCTGGGGATAAAGGGCTTAATGGTCAGTTTATTTAGAATTATTGCTGCAGGGGACAGCAATGTTAAACAAGAAGGAACCATCTTTAAGGAGCTGCCGATGCCTGGAGAACGCTGAAACTCTCCTCTTTGAACAAGTTTCAGAGTAACAGCCGTGTTAGTCTGTATCCGCAAAAAGAAGAACAGGAGTACTTGTGGCACTTTAGAGACTAACAAATTTATTAGAGCATAAGCTTTCGTGGACTACAGCCCACTTCTTCGGATGCATCCGAAGAAGTGGGCTGTAGTCCACGAAAGCTTATGCTCTAATAAATTTGTTAGTCTCTAAGGTGCCACAAGTACTCCTGTTCTTCTCCTCTTTGGAGGCACTTCTGCTGGGAAAGCTGGTATTTTCACTCCTGTTCTTCCCTCTTAATTGCCCAGAAACGGGATCTTTGTCTCTTTAGGGTTAACCTGCTCCTGCTGCTTATTCCGCAGACCAATGTCATTATCCACTGCTGGTGACAAAACACCTTGTTGCTGTGGAGACGTCACAGCTGGAGGTTGCTCCAGTTGGTCAATGAGCTTCTGAGGAGCAAAGCTCACATAGGTTAGAGATGAAGAAATCCTGTCTTATGGCCTCAGCTGATGGAGTCATGTGATTAGAGACTCTCATTTTAAAATTAAGGTAAGCTCCTAGCGTCCAGTTATGGAGAGAAGTTTGCAAATGCTAACCTTAAATGCTCAAACACCAGAAGGCAAATGAAAAGTCTCACTGCTTCATTCCAGGTAAAATTCACCCCTCTGATGATTGTCTAAACAATGCATATGCATCTCTTTAATTCCCAAAATGGGTGTAAGTGATGCCTAGGCCTTAGGGGGAATTTCATCCTCAGTGGACAGGCTGGATGCTATGCAGAGAAGGAGGCAGGGCATAAAGTGAATGAGGCAGGGTCCTGTGGCTCATGGCCTTATCTTTGTACTTGCTATTGCCACAGGGTAAATGTGGAGCAAATCTGAAATTACCTTAATTTGAACATATATGGGGCCTCAAGGGCTATGCTCGGTGACTCAGGGTTGTGTAGTGAATGTGCCTGTCAATAGCTGCCTCATTCACTACACTGTCCGTGAGGTTGTGTAGTTGAAGACTTTATTGGAATGCATACATACAAAGGGATAAAGCTAAGGTTGCATACAGACAACCTGAATTCTGGCATTTCTTGACTTTTTGCATGATTCACTTTGCAACTTTAATGTTCTTTTAAAACAGCTGTCACATGGAATTTAGATTGGACTGGGTAGCAGCAGAGGTCAGGTTAGCTTTAGTCCTTGTCCAGAACTAGCGCTGGCTATGTGAGAAGAGAAAAATCAAGGAGAGACTTGGGTGCAGCTGGGTCTCAGGTTTATGGGGACCTTTAGTTGATGCCTTTAGGCGTGGTATTAAGAGACAGAATTGGGGATTTGCTGAACAGGTCTAAGTTGGCTGGAGGCCTCCAGAGAACTGACGCGCCACTGCCAATGGCTGTAACTCCCCCAGAAAAATCCTCTACTGATAACGTGGTTCTCAGTCATGGATCCTCCCCAACTCCCCCGTCAGCTGGTGGTGAACTAGTGTGAATGGGACTGAATCGTTGCCAGCATAGTCACAGAGAATGTAGGGGAGCCTGGATGGGCTCTTCTGAACCTCTCTCTGCTCTGGTTGTTCCAAAGTCCTGCGTGGGAACTCGGGGAGACCTTTTGTTGGGCGTTATGACTTTGGAGACTCTTAATGTGAAGTTCTTCCCCAGACAGAACAATCCTGCTGGCTCCCTTCCCAAGCTGCTGGTGCAGGAAGGTGGCCTGTTGCTGCACCAGTGTGTCCTGAGCTGACCGGGAATAACTGAGAATCAAGGAGAGAGAGGCTGGAAACTAGCACCTCTGTCTCCTGAGCCGAGGGCCTGGTGCCAAGATGCTGCTCTCTCAGTTTATCTAATTGTAGATATACGCACGGCTCGGCAGAGACAGGCCTCCAATAACAGTCTCTCTGCCCCTGCCCCGAGCTGGAGAGTGCCAGCTGAGATTCTGTGAAGGTCACTCGGCGTCACAATCTGCACCCCTTTCTTCACCCCTGCCCCCTGTTGAGAGCAGGTGTGCCACTGTTACACGTGCTCTTCAGCTGCCAGGACCTGTCCCTCCAATCCCCTGCCTGCAGTGGGGTGCACTCGGTGGCAGAGGAATGACAGGAAAACTCCAGGGAACAGGACATGGTCTGCCCCAGGCAGTATCAGTGTGGCATAGTGGTGACGCCAACTCAGCTTTCCATTGACGTGCTACATGTCAGTCTTGCCCTGCCTTCTCTGACTCCTCTACTCAACCTCTCCCTGCTCTCTCCAGCTCCTCTTCCCCCTTCATTCTTCCAGCTCCCACCTCTGCTTCTTATCCATCATTCCTTCCCACTATGCCCCATATCCCAGAGGATGGAGTGTACAGAGACTGTAAGCCACGTATTCACAGTGAGTTTGCCCAGTCCGTGTAACACCCCATCATGCCAAACGCAGCCTGTTCCCCTTCCTGTGTCCTGGAGGGAATAAGGACTAGCAGAGGACTGGAAAATCGCCATCTGACTGTGGATTCCCTCGGGGTGCTGCCAGCTTGCTGTGAAGCCACTGGGCCAAAGGAGCAGAACGAGAAGAAGGGCGGGGTTAGGAGAAGACCTTCAAGTCTCCCGGGAGCACCCCTGCTCCATTCCTTCTGTGCTTCAGGTTCCAGCGTAGGTTCTTGTGGACGGCTGGGGTTGTTACATAGCAATATGTGTCCACAGCGTTCTGAATGCTCTCTAGCCGGCGTCCCAATTGCCGTACTTCTTGGTACAGGAAATGCCTGGTCAACTAGGATCCTTAATGGGAAGCTGGCTAGGTCTGTCTTTGGCAAGTGGCTCATTTGTGGCAAACCTCAAGTCTCTGTCTTTCCTTCCACAGTCCGAATTCCCGGGTTGTTACAATGCACCACAGGCTCCAGATGCCTAATCTCTAGGATGCTGGTTTCTTCACTCAGTATGCAAAAGGAATGCACTGGGGAGCCCATGCAAGGCAGCAAGGCAGCACAGAACAGAGCAGGGCCTTCTGCCTCCACTCCATCCCCCAGCTGCTCCAACACAGGGACAAGAACGCCCCATCAGGATTGCGCTGAGCTCTAGCTGGGGACAGGAGCATTTGCTTTTATTGCGCTGTAGTTTTGCATGAGCGAGGATCTGTTCAGTGAATGTGTCTGAATATACACAGGGAGGTTTATCTATCTAATCTGTCTTTAAACTGGAGCCTAGGCATGTCTCATCCAATCCCCAACTAGTATGTTAGTTACTTCCTTTGACTGGCACACACATGATAGTGCCACGGCAACAGAAGATGCCTGTGTGTCTCAGGGGGTGGCAGATCCTGGGTGGTGTTATCCTGACCTGGAGGGCGAGGGACTGAGGAGTAGGGTGATTCCTCCCGGGAGGAGTCAGGGCTGGGGGCACATTCCTAGGGCATGCCAGTGCTCTCGGTCACTAGGGGGCGCTGCAAGGGGCGGGATTTATGGCCCTGGTAAGGTTAATACGTAAGTGTGCACAGGACAAATGCCCTGCATGTGTAGCTCTGAGTTGTGTGTGTAGGGTTGTGTGTGAATTGTATCTTCTCGCCTGATGTATGGGAGCAGTGTGGGGCTGGCAGCAGTGGGCATGTGGGTTTATACCGAGTGGGCAATTCCTTTCTCCATTCCCCCCGCCCCAGGCAGCCCATTACCCCTTTTTCGGTGCATTGTTGTCTTCTCCCCCTCATAATGGTCTCCTCACACTCCTGGCTTGCAGAGCCTCTTCCCAGCAGTCCCTGGGGTTGTCCTGTGCTCTGGGCTGTCTGCAGAGGGAAGTTTAATTGCTGACACACTGACAGACTCTTTATAGGACATTTATCTTCAGGGCTTTTATCAGCAGTAAATTTCCCTCCTGTCCTCACTCCCAGTTGACGATGGCTCCGTCCAGCTCCTGCCACCAAGTGCGGTGAGCGCTCCCAGCTGCATCGAGGGCCTGGTGCTCTGGGCTGGATGTGAAACTAACAGAGGGTCAACCTCAAAGGGTCGGGAGAACCCCCAAGGGCAGGGCCTTATGCGAAGCTCTCGGGGCTGCAAACACAGGCTGGCCATGCCTTTGACATGGCCTTCTGCTGCTCCCAGTCCTGGCAGGAGTTGGACCCAAATGGCTCAAGTGTAGCTGGAGTTTTGGGGTCAAGGCTCAGAACAATTCTCACTTGATCCAACTCGGTTCGCCTCTCCCAGTCAGGGATGCCCTGGAAAGAGAAAGCATCTGGGTCTCCAGCTGCAGTGCAGCAATGGCCAACGACAGCAGCCTAAAGGGACCTTAAAATGGGCAGAAACAGCCCTGGAAATAGGGTAGAGCTGGGGTGAGGGGGTCTACACTAGCCTTCTCCCAGCCTCCAGCACAGGAGGCAAATTGGGGGCATGCCAAGGGTATGACCTGAGTGCATTACACTACGGCTGTTCTCTACTGTTTAGGGCACACAGTGGGCTGGGGGAATCAGAGAGTACGTTAGAGCAACCCTGAGGCTGTCGTACTTTGTTATAATGGAGCTTCCCAGGGGGTAAGTGAGCTGGGCATGATTGTGCTGGTTTTGCAGATATATTAGAGTTGGGGATCTGCGCTGTGTCCCCCCATCTCCACCCCTCATGTGCTGTGACATCACTAGTAGATTCTCCTTGTTCTTTGCCTTCAGATCTTTTGGCTGCTAACCGCTCAAAGCTGTTCCTCGGCCACCGGGGCTTCCCAGATTTCCGCTCCCTGTATCTGGATGAATACCGTGACCGGCTCTTTGTCGGGGGAAAAGATGCACTCTACTCTCTGTGGCTGGATCAGCCTGGCATGGATGCCAAGGAGGTAACACCTAATTTCTCCACACCTGTGTGGGTGAGCAGGGCGGCGCCATTCCACACAGTGCACATAATGCACGTGACACAGGGCTGGGCTGGCATGGATGGGCCAGGTGTGGTGGCCAAAGACTGGGCCAGGGATCGGGACTGAGGTGCACCGGCAGAGCTGTGGGGTGGCTAGAACTGGAATAAGAGGGGGCATGCAGGTCAGGAGCAGTGCCAGGGATCTTCCAGGAGCACTGGACCTTGGGCAGAGCTCATTAAAGAGGGGCCGGAAACATTACACCCAATGGAATTTGGGTCCATGTATGGGAAGGCATGCAGCCTGCAGGGGTTAGCCTGCAACGAACTGTAATCAGCAGCATGGAAGGACAGGCCTTGCGACCACACTGCTGGCAATCAGTGGAACCCTTAGGATGAATCAGCCCATTCGATGACTGGGCCAAAGGTAAAACCAGTGCAGGTGGGGATGGAAAACAAGAAAGTGGGGACATTGGGGCAGGCAATTCTGAAATGCCATGGCGAGATCCTGGCCCCAGTGAAGCCAATAGAAGCTTTGCCCTTGACTTCAGTGGGCCCAGGATTGCACCCCACCAGTCTTTCAGTCTGCCTTGGAGGCACAGCAGGGTGGTGGCTGGTGGCCCCGCTTTGTGCCTGGGTTTCGATGGATATCCAGGGGGTCTCCTGCCCACATCGGCATCCCCTGGTTCCTGTCACTGTTCTCATTGGTTTAGGTTGGGTCTAGTAGTGTTTAGGGCTGTGGTGTTCCAAAGCGCTCAGCCTTGGCCTAGCTTGGCTCCCGTCAGACTCCATGGTAAAACTCCCTGACGTCAATGTGAGCAGAGGTAGGTCACTTTGGGAAACCCACCCTCAATGCACAGTGATGTGCCAGTTCTTCCCTGACTCTCCCTTTGCTGCTGAGTGCGTGCCCTGCCTCCCATGCTGCAGATTTCCCTATGCTGGGGGTCCCCGAATTCCAGTCTCTGAAATTCCCCAGACTTTACAGCGTGGGCTCATTGCTTTTAATGTGCGATGGATCCCTCTCCCACATGGCTCTGTGGTGCTGCTTCCCTTGATGCTCTGTCCCTACTGAGCTTTGACTGGCGTGTTGGGTTAGATCTCCACAGAGCCCGCTGAGTGTAAGCTGGATCAAAGGGTCTCAGCTGTTCTCCCAGGTTCCCCCCCAGAGGGGAACGGGGGGCTTGTGACCCAGCCCAGCCCCATCTCCTCCCCTGGAGCAGATCCTTGGACCATAACCAAAATGTATGCCTCCCCCCTCTGTCCCTGAACCCCCTCTTGAAGACCTGCTGACAGGAGTGTGGTGAGGCCTATCAGCCAGCGTGCTCTCCTACACATGGGGGGACTGGAGGAAACCTCCCCATCAGTCAGCGTATGAGTTCCCTTCCCCACTCCTGTAAGAAACAGAGCGAGAGGGAGGGTTCCCAAGGGAAGTCAGTGTAATTGGATCTCATTTCCTCCTCTTCCTGTGAGCCCGGGGCCTGACACACATTGAATTATGAGCCATAGGCGTCTGCCATTGGCAACCCAGCTACGTCCCCTGTTTTCAACCATGTTATGAGAATAATAAATAGCCGCTACCTTATCGCGGTGACTCCTCCATAGCTAAGTGGGCTGAAGGCATTTTTGGACGGAAGCAGGATTGTTTTAACAGCCCAGGGGCCGTGGTCTCTGCTAATAGACATAAAATAATGTCGTTAACTGAGACTCCTGCTCCCACCCTCCCTGTGCCCCACCGGGCTCTCATCTCATGAGTTCTGATCTGTCCCTGTCTCAGCGGATGAGTAGATGAAGTCCTTATTTATTGCCTTGTGTATCTTTATCTCCACTGTAGGGGGACTTATTGCACTCTCCTTTTCGTGCGTATGGCTCTGCACTTCCAGGCCAGGCATGGAGGCTAATGTGACACACTGCAGAGAGACAGGCTGTTCCAGCCCTTTTAGAAGCCAGTTTCACAAGAGAGACTGTTCTCATGAGATTTCCAGCTCCCATCTGCAGACTGAAGAGTTCTGGATGGCTGGGGTAGTGGGTGGATAATCAGCTGAGCCTTTGGGTGTATGATCCGAATCGAACCCTTCCCTAGGGATGGAAGAGAGCTGGTGCCCACTTGGGAAGTTTGGCTCCTAATTGGATCCACATATGAACTGCCCCGGAGTCCAGGGATGTTTTGGGGGTTCTGTTACAGCTCGCTCTAGGGACAGATCTGAACTGGGTAGCTGAGATCCAGGTTTGGGTCTGAACTTGTCTGCAGCCATCAAGAGGTCAAACAAGCCTGGCGTTATGATCAGTGCTGGTGTACTCCTCTGTCTACAGAGCGCTGATGCAACCAGTAACTCATCAGGCATAACTTAGCCAATTCTCCTCTGGCTCCTAGGGGCACAGAAGGAGGCCAATGTGAGGGCGGAATCCCCAGAACCTGACTTTTGGGACATGGGGATGGGTAGTGCCATCCTCGTAGGTACAGACTTAGTCTGTCAATGGAGCAGTATGCTGGGGCAGGGAGATCAGTGAGTAAGCATGGAGCAAATCCCTCCTTCGCCCCAGGGAAAGATGATGCACATGAGTAAGAGATGGAGCCTGTTGATGGGACAGTCTGATCAGAAGCCCAGGAGGGCATGGAGACAGAGACCCACCAGTGCAGCACTTGCTAGTGTCATCTTCAGGCTGGTGTCCATTTGTGATGCAGCCTGACCATCCGAGGCTGGGGTTGCCAGGCCATTGTCCAGAGGCTAAGCACATGCCTGGTCCACAGAGTGCCTGGTCATTGCTGATCCAGGTATCAGGATCCTCCAGGGCCTTCCAAACCTGGTCTCCTCCAAATCAGTGCCAGGGAATGACACTGCAGGCAGGTAGCAGGGAAGGAGAGGCAGCGCTTTGCATTTCAGTGGCTCAGATAGGCAGTTTGAAGGGGAGAAGTTGGTGGCAGCAATGCAATCGCAGGGAGAAACCCCACCCCTGCCAGGTGCAGTGCACGTTCCTGCAAGGAGACCCGGGCGTCTGGATTCCCTGCTAGGCAGGGCTAACTCCCCTCTACTGTGCTCGAGCTCATCTGCCACATAGAATTACATGGCAGGTCATCAGGCCAGTCTGGACACCCCTGTCCACTCCTGAGGGCTGCATCTGAATCCCTGAGCCCACAGGAAACGGCAGGGTGGGGAGGGAAGATGGCTCAGACTAGAGACCGCAGAGCAATCCAGGCCCATAGCCCCACATTGAAAGGTGTTGGGTCTTGGCCTGGTAACTGGGCCCCCATTCCCACTTCCCCCTCGGGCGTGTGGGGTTCTCCTAATCCAACAGCTCTCTTTGCCTCTCCTATAGCAGGGCTGTTAGCACAGGGGATTCCTGCCTGAGGACAGTGACCTCAGCAGCTTGGAAACCCTGTCAGGCCAAGCTGAGAGCTGGAGTGGCCCCCACAGCCTTGCCTCGGTGACTGTGTGCAGCAGAGAAGGGAAATTCAGTGTCTCTGTAATGACACAGAGAAAAGGTCAAGGGTTGCCCTCTATCTGAGCGGTGGAGGCACCCACGAGGGTGCCAGCAGGGGGAAGATGCGTCTGCCTCACCCATCAGGCACCCACCTCGTCACACACACATGCTCTCTCTCTGGCTCACCAGTACGCGCACATCACTACACACACACACCCTGCAAGGAAAGACATGCCTCCCCCCCGGACCCACTCTGACACGCTCCCACCATGCACAAAGTCTCCGTTCGGACGCGTCCAGCCCTTTGCCACAAACACAGGGTTCTGATGCAAACACACAGTCGCAGGCATTCAGAGCAGATGCGGGATTCATACGGTCACGCCTCACCTCAAGATGCTCCTGCTTCACACCTGGGCCCCGCTCACCCACACACCGCAAACCCGTATGTCAGAGACACACAGGGACACTTTTCTGAGGCTCAGACAGTCTCTTTCTGGGGTGGCAGTATGGCACAGCGGTTAGCAGTGAGACTGGGGAGCTAGGACTCCTGGGTTCTATGCCCAGATCTGTCACTGACTTGCTGTGGGGCTTTTGGCACATGTGTAAAACAGGGGCAGCAGTGCCCTACTTTGGATAACAAGCTCGGTGTAAATGGAGAGTGCTGTTGTTATTACAGCACTGAATTGTGCTACTGAAGCTCCAAGCCAGGCTAGTATTCCAGGTGGTTTAATTATCCCTTAGCACTCTGGGGGCAGGGCACTAAACTGGGTCTTGAAAAACCTGGCTCTGTTCCCAGCTCTGCCACTGTTCTGCTGGGGGACCTGGGACAAGTCACAGCCCCACCTCGTGCCTCAGTTTCCCCACATGTAGACTGGGGAGTAATGAAACTGACTCATCTTTGTAAATCAGTCTTTCCATCTTTTGAGCCCAAGAGATGAAACACATCATGTAAGGGGCTTTCTAAGCGACTTAGCCCTCTCGGTTCAGCTGGTGTCTTTGCTCGCTGTAATTTTGGCTTTATTTGGACAAATAGCAAAAGATAAACCGCGCTGTATGTCTCTAGCTCTAGAGCTGTGGCTGTGAGGGGGTGAGACCACCCCTGGGGAGTCGGGAAGATCAGCAGGGACTCTCATCTAAAAAAATGAATATGTTTCTCATTTATCCAGATTCCTGTGCCAAGCAGCATCAGTGAGGTCACTGTAAGACAAACTTTCAAAGCCCTCGGTGGCTAGGATAATTATCTGCTAGGGTTACAGACAAAGGGTGGAAGAATGATTCTAGTTATGCCAGTGTAAATCTGGGATCCTTCCACTAAAGCCAAGTTTACACTTGTGGAAGTGAAAGTAAATTCTGATAAAAAATTGGGCAAGGGGGGCTGGGACCGAAAAGTTAGAATAGCAGCGGGGGTTGCAGGTCAGGATTGGGGTGCACTGGGGAGGGAACTCTGCCCACTCACTGCCCACTCCTTAATGTTTACGAGCAGTGAGACTCTTCCATCGGCTGTCAGGGAAGATTAAGCTGTGAAGAGCTTTTGTTTCCTAATACACTGCCCCAATCCAGAAATCAAAGCCATCTGGAGGAGGCCAAATGCCCTGGGGTCCTAACATCCCTGATTCTTTTAGGGCGACTGCTTGGAGGAAGTGGATTCCTAAGGGGTTCTGCCCCCAAAATCTTCCCCTCGTCCCAGTTCCCTCAGCCCCCCCTTGCTTGGGTCCCCAGAGTGACTTGGCCTCAGGTTCCTGTCTTCTGTTTCAGATTTACTGGCCACCTCTCCCTGGGCAGAAGGAGGAGTGTTTTCAGAAGGGGAAGGACCAAACGGTAAGTCACCCTGTTCCTCCTAAAATCTCCTGATGGGGTTGCTCTGGATTTCACCTCGGCTCTGTTGACTTCTTTTTCCATGCACTTCTAGCTGTCAAAGAAGGCGATAAAGGGGTTGTTTATGTCTCTCTCTCTTGGCCCCCTTCTCCCATAACACTCCCTCCCATTTCCAGGGATGGAGCTATCCTGTTCTGGGCCCTTTTCCTGCATCCTTGACTTACCAGCTGTCAAGGCCTATATGCTGAGTGAGCCCCAGCAGATCTCAGCTCCTGCTTGGCCCCTTCTCTAACTGACTCTGCCTGGTCACTAAACAATGATCGGACCGCCCTAGCAGGATTCACCTCACCCCTTGTGTGTTATAGCCCTTCTCGTCCTTTCTGAGCGGCTGCGGCTTCGGGGGCGGAGTCCCTGTGTTATGTGCCTGACTGCAGACTGTAACAAGCAGTTGACAACTAGGCCTTGTCCCGGGTTTGTGCAGTTGAAGAGGCGGTGTTTGTTTCTATATTCGGGGGTGTGGTTCCCCTTCCCATCGGTAGGGGACATGGCTGGGGGATAGTGCATAGAACCTGGATGGTGTAGTCACAGCTCACCGCGTGTGACCTCAGACAAGTCACTTTGCCTTTCTGTGCTCACATTGAGGTTCTTATATGGTCCCTCTCACTGTCACATCTGGGCTCTTCACTAACATTAATGGATTGATCCTCACAAAGCCCCTTCGAGGCGGGGAAAGATTATTCTCCCCATGTTATAGATGGGGAAATGGAGGCACAGAGCGACTAAGTGACTAGCTCAGGGTCACACAAGGAGCCAGGAACTGAACTCAGATCTCCTCAATCCCAGTCTAGGGCTTTAACTACAGAACTGGCAGCAGAACAGTTTGGAACTGTATACGTGGAAAGCAGTTTGCTTAGTGAATGCAGAGCAGAAGCCAGTCTTTGGATGTGTCTACACTGTGGTCGGGAGATCTGATTGCAGCCTGTGTAGATATACCTGAGCTGGCTTTGAGCTTACACATGCTGCAGTCACAATTCCTGACTACAGTGTGGGCACACCGTTTGAACTGGTAGCTTTCCACACCTTCCATACACGCACGCAGACTGCAAATACCATAGCATGAGCTGGGGCATTCTCTGCTGCGGGTAGTTTTGGTGTCTCCCCATCAGAACAGCTGTGCATGAGGTGGTGAGTGGTCTTGGCTGGGGAGATGGGAGTGGGGTGTAGTATACTGAACCAGCACAGGGAGCGGACTAAATCTCCTCTCACCTGCTGGCCCTGGGGCGTGATGTGCATTGCATGCTTAAATCTTGATCCAAAGCCCATTGAGGTCAATAGGATCCTTTCCATTGGCTTCAGTGGCCTTTGGCTCCTGGCCAGAAGGAGCAGTACATGGTCCTTAGTGAGCAACAAGGAGCTGGTGGGCAAGGCTGAATTATTTGCTGGAGGGTGTTTGGCAGATTTCAGTTCCCTGATTCCCTGACTCTTCCCCCTGCTCCTTACAAATGGTTATTTTAAAACCACGATTTGAGACCATGGAGGGAGCGAGGGGGCAGGAGAACCCCTTGTTGATAGTCCATCCCAAAGTTAATTGCTCCCAGGAGTGGCTGTCACTCAGTTTGGCCTCCACATGTTTATTTTGCAAGCTTTCACCAGCGGATCCAGGCCCTGGGGCGCCCTTTCTCCGTTCCCCTAGCCCTTGCTATTTGAGAGACTTTTACCGAGGAAAAATAAACAGCAGAGAGGCTGAGAAACCAATAGTTGGATCACAAAGAGGTTGGCTCAGCATCTGTGTACTCAGCAGAACAGGGAGATCGGGGCGCCTGCCATCTTGGAATGGAGCATGTGGGGATGGCTGTTAGTTCTGACATTGGCTTCATGGAATTCACCAGCCACTAGCAGCTCCAGATAAGCCAGGCTCATCCGATCTGACTGCTGCTTGTACTGATGGAGTTAAAAATACTTCCGTCTTCCCAGTGATGATCATGCTGGGAGTGGATGAGTCAGGTGTTTTGTGTTAAAAATATCAGCATTGCCTTGGATTTGTCGTTTGTGTGGGGTTAACTCTTTCCACTAGCTTCACAGGCAGGCACATCAAAGGCCTGCTACTGCTCCCCTCTTGCGTTTGCCCAAGATTTACACGTGTTTATCCATTTCCCCTGTATTCCCTACTCACCAATCCACAGTTCATGTTTTCTTTTCACTGCTGCAGTTTCCTTATAGTTTTGTTCTTCTCATCAGCTTCTGGCTGCTTTTCTCCCTGTTCGGCAGGGGTTCTGGGGCTGAAACAGAACCCGGTCTAGTCTGGGGTCTGCTGCTGGTAACAAGAAGATGCGAGGCTCCGAAAGGCTGGAGGGTCGGTTCTGAGAATCCCTCAGAGTTTCAGATCCATATCCAAATGATCTGAGTTCTCCCTTCTCTTTCCTTCACCAACCCCATCCTTCTCCTCCCAAAGGCTAATCCTTCAACCCCTTTGCCCTTGTTTTGATAAACCAATACCCTCCCCCCAGCAAGCATGCATTCCAACAGAGAGAGAGGCAACCACAACGGAACCCCAGAACTAGTATGTTATGAAGATACAAGCTGGTTCAGATGAGATTGAAGGATTTCAGCCAAAGTGGCAGTCCCTTATGGGTTTGGGAATGGGCTACTTACCCACATGTAATAGAAGGTTCTGATTGGTTCAGCTGGAGATTAGAACTGAGGTCTCAGCTGGTTCTTGTGTTTTAGAAACTGGCCTACCCATCTCCAGTTGATACACTGTGTGGGCTGTTTTCCTATTGAATAGTGTTCCCAAGCTATTGTCCAGTAGGAATATTGATTTCCAGGTTGTGTTTCTTCATGCTCACAGACTGAATGGGTTCAGAGATGGGTGCATCTTTGTACAAGTTGTTGGATTGTGATACCTTTATTTCCTAAGTTAAAAAACAACTATAGGCCAGATCCTCAGCTGATGTAAATCAGCATATCTCTATTGAACTTGTCAGAGCCGTATGACCATTCCCTTCAGCTGAAGACTGATCAAAGCCTCTTCCAGTGGGTTAATGCAACAGAAATTCACCAATCAGAACAGGCTAAGGAATGGCAATCAGCCATTAAGTATGAGGAGGATGTGTCAATACATGGTAACCAAGCAGTTAGATATGTGGCTGGGGAATCCTGGTTCCAGTGACATAAATGGGAGTTTTGCCAATGACTTTGATGTGGGTCGGGATCTCACCTGTAGAGTCTCATTCCCTGGACTGCTATGCATCATTGCTTTCTTGCCATCATTTTCTTGATGCTCGTTGATTTGTCTGTCCAGAGGTCTCTAAGCATCCTGAGGACAGAGAAATACAAGCAGGTGACTGTTGGGAGTTACTTACCAGCCAAGTTAGGGTCTTTCTCTCCGGCCCATTGGGTAGCAAGGAAGAGAGGCCTCAAAAACAGGGACGGCGGGAGCAGAACAAGTGACTTTTGTTCTAAATGCTGCTGCTGTTGAGTTTCCACGCCTGCCAGTAGAGCCCTCTTGCCTGAGAGGAGCACGTCGCTCACGCCGACGCAAGGCGAGCAGCTGCAGAGGGCCTCTCTCCAAACGCTGTAATTCAGCCGAAAGAAAACAGAAATTCATCACAGCCGACAGGTTTAGACTGAGTCCTTAGAACGCCTTCTGCACCCGGCAAAGCACTCGGCGGCACATGCCGCGGGGCTGAGGTGAGAGCTTTAGAGGCAGCCTGCTTTCTTTAAGGGAACATAAACAGTTGTAGGAAAGATCCCAGCCTTTAAGTCTGAGGGCCTCTATTTATCCACAGGACGGTCAAACTTCCCCACAAGGCCCCTCAGCCTGAAGGGGGCCAGCCGCAGAGCTGGGAGAGGAGCCTTCATAGCCCGTTTGCCCCATGGCTCCTCTGTCAATTTTGATGGTGGCTCCTGTGAAGTGGACCCCTCCCTGCTAGGAACTGGACTGACCCCACCAACCCATTCCACACAGCTCACTAAAAAGCCTTCAGATGGGAACAGGGATCTAGAGGTACAAAGGGTCCACATGCTATTACCCAACCCATCTCCCAGGTTGAGAGGAACATAGACTGGTCTCCTACGATTGCTGAATAACGCAGAATCACAGGAGCTGAATGTATCGCACGGCACCACCTCCACCGAAGGGTGGAAAAGCTGAGATTTCCAGCATGGGAGTCAGGTGTCCAGCTGTGCTCACAAACACGGGAAAGCAATGCAGCTAAATAGCTGGCATTTGTGATAGCCTGGCCCTAGCATTGGGTCTCAAAGCTTTACAAACCGTGGGGCTGGAGACCTGAAACTCCCAGGCTTAGCCCAGTCTGGATTGGGCCCTATATCAGTATTCTGGTAGGAATCACTTGACTCACCATTGATGCAACTGGCATCCATAGTGCTTTATTCAGTGAGAATTTAAGGCTCGAAGCAGAGATACAGCTGGAAACGGACTGTCAGCATTCTTCCAAATTGTATTCTGTTCCTTTAGCAATAAGGAAGTGTCTCTGTCTATTTCCCCAGGACATGCAGGTAGATTTTCTCTCTCTTAAACAAGGTTACTGGAGATGACTTCTTATTTCAGGAAAATATTTTGAATTTCTTTTTAGAAGAATAACCTTTGGTACCTCGCTTCCAGGAGCTAATTCGAACGGAAGCTGTTTTGTCACCAACCCAGCCCCGCTGTCCCAAGGAAATGGCTCACCGTGCATAAAACTGATGGCTGAAGAAAATATAATCCCATCCTATTCCTTTTCACTGATTCTGTGATGGCTGCTATCTTGGCTGACATACTAGCGATTGAACTGGGGACCTTGGGAGCTAAAAAGTATAAGCTGCTATAGGTTGAGCTAAAGAGCCCATGCCTTGCAGTTGTGGGCTGTAACAGCTCACATCCTCTGTGGAGTGGCAAAGAGGGGGACTTGTAACATGCTCACCAGTGGGCTACCTGTCCTTCATATAAATATTTCAGGGCTAATCGGGCTGGGCTCACAAACAGAGATGCTGACGGGGCTGCCTCTCCTTTCACTTCTCCCAAGTAAGCTGGGACTGGACGCCAGAATGGCACTGGTGAAGCTGAGCGGAGAACCAGTCTCATTATGGCCTAACTCAGAAATCTCTGGGAGTGTTTGCACTGACTCCAGTGGGCTAGGTTAACACAGCGCCGCTGAACATTTCGGCTCCAGAATGAGGGGTGCAGTATGTGAAGCTGGAGAAAGAGACCGGGAAGGATGACTGATCTCTGCCGTGTAAAGCAGCACAGCTGGTTCCTCCTGTGCCGCGCCGGATGGATAGAGTCTTGGAGCCCGGCAGAGGATGCTCAGACAGTCTCTCTGGTCTCTCCGTGCTTATCAGCCAGGAGATCGCTGCTCCGGAAAAGGGAGCAATTAATCCAGGGCAGTCTTGAAAGGCCATTTATCATCCTGCCCCACGTAACTAGCCAGCCTCCCCTTTAAATGACTAATTCATCCAGAAGACGGCTGTGCGTGTCCGTCTGTCTGTCTCCTTCACTTCCTGCCATTGTTCCCCCATTCCCCTTGTCCAGAAAGCAGGAGGAAATGCTGTGCCGACGAAGTCGTGTGTCTGCATCAGGTGGATGGCACTGCCCTTCGGCAGAGGATAAATGGTGCTTTCCAGGCAGTGACCTGAGAATTTCCTCCCTGAATTTTCAGATCACTCAGCGAGGACAGACAGGTGGATGGAGAGCGAGCTGGGAAACTTACCATGATGCTTTTCAGACTGTAGCAAAGGGCTTGGCCTCACAGAGGTATGAACTGACCAGCCAGAGCATGCTACAGAGCTTGCTGTTATGGAGTAGGGGGAAGTCTGTTCCCCTCCTTTCATGCTCTTGGCTATTATGCTAGGCTCTGCATTATTCTCTAGTGTAACAGGGTTGCCTACTCCTTTAAGGGCCAGGGGACCTGCCAGCCCTGTTAGATCATCAGACCCAGCTGGGAAGGGGGTCAGGTGATCCC
Organism: Malaclemys terrapin pileata; assembly: GCF_027887155.1. NCBI lineage: Eukaryota > Metazoa > Chordata > Testudines > Emydidae > Malaclemys > Malaclemys terrapin. The sequence continues at coordinate 47,972,090 of NC_071511.1, forward strand.
CATAAAATGGCTGAGAAAGCTATAGGAAGCCAGTAGGTTCCTGTGGTGCAGGGAAGGGGAGAGGCCTCAGGGTCCCTGTAGCCTGCTTGGCTTGGGAGTGATTTGTTTCGAGAATAAAGGAAGGAAGGGCTTGGGAGGCTCTGGGAGACTCAGGCTTTCCTGGGCTGGGGAGATAGGCCAGTAGCATGCACCTGCCTACACAGGTCATCCCTCACAGTAAAGCCCATGTGCTGCTATGGAAAATGGTGTCCTGGGGTCATGTGCTGCAGCCATCCCAACAGAGTGGGACGTGTTGCAGGGTGAGTTGCCCAGTCAGTGATCTCTGCATCACCCCGACTCCACAGCACCAGGCGGAGACCCATCCCTGTTCACTACCCCTCCCTGGTAATGAAGCTAGGGAGCAATCCAGCATCACTGATGCCGGAAGGGGGGCACTCAGGCTAAGAACCCAGGGGTGTCCTGAAATGCGGCAGGGGATATCATGGGATACCTTACCAATAGAGCTGATTTTTGACATGCAGGGACCAGATCTTCAGCCTGGCCAGCTTGGGACAGCTCCTGGACTTGTGCTGATTTACACCAGCTGAGCATCGGGTCCACAGTCCTGGAGCCTGTACCACCCTCCCAGGCCAGCTGCCCTGGGCATACAGGCCCAGGAGCCAGGCTCTTACTCCTGGGTACTGCTGAGCAAGAATGCTGGATTTAGGCCTGTCTCCCTGGGCCCGCCAGCAGAATGTACTGTCTGCTGCTCCGCTGGGCTAATACAGGAAGCCCCCGCACAAAGCAATAAGAAGACCTCACTTCCTGGCCTGAGATACTACAGTGGGCTGGGGGATGACATGAACTCTCTGCAGGGGAAGGAGTCACTTGGACTGGAGTGGCGGGGAATGGGATACGTGCCAAGCAGCCAGGAAGGGGACGAGCGCCAATACAGGAACCTTCCTCTCCAAGCAATGACTGTGCAGTGGCATGGGGATCACGTGACCGCATGATGGGGCACCTGGGGAAGGAATCATTTGACTTGAGGAGCTGGTGCAGGCATGTGCCCCCTGGGAGTTATATTGTTATTAGGCAGGAGCAGGGACCTTGAACCGTTTCACTCCCTGCAGTGTGGCAGTAGAACTGTCCTAGCTTCACATCTGTGAGTGAGCACGTATCGCTTCCTGCTCTTGTGCCCAAGAACAAGGGACTGGGTTTATGCCGCCTGCCCTGCCCCAGCCGAGGGGGAGCAGCTGGGAAATCCCAGTGTGATGGGAGCTTTCCAAGAGCTGTTAGGATGATTGTGGGGGAGCAGGGAGGAGCTCAGAGCTGTTCTGTTTCATTACCGTAATGCACTGGGACTCATTTGGTTCTTTCCCTTGCTCTGTAGAAACAAAGAGCAAGTGCACAGCTGCAGAAAGCAGCGCCAATATCTTGCGCTGTCAACTCACCAGCCAGCTGTTTCCCAAATAGGGCTGGTTGGAAAGTTTTCGCTGAGACTGACTGGCTTCCATGAAATGAGAGAGACTCTTGCTCTATAAGCTGGGGGGTTGTGTGGGAGACCCAGCTTCAAGTCCCTGATTTGGGGTGATGTGGGATGAAGAACTCTGCCCTGAATCAGCAGAGCAGGGAGTTGAACCTGGGTCTGCCACATCTCAGGCCAAAGGCCACGAAACTGCATTGTCGTCCCCTGGTCTGCTCTGTTCACAAGCAGCGTGTCAGCGCACATGCTCACCTGAGGGTCATGTGGCAGTGCCCGTGCAGTATTGCCACCTCCACGTGTTCAAAACTCAGAGTCAGCCCCCACAATATCATGCGATTGCCTTAAAAAGCATGAGATGTTTTTAGATTACGACATGTTGGGTGCTTTTTTATATTCTTCTGATTCTTCAGTCGGTATGGGTCACGTTTTCTCTGCAACCAGGAGGGCTAGAAACTGACTCTGCTTGTTGAATATTAACCCCGTGACTCCAGGAACTGGGGGCTTTAAGAAAAACACCGAATAGGGCAAGATGTGCAAGTGTAGCTTATAGGTATAGCTGTTTGCTAGGGAAGGCATAGGTACAAGTTAAGGCAGTAATGCAATGAGACTGCAAGCCTCAAAGCTTGAAAGACAATAGTTTAGCTAAACCAATCAAGGCCTTAAAAGCCGTAGTATAAGCAGCTAACCAACAGTAACCCTAGATCATAAGATATCACAAGACAGAACACTGTAATGACTAAACTGCTGACAGGTAGCCACAAGATACTAGTCTAGAGCTGCTTGTGGTATCTTAAGTTAGGAACATCAACAGATGTCTGACCACAAGAATGTCATGGTAACTAGTTGATGCTTATGCTAATAAGCTTGAGGTAAATGGGCTAGGAACCTATGGCAGAAGGGCACCCAGCATTCATAGGGTAAGGAAATAGATAAGGAAAAGGGGCTGGTACCCCTACTTGAATATGCATTAGGCATTGTAGAAGCTGTAACCTGGCCTGCGTGCCTTGGGAGATGCTAGGAGGACGACAACCATTGGTGATGGTGACAAGGAAGATGCTGCTGCTGAGGAGGAAGATAATGCCTAATATGTCAGGTTGTTCTCAGGGGCTGATGTGAGTCTCTGGATGCTCGGACGCTCATTCTGCATTCTTTCTAGCTACCTTGCTGGCTTGGAGTGTTTGTAACTTGGCTAACTGTGGTAATAAAACTATTACAAATACAGAAGGTTTTTCCTGAGTGTGTGTGTTGCAAGCATGCATGTGGGGGTTCCCAGCTTAACAGGGATTCTGACCTTGGGACGAGAACCTGCCAAACCTCAGAGTGTCCACCGGATATTCTTCAGTAATCAACATAAGGAACCCGCAATCAGCCGATCAGGCAACCCAATAAAATCACACGAGTTGGCTACACGGTGTGGGATAGGATGTGGACTAGACAAGCTTATTAAGGTGGTGACTTACGAGGTGTTTATTAATGATCCATTGCAAAGGAAACTGCTGCACCATCGCGCACAGTCAGAGGAACATTACGCTACTTGGCAAAGAGGAAGGTGTTGCTGAGTCCTTCCCACGCACTGACAGATCCGCTTGATCAAACAGCGCCTCATTCCCCACTGTCTCTCTTCCAGACTGAATGTGCCAACTACGTCCGAGCACTTCACCCCTTCAACCGCACCCACCTGCTGGCCTGTGGGACAGGAGCCTTCCACCCTGTCTGCGCCTTCATTGACGTGGGACATCGTGGCGAGGTAAGGCAGCGCCCCAGGACAGCCAGCATTAGTCCTGCAGAGAGAATCCTGCGGGAGCCCCTGTGATGAGAGCTGGTGCCAGACCTTGACACTGACCACTGGCAAAGAGTGTAGGGAAATCCCAGCACTTAGAGCAGCTGCCCTGGGGTTATTGGTGCCGTGTGGCCATGGCAGGAATGTGAGAAGGGCCTTGACTGGAGAATGTTCAGATCTACATGAGAGCTGAGGCCCATCTCTTGGCCTGATCCAGCCTGTGCAATGTCCTGGGAAGGGCCGGAGTGGGGATATGTTCGACTGGGCCATGAGGCTGATTCCAGGTGCGATGCCAGATTCCCCTCCAACCCCAAGTCCGGCCTAACTCCCTTTCCCATTGGGCTTCTTCTCTTTATGCTTCATGGAGGCACAGGCCCCTCAGCACTAGGTACAATGGCAGGGGAGAGAAATGGGGAAGAAGCAGATTGAAAAGGAGCCAGGAATGGGAAGGAAGGAGGAGAAGACAATCCTGAACTGGGGGGAAGCGGGGGAGTGGAGGGTGAGGAAGAGGCAGATGGCTAAAATGGAGCATGAATGGGTGAGCCCTGCAAGGGAGTCGGTGCGTGATACCTGTCCTGCATGGAGCAAACCATCTGCCTGCCAGGGGATGCAGATGCCACCTGCCCTGCTTGTAGCAAACCACCTGGACAGCAGAGGGATGAGCAGATGGCATATGGCCACTCTGCACTGTGGAGGGAATCCATGCACAGCACAGCACTCCACACAATGCCAGCCTCGTGCCCAGCAAGGGGAGCCATGCAAACAACCCACCACCCGCCCCAGGGAAGATCCAGGAACCTCTGCTGCCCCATGCAGAGTGAGCAGCACATCTCCCTTCCCCACCTCTGATCACGGCTGAATTGCCACATGGATCCATCCACCTTGCTCCCACCCCCTCGCCCTGGCCAGCTGTCTGCATGGCATTTCTTTCCATGCCCAGGACCCCTGCTCTTAATCAGCATGGCCTCCCTATGACCCCCATCTTCCCCATAGGCTTTGAGCCTCTTTTATTGAGTGTGGAGGAGAAAGAGCCCTTTCAGCATAGCCATCTATGGTCTAGAGCTTGGGATGGTCCTGTCCCTGCGTCCCCTCCCGCACAGTCACACCAGGCAGCAGGACACAATTGGGGCCCTGTTCCTGGTGCTGCAGAACCCCTGCGGCCATTCGGCAGGGCCTCAGCTTGGCCCTGCTCTGTGGTGTGGCTGAGCTTGGGTGGGGGCATGGAGCCACGGCTGCCTCGCGGAGATCCAGGCTGCATGAAGAGGCTGCTTTGTGCCACCAAGTCAGGGGAGAGGCAGACAGCAGATGCCAAAAGCTGCACAGCATGTCAGCTGTGCAAGGCCGATGGGGTGGGGACAGATCTGCAAGCCTCCCCATTTGCACCAGCCGGGTTATTAAAACTCTCTGTGACCTGGGCTGGAAATCAAAGCTTTCCATACATCAGTGTGCCATAGTCAGGGACCCAGGGAGAGGGGTAAATAGGACTCTGGACACCTGAGGTCAGATCCAGACACTCAGCTGGTGTCAATTGGCAGAGTTCCATAGCAGAGCTGGATGCCAGCTGGGGATCTGTCCCTCTGCGTGTGAGCTATTTCAGTCTCCCATGCCCCCAGTGCCAGAGGGCTCAGGGCACGGAGCTGGGCGCATGGCAGGAGGATTTTGTTCTAAAGCTGTAGTTCTCAAACTGTGGGTTGGGACCCAATTTTAATGAGGTTGCCAGGGCTGGTGTTAGACTTGCTGGGGCCCAGGGCCCAAGCCCAAGCCCCACCACCCTGTGCCAAAGCCCGAGGACTTCAGCTCTGGGTGGCGGGGCTCAGGGTTACAGGCCCCTGGCCTGGGGCTGAAGCCCTTGGGCTGTGGCTTTGGCCCCCCACCTGGGGTGGTGGGGCTTGGGCTTTGGCTCTGCCCCCTCTGCCCAGGGCGGGCTCAGGCTTCAGTCCCCCTTCCTGGGGTCATGTAGTAATTTTTGTTGTCAGAAAGGGGTCATGGTGCAATGAAGTTAGAGAACCTCTGTTCTAAAGGACCGTGGTTTTCTTTTGGTGGAGTTTTCTCTGCATTTATTCTAGACCGATTCTCCCGCTAAGTTGAAGCTGTGCCTTTCCTGTGCCTCTTCCTCACATTTCACTGAAAATGACTAAAGTCTAAGGAGGAGAGCCAGAAAGACTTCAGATGCAGAGCCTCCCCCGCTCCTCCTCCGTGATGTGTTGTGGGGAGGGGCACCCCCAGATTCTGGCATATAGTGCTGTCAGATGCCAGCATCCTCTGATGCCATGCAGGGATGTTGGGAGATGTAGAATGCCCAGGCTGCAAGGGCCAAGACCGCTCCTCCAGCTGCCCAGAACTAGACCCATGGGGCCAAATTCAGAGCAGTCATAGTAAATCTGTGCTGGTGTCGCACACACCTTATCCCATCCCTTCCAGTGTGTATCTTACTCCCACGTAGACAAGCTGCAGGCTCCTAGCCACTGACCACCATGTTATAAGCAACCCCTAGGCATCGCTTCTGGACTCCAGCCGAGATCTCTGACCCAGCTTGTGTTCTAGGCAGCCTGGTGGCATCTCTGTCTCGCCTCACCCTGTATCATGTGTCCTTCCTCTTCCCAGCACGTGTTCAGCTTGGATCCCATGAGCGTGCAGAATGGGCGGGGCAAGTGTCCACATGAGCCCAACAGGGCCTTTGCAAGCACTTTCACTGGTAAGTGTCCTGCTGGGTCAGCAAAAGACTCGACCCTCCACAACTGACCATTGCTTAGGGTTGAGCTTCCCTGATAGGAACCCTCGTAACCCTGAGATCTCAGGTCCCTGCTGCTAACGCACAGACTGGAGAGAAATTATTACGGAAGATCATCAGCTGCAGCGGTATTAGGGACAGTGGGGTTCGACAGCTGCCAGTCTGGATGAGACATGGCACTCTTGGTCAGCACAGCTGGGCCTGGAGTAATTTATAACCAGTTAGAAATCTACTTCGGGATTCTTCCCTGGCTAGAGCCAGCTTCTGAAATACACGTTTCCAGTGGCTCCACCTAGAGTCCATTCCAGGTGGGCACAGAAATCCAGATCAGGGTCTTTTTCCTCTCAGGGACTCTAACCTGGGACAGGCCATAGACTTTCCACCGCATATAGATAGCCCAGTCCCTTTGCAAGGTTGCTGCCCTCCTTTTCCAAGATGGGTTTGCAGTCCACAAGGCCGTGCTGTAGGGTTTTATTTTCTCTGTGGGGCTGTTTTCCCAGGAGGAGAGCTGTACACAGGCCTCACCGCAGACTTCCTGGGCCGGGACTCGGTGATCTTCCGCAGCATGGGGTCCCGCTCATCTCTACGCACCGAGATGGATCAGCGCCTGCTGAATGGTAAAAGCACATTCTCTGACTTTGCCTGGGGGTGGGGGGCAGGGGCACTTCGGCAAAACCCCTAGAGCTTGAAGTCACGGCTAATTGGTATTAAATGGAGCAAATTGCAGCCACCTTCCTCTTTAATACAACCCCTAGATGCCACCCACCCCACCAGGCAGTGCTCACTGTAGGTCCGTGCAGAAGGCCACAGTATGCATGATTAGGCTGTGGGGGCATTGGTCTGGGAGATGGTGAATAGGAAGGGAGGGTGTGGCTTGGACAGTGGTGAATGGGAGGGGAGGCATGGCAGGAGGCTGCCCAATGGTGAATTGAGGAGGGCAGGACTGACCCATGGTACAATGGCCTGGCTAAGATGTGGCCCATATTATGGCAAGTTTGAGAACTCCTATCTGACAGGACTGGCTGTGGGCTTCCTGCTTGCTTCTGCAGCCAGGACATGGAGGTCTACAGGCAGCGGCGCTCGCAGCGGAGTCTCTCCCAGGGCCTGCACAATTTGGAACGGTGCTGGGCTGGATGCTGCCCTTCGTGTTTCTTCCATGTATGCTCTAGCTCTGCTCTGGGCTCTCTCTCACGCAGACCCAAAGTTTGTGGCTGCCTACTTGATCCCAGACAATGACGACCGGGACAATGACAAGGTCTATTTCTTCTTCACGGAGAAGGCGGTGGAGTCGGATGGCAAAGGCCGCGCCATATTCAGCCGCGTTGGGCGAATCTGTGTGGTGAGGTCATGGGAGAGGGATGTGTGCTGACATTGGAGTGACTGTTCTGATGAGTTTTGGGTGGTGGGACCCCCCAGTAGCATTACTGGGTCTTCAGGGGTTAATGGGGGGGCTATGGGGGAATCTCCTCACTCCTATTTGCCCCTATCCTCCTGTAAATAGCTTTGTTCTGAAAACAAATGTTGGGTAAAGTTTCAAAGGTGCCCAATGGGCCAGTCAGAAATTTTCTGGTAAAATGTTTTTCAGTGGAAAATGGGGATTTTGACATGATGTGATTTTTTCACAGTCTGCTTTCCATGGAAAACCATTTTTTCATCAAATTCAACCCTCCAAAGCCAAAATATTTCACTTCAGAAATGCTGCCATGGTCCCTCATGGGAGTTGTAATTCAAGTCCCTTGTGTCCCCATTCTCCTCTATGGACCAGGTGTCTAAGCCAGACTTCATTTCCCATGATTCCCTGCTCCCCCCACCAACAGGCATGATCATGATGCATCTTGGGAGATGTTGTCTTATTAGGGAACCTGGCCCCTTGAAGAGAATGGAAGGATAAGGCATCTGAACTACAACTCCCATGAGGCATCACAGTGACATTTCAGAATCAAAATGCTTTCATATACAGCCAAAATATTTCAGGGGTTTGGTTGGTTGTTGTTTTTTGCTGAAAATTTGAAATTTTCCACAGAAAAAGGTCCCCATTTGCTAACTAGCTCAGCCACAAAGCAGCAGTGTCTGGAGCACTAGGGTCTGGTTCTGGGCTGCACTTCAGCAGGCTTCAGCCCCTGGGGAGGGTTTGTGACCCCTTTGCACCTTCTGGGTTTTAGACTGCTCCAGAGGCTGAAACAGCCCACATCATAAGTGTGAGCAGCTTTTGGTCATTCTAACCTATGGCTGCCCATCCTAGACTGCCCTTGAGCTATATGCAATCCTGAATGTCTATAGGACTCTATGTTCTGGAGGGGGACAACGTAGGCAGCCCTACACTGGGCCTGGGCTGGGGGAACGCTCCCCTGGTATTAGCAAAATGCTTGGTGCAGACATTTCTGGGTAGATTTGCAAGAGAGCTCAGCTCCCATAACTGTCAGGGCTTTGCCTGGTCCAGCCTCCAAAGTCCAAAGAGCTGGAGTTCACACCACTTCCTGCAGGAGCTGGCTAGATCTCACCACTGAGAAATTTCTTACTGAGAGACAACCAGAATCCTCTCTCCATGGCCCTCATTAGCCTTGAACCTGAACAGCCCTGTGAGGCATGGCTATTATCCCCATTTTACAGATGAGCAACCAAGGCCTAGAGATGAAGTGACTTGCCTAAGGTTGCACGGGAAGTCTGTAGCAGAGCTGGGAACTGAACCCAGGTCTCCTAAATCCCTAACCACCAAAGTGACAGGGCTTGAGCAGCTGATCCAAAGCCCATGGCACCTCCTCCTTGATTTCAATGGACTTTGGCGCTGGCTCTTCCAGACTTAGCTGTGAAATAAAAGCTGCTTTCTCCTTCCGTTTGGATTTCAGGAGTGAGACAACCAAAGTCACCTGTAGTGTTTTCTAAGCACTTCAGTTAAGGCCTCACACTCCATATCACCTGGTGCTTGAGTGTCACGTAAATCTCTCAAGGCTGCGAATGATTCTTTTCCAGCCAAGGCTAGGAGAATTCTGCTTCGTGACTCTCTTTAATGTGGTTGGCACAAAAATCCCACTGAAGCCTTTGACGAGAAACATGAGGATTGAAGCTGACATTTCAAGTGGAATCTCTCCAGTTTCCCGGCCATTTCTACTTCCCCTTTTCTTTTGTTCTTTATAAATCAGAGACCCTGAGCCTCTTTCTGGCCACTGTCTTGCTTCACAGTGATCTCATCCTTCACACCAACCATGATTTTGTCTCACAGATTTAAATTAATTCATCAGGCCTCAAATTTAAACTACACTGATTTTAATTGGGTTGGAACAGCAACAGCAAGCATGGTGAAGGGCCAGATTCTGACATTCCCACTAAGGAATGCCTTACTTGACGAATTCAATAGGACTGTGTGAATAGGTAGGTCCTGGGTGGCACCATATGGCCCGAGTTGGTGCAGTGAGAAGGTCCCTGTTAACTGCAACTAGCCAGAGCCATCCGTGAGGTCATTCTTCACCTATAGCAGCTTGTTTTCCCTGGTGGCTCATCTGTGCTGGTTCTGAATCCCACTCCATCTCAGGTAGCCTGCGTGTTAGAGCTGTGGGCCACTTCGGCACTCTCTTGGACTCTGCCTGGAGTGGGCTCCAGACCTGGAGGGCACAGTGAACCCACACGCCATCGTGACAATTTGGAAAGTTCCACTCACAGCTGTGGCGTGAAGTCCTGCTCTTCTTTTGATGGACTGTGGCGATTGGTGCAAAAGATTTTGGGTCATCTCTGAGGAGGTCTGGTCACGAGTGGCTGAGAATTGGAGTTGGTTGAGAACTTTCAGACAAACGTGTTTGTTGTTTTTGGAAAATGTCGATTCCTTGAAGCTGTTCACGAGAATCTGCTTTGAAGATTCAATTTTTTTGTAATTGTTGAAATGTCCCGTTTTTGACCATTTCTAAATGAGAAATTTTATCTTCTGATTTGAAACAACTTTGCATATTGAAATTTTTGTTAATTTATACTAAAAAAAAGTTTAAAGCATTTTAAGAAGGTTGAATTTGAAATGAAATGATCAAAATGAAACATTTTGATTGACCCGCTGTCCTGATCTGAAATTCTTTTTGGATTATCAGTTCATGAAAATTTATGAGATTGTGACCTTTTGTCCTCTTTCAGGACAGGAAACAATTTTGAAGTTTATTCATATTGTGATCCTATGCTCAGTAGAGCTGGTTAGCAATGGTTTTCCCATCCTGTGAGAGTTTGAGATTTTGAGTCTCTTTTTTATACTCGTCTCTTGTTTTGCCTGGTGGCTCAGCTGTGCTGGTTCTGAGTCCCACTCCATCTCAGGTAGCCTGCGTGTCAGAACTGTGGGCCACTTTCATGTGAGGATTTGCAGATTCCAGCCTGGGTCACAGTTTGCTTAGTCCCTAGGGAATGCAGCTTGTGTTCAGAAAGTGGCAACATTTCACCTCTTGACCTCTCTCTGCCGTCCAGAAATGGTGACTGTTCACAAATTTAACCCTGGTGAAAATCTTCAATTTTCATGGCAAGACTTTTCCCAGCAATCTTTGTTGTGGGGGGAGGGGGAAAGGAACAGATTTCTTCCTTGATGGGGGATTAGGATATTTTGGGAGCTGTGTGAAAACTTCCAGGTGGACATTATGGTTTACTTCTTCTGTTGCTGGTGGTGGGAATTGTGCACAGTCCTGCTCTGGATTTGGCAGAAGGAAATAAAAGCTAGAAGATCAGGCGCTTCCAGCCAGGGCCTTCCTACTTGCATATGCAGGGATGAATGCATGTTCCATCTTAGTGGAGGTCCCGTCCCTGAATGCATATTAGCTGTGCGATAGGCTGAGCTGTAACACACATGGAGCATGACCGTGGTCTCCCTCCCGGCCCTCCATATGGATCATTGAAGTTCAACTGTCCCTCCCCCACCCCACTTCTGGAATCGCAGCGTGCTGTTTGGATAGGCTTGCTCGAGTGATTCAGGGTAAGGAAGATGTTAAGCCATACAGCTCTCTACCCCATGAGGCTGCCCACCTGTTGCATTCATAGCTGTGGTGACATAGCAAAATTAACATATAGATGGATGCATTTCACTGCTACGTGTCAATAGGCCTCATGGCCACTGGCCTCCATGCAACACCAGGGATGAAGATGGGCCAAACCTGGAACCACTTATCCAAACTCCGGTAGATGGATCTGGATCCAAGCCACCAAGACTTTACCAACGGAGTTTCACAAAACTAAACCCATCCTTGGCTTTGCCAGTCCCTACTGGTAAGTGCTTCTCAGTCCCAGAGACCATTAGCTGAGCTGCCGTCTCCCTGCACTATCCACATACTTGCTTTGGGGTCCGCTCTGTGGGCTGTGATTAGTCTTGTATCCTACCGTGATCAGTGTCAGAAGCACCTTGTTGAAGAGAAGCTGGAATTTCTGAGCTCTCTGCCCTCACTGGCCCCGGAGGGATGAAATCTGCCCTGCCCTTCCTTTCCAACCGTTGGAAGTCTGTTAGTAATCAGGGGCCGGAGTGGAGTGTGGGCTCTGAGGAAGGCACCGTGATGGAATTGCTACAACACCTGGAAGGCGGTGGCTCAATTCCCGGCCCTGTCATTCACAAGCACAAGTTAGCAGGCCCCAGAGATCCCGGGGAGGCAAAGAGAAACATCTGTCGGCCGGCAGCATCAGCAGCTGCTTTGGAAGAGCTGTGGACAGCGTGAACTGGAGGAGAGGATGGCAGCTCTCCATCCAAACAGAGCAACGCTGTCGGCTGCGAATTCTCTGCTCCTGCTCTAACCCCAGAAATAAACCCTGAGACACAGGAACAAAGAGGTTATTTATTGGACTGATCAATCCCTGCATGGAGTGGGATTCTTTGTTTGGGCAAGAGGCTGGAGTGGGCACAAGAACTGACTGACTAAGATGCCTTGGACACATGAAAAATACACATGCACGTGTGCAAAAGATCATCTGCACTGGCTAACAAATTGGCCTAGTGGGTTAGTGCACTGACCTTGCCCTGCAGACCTAGGGCTCAGTGCTGAGCTAACATTCAGTGCAGCTGAGTGTGGGGTAAAGTAAATGTGTCTCTGAGCTACGTCTCAGCCTCCTCCAGTGCTAGGGCAGAACTGGCTCCTGGCACAAGTTAGAGGTGCCCCACAGCTGCTCTAACTTATGTCACTAGACAGACAGTGGATTGTTCCTATCTTAGGTCCTTACAGAACTCCTATTACCATAGTATCTACAACTGGCTACCCCATCTTGGGCCACGAGGGATTCCTGTACTACAGGGGACTCTCCAGCTACCCTCTGAGTGCAGCTTCGAGGCCCCTTTGTATAGCTGGAGTGTCACAAAGAGGATTTAGCTTGGGCCGAGGATTTGACCTTTCGACGTAAACCCAGTTGAGATCACTGGTGACATTATTTGGTGGCCAATTCTCAGTTTTTCCAGTCATTAGATTGGTTGTGCACAGGACAGGCCTGGGGTCAGACTCCCAGGAGGTAAGATTTGCTGGGCAGGACTGAGAGGCATCAGCAGAGCAGTGTGAGAGCCCAGCACTGGAATAGCAGGGGGCGGCAGGTCAGGCTGGAGAGGCATTGGCAGAGCTATGGGGTGGAGCCAGGGCTGGAATAGCAGGGGGGCTGCAGGGCAGGATTAAAGTGCACTGACAGAATGGTATAGGGTCTTAGGCCAGAATAGCCAGGGCCTGCAGGTAAGGATTGGGGTGTGGGTTCAGTTTGCCCAGTGCTGTGTGACAGGTTCAGAGTTGCTGTGTTAGTGTATCAGCAAAAAGAACAGGAGTACTTGTGGCAACTTAGAGCCTAACAAATTTATTTGAGCATAAGCTTTCATGGGCTAAAACCCACTTCATCGGATTCATGCAGTGGAAAATACAGTAGGAAGATATATATACACATCACCCAGAGTCAGGATTACTAGCCCTGCACTTACATAAACCCCATATGCCCCCGACATACAAAGCTCACCCCTCTGCATGTGCCCAGTGGCAGCATGCAGTTTTGGACAGGGAGCCGGCCCGAGGGATGGCTTGATAGGGGATCCCAGAAACAATCTCAGGGTGCTGCATCAGAGGCCACATGCTGTGCTTGGTGAAGGGAATGTCCATCGGCACAGACCAACGGATAAACTCAGGCCAGGCTGGGATTCATGAGGGGCAAGAAGTCGGAGCAGGGCCTAGAACCTGTGTTTTCCACTTCCACACACCAGCCCTTTCCTTAAGCAGCAGCCACTTCCCTTCTAACTCGGCCAAGCAGGCTGGGCAGAGGTGGTTTAATGAATGCCTGGTTCCCTAACAGGGAAAGATCAGAACTCTGGCTGAATGCAAGTTCTGCGCAATGCCCCATTGATGTTCATTTCCCTTTGCATTGGGTATGTTTATAACCATTAATGGAAAGACTCCAGGGAGGGCCAGATTCTGATCTTAACTCTACTTGTGTCAATCCAGAGCTGCTCCATTAAGTAACTCTGGATTTACACCTGTTATCCATAATCTGCTTCTGTTCCTTTCTAGGGAATAGGAAGCTTCTTCCATTGGTGCTGTATCCCCGGTATGTCTCAGCCAAGTGGAGGGGCTATGGAAAGCTTTGGCCTGGAAAATGAGAAAGGATGGTGTGGGGGTTAAAACGCCAGACTGGGAATTGGCCCATATGGGATCAGTTCCCAGATCTGCCACTGACTCACTGTGTGATCTTGGGCAAGTCACTTAGGGTCACATTTTTCCATCAAACTACATGTTGCTCCATTTCTGGGACCCTGACTTCAGAAGTATGCAGCCAAAGTCATCATTGATTTTGGGTGCTCCATGGATCTCAGCTTGGTCCTCCTTTCCCCCAGGTGTAACGATGCGGTTCTGGCAGGACCCAACTGAGAGGGCTAATTCAGGGGAAATTGCTCAAACAAGGCAGTTACAGCCCTAGGCTGGGGTTTTTCCACCTCTAAGGCAAACCAAACCAGCCAGACAGTGAAGACTTTGGTCTCACCCCACTGGCTAATCGCAAGTCACACAAGCAATTCCCTTAGACACTCCAGTTTCCCAGTATCACCACCAGTGCCACTCGATATGGGGACAATGGTTATGAAAACCAATACCCCAGTAAAAGAAAAAAGGTTCTCCTGATCCCATAGGACCAAGCCCCAGACCCAGGTCAATATACAAATCAGATCTTGCCCACAAATCACGCTGTTGCCAATCCTTTAGAATCTAAAATCTAAAGGTTTATTTATAAAAGGAAAAAGATACAGATGAGAGTTAGAATTGGTTAAATGGAATCAATCACATAGAGTAATGGCAAAGTTCTTGATTCAGGCTTGTAATAGTGATAGAATAAACTGCGGGTTCAAATCAAGTCTCTGGAACATCCCCAGCTGGGATGGGTCATTCAGTCCTTTGTTTAGAGCTTCAGTTTGTAGCAAAGTCCCTCCAGAGGTAAGAAGGAGGATCGAAGACCAGTTGGAGGAGAGGCATCTTCCACACACCAGCCCTTTCCTTAAGCAGCAGGCACTTCCTGTCTTTCCAGGTGTAAGAACACCTCTTTGTCCTTACTGTGGAAAATTACAGCAAAATGGAGTCTGGAGTCACATGGGCCAGTCCCTGCATACTTTGCTGAGTTGCAAGGCGTATCTGCCCTCTCTCAATGGGTCAGTTGTATAGCTGATGGTCCTTAATGGGCCATCAAGCAGGCTAGGCAGAGCTAACGCCAACTTGTCTGGGATGTCTCCCAGAAGCATAGCATAAGTTTGAAATACAGACAGTTTAGAGCCAATATTTATAACTTCAACTACAAAATTGGTACACACATATAGACAGCATAATTATAACCAGTAAACCATAACCTTGTCTTAGACACCCCATTTGACCCCCTTTATACAAGATTTGGTGCCACTACAGGACTTTGGTTGCAACTATGTTCTATATGGTCCCCAAATTAGATCAATAACGTCACATCAGGCAATAGTGGTCTCTTTGGGCCCTGATTATAGTCACTTGACTGATCTGGGGTGGGGGGTCGTTGCTGGGGGTGGAATAGTGTTTCCCTGGCCTGGCGTGCAATAATCCCATCTGAGCTGAAGGTCAAGCAGTATCCTCCATCTCCCATTGTCTCCTGTCAAGGTACCATGACCTTGTCCCCTCTGGAGAAACTAGCTTTGTGGCTGCTCATGTGGCTCAAACCTCCTAAACTCATTGTCTCTAAGCTAACCTTTTATCAGGCTGCTTCCAGGTGTGTGCAGTGACATCCCTTCTCCTTCCAGAATGATGCAGGAGGCCAGCGGGTGCTGGTCAACAAATGGAGCACCTTCAACAAAGCCCGTCTGGTGTGCTCCGTCCCAGGGCCAGATGGGATAGACACCTATTTTGATGAACTGGGTAAGAGGAGCAACTGCTTGGACGCTCTCTGGCTGTGGGGCTCTGGGCCGTCTGATACGTGTGTGGCCAGAGGACTGCTCACTTGGCCACTTGGCAGGGGTGGGTGGAAGGAGAAAGCCCTGAATGTTCAGTCTGTGCTAGAAGTTGGGCGCAAGTGCTCTGCTGAATGGGGATGGGCTGCTGACCTGGGGCTTCTGGGGACAAGAATGGGATCCAGGTGTTTGTCTCTGGGATGCTGTGGAGTCCAGAGATGCTCTCCAGCTTGGCCTTCGCCTCTTTGGGAGAATCTTGGTGGAGGGCTTGCCTCACTCTGTCCTATCCATCCAACCCTCAGCAGGTGGAGATGCGGGGGGAAGAATTATTGATTGGAACTGGCTGGGGGATAGGCTGCTGTATCCCTTGGGACACAACTCTTGACAAGCCAGCAAGATGCTGAAAGCATCAAGGAGTAGATGGGTGGGGTATGGGGTGCTGTGGAAGGGGGTAGTTTGATATACAGGGTGACCAGCCTTCTCTTCCATAGAGGACATCTTCTTACTGAGGACCAAAGATGGGAAGAGCCCTGAGATCTATGCCCTCTTCAGCACCATCAGGTAACAACTCACAGCTTCTCTCACTTTCTATAATGAACAAAAGGCCTTCTCCTGTCACTCGAAAATTAACATCAGCCATTCCAACACCACCAATCCCCACCCCTTTTCTCCATGCTGCTCAGTATTATAATTGTTTATTATTTACATTGTGGTAGGGCCAAGAGGATCCCAGCCCAGTAGGCTAGGCGCTGAACAGAGTGGCAAAAGAAAGTCCCAGCTCCAAAATGCATATAATCTAAGTGAGAAGAGATAGTTTGTCTAGTAACTATGCAATGGTAGAAGAGGTCACCTGCATAAGGATGATGAATAATGCAAATGCACTGGGTTGGTTTTGGTGTAAATATGTATAAATAGACGTAGCTCTTGGAGGTCCTACAGATAGATATGTTGTAGTTATGGAACGATAGTAGATACCAAATAGGGTCCTTGGTGCAATGTCTGCATAATCTGAGACTTAAAATGGACAGTGCTGCGCAGATCCATGTACAACAGGCTTCAAGAGGGTGATTTATGTAATTTGGAGCAAGACAGATTCAGTTAAAATATTAATACTTGATGTTTCAAAGCAAATCTTTCAGTCTTTTAAAGCAGTCTTTCTGTAACCTGAAAATGGCAATACCACGCCTCTTGGGGTCAGAGATAAGGTTGTTATTGGGATGTCTAATGTGAACATTCCCATGCCTAGATTTGGGTTTGTATAAAGGCACTTGATTTCTTTAGCTCGTTACTTTAATTGACCTTTTCCAGCCTTTGTAATAGATAGGATTCACTTATTTTAACCTGTAACGTTCATGATATTTATTGTTTTGAATGTTTATACTTTTTATGGTGGCTGCCTTAGTTTGAATTCAGCACATTGTCTTCCGAGGATTTATACTGTAATCTGATCACAGTCCCATCTCATTGGGCGGGTTGTTGCCCGTGGATTTGCAGTTCGCTTTTGGATTTGGTGTCTGGTTTGGTAATTTTATCCCTCCTCAATACACCCATCTCTTGCACAGGTCCCCAGCACTGTTAATAGGAAGGGTTTGCTAGCCCTGTGTGTGTGTGGCTAACAATGGATCCTCACCCTGGACCAATTCCTCTCATTTCAGCAACGTCTTCCAAGGCTTTGCCATCTGTGTGTACCACATGGCAGACATCTGGGAAGTCTTCAATGGGCCCTTTGCCCATAAGGATGGCCCGGATCACCAGTGGGCAGCATATGAGGGCAAGGTGCCCTACCCCAGGCCAGGAGTTGTAAGTGGTTCACACCCTTGTTTTTGAAGGTGTCTGGAGAAGACTCATAAAATGATCCATTATTAACCCCATCTCATTTCACCCTCTGCAAGGGGTGGTGGATTTGCCTTGGCACGAACTTCCCAGCAGTTTTTCCTCCTGGGTCTTTCAGGAATCATCATCAGAATCCGTTTCGGGAGGTGGGACCTACTTTGGGATTTAATTGAGGCAAATGAACTATTCCCAGGCAGAGCAGTGTCTACGACAGGGGAGCACAAACTTTTTGGCCTGAGGGTTGCATCAGGTTTCGTAAATTGTATGGAGGGCCGGTTAGGGGAGGGGGTTGTGGCCCAGCCCCCACCTCCTATCTGCCCCCCTTCCCCCGGACTCCTGCCCCATCCAACCCCCCTGTTCCCTGTCCTTTGACTGCCCCTGGACCCCCACCGCCCCATCCAACCCCTCCTCTCATTCATGACGGCCCCCCAGGGACCCCTGCCCCATTCAACCACCCCTTCTCCCTGTCCCCTGACTGCCCCCGAAACCCCTGTCCCTGACTGCCCCCTGTTGCCTCATCCAACCCCCCCCCTCCTTCCTGACTGCCCCTCCCCGGGACACCTGCCCCCATTCAACCCCGTTTCCCCCCGATCACCATCCACACCCCTGCCTCCTGACCACCACCCCAAACTCCTCTGCCCTCTATCCAACCCCCCCTGCTCCCTGCCCCCTTACCATGCTGCCTGGAGCACCGCTGGCTGCAGCGCTACAGCCGCGCCACCTGGCTGGAGCCGGGCCATGCCGCCGCCACCTTGTAGCACAGAGCACTGGGTCAGGCCGGGCCCTGCAGCTGCGCTGCCCCAGGAGCTCACAGCCCCGCCGCCCAGAGCATTGCGCCGGTGGCAGAGCAAGTGAGCTGAGGCTGCGGGGGAGGGAGGACAGCAGGGGAGGGGCCAGGGGCAAGCCTCCCAGGCCAGGAGCTCAGGGGCCGGATGTGGCCCGTGGGCCATAGTTTGCCCACCCCTGGTCTATGACATGTTATACTGAATGGGAAAACAACCCTTCCTGGGGTCTCACCCCCCACACCGAGCTGGCCTGTGTCTGAGGTTGGACGGGGAGGAGGAGATAACACAGGGGAGCTAATGGGAATGAGCCTTCCACCTTGGCTGTTAACAGGATGGATCTGAGCTTGAGAAGGATGTAGAAACCCAGACAGCATCATGGAGTAGAGATTCCCAAGGCCATTGTTAAGGCTGAGCAGGTGGCTCACAAGCGCTGGGCTGGGGAGGCTGTAGGTGGGGGTCTCCTAGTGTCATGGCACAGGGGTGCAGAGCAGGAATGTCAGGCTGAAATGCTGTCTCTTTTGCCTCGTGCCAGTGTCCCAGTAAAACCACCAACCAGCCCAGCCGGCAGTACGGCTCCACCAAGGACTACCCCGACGAGGTCCTGCACTTCGCCCGTGCTCACCCCCTTATGTATAGACCCGTGTACCCATTGCACCGTCGGCCCATGCTGGTGAAGACCAACCTGCAGCACCGGCTGCGGCAGATCGTGGTGGACCGGGTGGACGCTGAAGACGGGCAGTATGACGTCATGTTTCTCGGGACAGGTGAGCTGGCGCCCACAGGAGAACCCCCAGGGCCTCAGCAAGGCCAGCCATTTCCTGCTAGATCTCCCTTTGGTCCCTTCCCTGGATCTCCACTTCTGGGCCATCCTCCCTGGTCAATTCAGCTGCAGCTCACAGAATAGACCAGCTGTCCCAGTTACAGGGTTAGCTGCATCTTTGACCCCTCTTCAGTCTTTCCCAAGTGCTCCCTTTCCAGTGACAGGCCCTATGCCCCCACTTCTCTCAGGCTGGAACCTCATGATCCCCCCCACTCTCATTCTGGACCCTCCAACATCAGCACCCTTGCTGACCAACCTTGGTGTCTCTGCAGGTCCAGCTGTCTTTGATACTCGTAATAGCTCTCCCTAAGGGAACTGTGACCAATTGGTGGATGCAGTGACTCTAAGCACCTTCTTCCAAACTTTTATTTTGGATCCATAGGAACATAGCATTCCCAAAGAAAAGGGTTAAAACAACAGAAGGCTTACATGCATACATCTGACTTAACCTTAGCATTTCTCTCAATGCTTGGCCAGGCTAGGGTTGCCAAGTTTGGTTGGATGGATTCCTGAAGGTTTCATCACATGACATAATTTTTAATTAAAGATCAATCTTTTAAGTCCTGGAGACTCCAGGACAATACTGGAGGGTTGGCAACCATAGGCCAGGCCCAGCTGCTCCCAGACACTCACTGCTTCTGGGGGCTGGTTTTCAGTCTGCTTCCCTGCAAATGCT
The DNA here is from genome assembly GCF_027887155.1 of Malaclemys terrapin pileata. Lineage (NCBI taxonomy): Eukaryota > Metazoa > Chordata > Testudines > Emydidae > Malaclemys > Malaclemys terrapin. Next base: position 47,991,541 of record NC_071511.1, read on the forward strand.
GCCTCTATTCCCTGCCTCCCCTGAGCTTCAAGGAAGGTGTTTCTTTAAAACCGGGCAGGCCCCTGCTGTATTGATATTGATCTGAAAGACCTAAAGAATTAAAGGTGTTTATAAACTCTGTCATTGTCCAACATTAAAGCAGTAATAGGTGGGTTTGGGATTTATAGGAGAAAGGGGCTGCAGCCGTGCCTACTATGATTGTTTGTGTGAGTCATTGTCCAGCTGGCTGGGAGGGACCCCTTCCAACATCCTAGCAGGGAAAACCAGTGATCGCCTTCTGGTGAGTCCAGACCCTGACATTCGTGGTGCAGGACAGTTCTCTGGTGCTTGGCCCTGGATGCAAACTGATGGTGAAGAGCTTAGCCTTGTATGCAGGTTGTGTACAAAACAACAGGCGTGTCACAGCAGGAATTGTCTCCATCTGCCCCCACTGCCAGTGATGGCCAGGATGCCAAGGTGAAGGGCTTTTGTCAATGCTCTTGCTCTATTACCATCCAGATGCCGGCTCAGTACTGAAGGTCATAGCCCTTCAGAAAGGAAACTTTGCCGCAGCTGAAGAAGTCATTCTGGAGGAGCTGCAGGTTTTTAAGGTGCGATAAATGGCACATATGTGTGAATGATAGTGGTGTGCAGGCGTTTGTGCGTGTGTGTCTGAGTGTGCCACATATAGGAGTGTGTCTGTGCAATCAATGACACACACATAGTATGCATGTACAATCCATGCAAACTACGTTACCACCTGTGCTGACACGTGTGTGTGACAGTTTCATATGTGGCACCTGCTGCATGAGTAAGCCTGTGTGTGCGACTGTTGTATGTGCGGGGTGTGGCATAGTGCCTTCCGTTTGGGTAAGTGTGTGCACATGTGAGCTGTGTGTGTGACCGTCTCCAGTGCAGGCCATGGGCTGGGATCTCCTCTTACGCTGGCATAGATAAACGAACTCCGTGCTGGGCCAGTGGGGAAAGTGAGAGGAGAATCCAGTCTGATCTGGGTGGGCTTCTGGGGGAAAGGTGTGGGTCCATTCTTCTGGGAAGCTTTAGTTCTTGCTTGTGTGTGAGCCCTCGGGAAGCAGTAAATGCTATACATGATGATGGGGTGGTGCGGGGTGAGCAGGAAGCTGAATAAACCTATAAGGATTGAAGATGCCACAGACAGAATGTGGAGTTTTTGAAGGCGGGGGCGGGTCGTTTCTGTGCCATGTCCTAGCTGAGGGCTGTCTCTTCCTCCCCCAGGCTCCCACACCCATTACCGCCATGGAAATCTCTGTCAAACGAGTGAGTAGTGGCTTCTCGGTGGGACAAATGCAGGGCAGAACCCAGCCTGGCTAGCACGCACGCTCGACATAGATGGACACAAAGGGGCTGCGCAGGGAGCAGAGAGATGCTGGGGGCAGATGTGGGTGTGTGTACCAGTATTTAAACTCCAGGAAACCATAACAGTGTCCGGCTTGGACTAGACCGAGCAGGAAGCATCAGTGCATGAAGATTGGCAGATGCCTCATGGTTATGGCTGCAGCAGCTCTGGGGACCACAGTGTGAGAAGCACAGTGTTAAGCTATCCTGTCTATCGCAGCAGCCAGTGCAGGATGTCTCCACACAATGGGACTTCCGTCAGATACCTTGGAAGACCATTCCCCAGCTTAATGGAATCTCTCTTGATATTCATCCTAAAATGTTGGTTGCCACTCTTGCCACTTCCCTTCTAGTCCCGCTCTCTTTACCCACCCAGTGGAAATTCCTCTCCTTTGGGAGTGTTTATTTCTACCTGGAAACGAACTCTGGAGTTGATGAGCAGGGAGCATCATCCAGCCATGTGTTCTTTGATGGATCTGCCTGGCTGGTTACTAGCCTCCATACACAGCCCTGTTGATACGTTTCCATCCTGCCCTGCCCCCCCGCTGCTCCAGTCCTGCACCCCCATCCCAGAACTACACCAATGCACTTCCCTCCTTCTCTACAGCTTCCAGCCTCTGGCTCCCCACGCAGCTCTGTCAATGCCCTTGCAGCACCCCCCTAGTCTAGGCCTTGCTTTCCTGTGGCGCCTCAGTCTTTGTCTGTAATAACAAACCTTTCTGATCCGGTCCTGAACCCAAAGCAAGCAGAACAGCGCCAGTCTCCAGAGACTAGGCTTATATGGCCCCAGGCAGGCTTTGAACCCTGGCTCCTGCTGGGGAGGGGAGAGTGCTTTGCCCAGCCCCTATTTGCCATGGGATCATCCTGGAGATCTGGGCTCTAGGCAGAGCCCCCCTACTGTTTACCAGCCTGTTCCCATTTACTCCCACAGCAAATGCTCTACGTGGGCTCCCGTGTGGGGGTGGCCCAGGTGAAGCTGCACCAGTGCGAGACCTACGGCACAGCCTGTGCCGAGTGCTGCCTGGCCCGGGACCCATACTGCGCCTGGGACGGCATCTCCTGCACCAGGTACCAAGCGTCAAGCAAGCGCCGGTTCCGCCGCCAGGACATCCGGACCGGGAACCCTATGCACCAGTGTCTGGATCAGAACCTGACCGGTAAGGTGGCCCATGTGCTCCACCTGTGTCCCAGCCCACGTGTGGCTGAGAGGGGCCAGCTTCCCAGTGCCTGGGTGCAGATAGGCCTAGAGGGGCCAGCCGGTGGCTAGGCATCCAGGACTCTCCTGCCCACAGAGACGGTCCACTGGTGTCATGGCAATGCCTGGGCTGTCCTCCCATGTAGCTGGGATCCTGAGCAGAACAGCACCTTCCTCCAGGTGGTGTTTTTGCCCCAGCAAGCTTTCCATGTGTGCTGAGCAGGGAGGTCACTCATGCAGCACCCCAGCCCAGCTCAGACATGCTGCACCCGCATCCCGGTCAGAGGCACTGAGCGTGGGCTCTGTGGTCACAAATGAGGATTCTCTTAACCAGCTGTCCCTGTGATGTCGTGCCACATGGTGATGAGAGACAAGCCACCCCTGCCCACATAGCAAATCCAGCCAAACGTGCCCTGCCAGCACTGCATAGGGTTAGCGGGGTCTCTCCAGATGCTCTGGGCCCAAGACCAGAGGACCTTACCTGAGCGGAGTCAGGGCTGTCCCCTAAGGGTTGGGGTGGGTGGTGGCTGGCACTGGCTGCCCGCTCCATGGGGTGCACCACATCCATCGGGCACTGAGCCAACGTCTGTGTTTCAACAGTGGATGATTTCGACAGCGCCGAGGAGAAGGTGGTGTATGGGACGGAGCACAACAGCACCTTCCTGGAGTGTGTCCCCAAGTCGCCCCAGGCCACCATGCAGTGGTTCCTTCAGAGACCCCACGACGAGCGAAGGGATGAGGTGAGGCGTCCTTCCCCCCCCATGCCTCCCCCTCCCAGTCTGCCTCCTGTGCTGGAGCACCGCGCCCCCATGCCCAGCATGGTGCCCCTTACCCATTGCCAAAAGCTTCCAGTCCAATGAGCAGAGTCTTCCCTGCCCCTCTTCTTGGCCTCCCAGTCGATGAGCTGCCTCTTGCCTGGGGCTCCATGTGCCAGCAGCTGTTGTCTGCCTTCCGCGTTCTCTTACAGTCCGTGCTCGGGGCTGGGAGGCGCTGGAGCGTTGTTTGAGCAGGTTTCTACCATTCTCTACACTCTGAGCAGCTACTTGCTGTCTGACGAGGCAGCCTGCAGGGGCCTCCTCAGTGAATGTTAGATGAGCTCTGGGCCTGGGGCAGGACTTGCCTGATGCTGTGAGAGCAGGTAGAAGATGGCCCCATCAGCAGTGGATTGCAGGGGGTAGGAAGGAGCAGCCGTGCCCAAGGAAAGCAGATGCAGGCAGAGATGCAGGAAAGCTGGTTCCCTCAGCAGGGTAGCCCCATGGAGCTGGCACTGGGGAGCCGACATGGGCGGCAGGTATAATAGGCTGCCGTGGGACGCTGGGCTCGGGCTGCTCCAGCCAGGGCTCGGATCGGTCAGCCAGCTGGGGCTTCTCCGCCGGGGCTGGCCTGGAGCTCCTCTGGCAGTGGGGGAGGGGAGGCTCAGGGTTCCAGCTGGCCATGGGCTTCTCGGACCACGGGATGGGAGGTGGGGGGCTCAGGGCACCAGCTGCGGGGGACGGGGCCTCGTGTGGAAGGGACGGGGCCGTGGGGCTAGCCTTCCCGAAGGGGGGGGGTCCACTGTTCTCTGGGGACTCTCTCGACAAGCCACCCCAAGCAGGGTTTTCTGGCTCCGATTGCCTCCACTGGTGACAGTGGCCGGGATATTTTGCAGGCACCCCTTGCTCTGTGTGAGGAGGTGCACACAGCCCCCGGGGCCAGATCATCCTGGGGCTGCCCCGCTGACACATTTGGCCCCTGCTGTCTGATGATCAGCCGCATCTGGTTCGCTCCAGGCCAGCCGAGGCTCTCGCTCTGCTTCCCCACTGACTTGCATCCCTGAGTTCTTCCCACGTGTGCTCCCTATCCGCTCCCTCCACCTGCCTAGCTCTCCTGCTGGACGTTCCTGAAAGACACTCACCAGGGAGGCGGGATCTCTCTGCCCCAGCTCCCGCTGCAGCTGGCCAGCCAGTGGAAACCTGCCAGCACTGCTGTAATGGAGGAGGGAAGGGTGGGAGGCTGCTTAGAGTGCAAGGCTGGGGGGAATGTCTGGAAGCCATAGAAGCCATCAGATTCCCTTTGACTGGGGGCAGGGCACCAGGGGACCTGTGGTCAGAGCCGGCATGGCGGGAAATGGGATATGGGATCATGAAGGCCAGGAGTTGGAGCTGGCGAGGTGGGATATGGGATCACGTGGCTCGGTGGTCAGAGCCGGCATAACGGGAGGTAGGATATGGGATTATGTGGCTTGGTGGTCAGAGCCAGCGAGGTGGGAGGTAGGATATGGGATTACAGGGCTTGGTGGGAGGTAGGATATGGGATCACATGGCTCGGCAGTCAGAGTCGGCATGGTGGGAGGTAGGATATGGGATTATGTGGCTTGGTGGGAGGTAGGATATGGGATCACATGGCTCGGCGGTCAGAGCCGGCATAGCGGGAAGTAGGATATGGGATTACGTGGCTTGGTGGTCAGAGCCAGCGAGGTGGGAGGTAGGATATGGGATCAAGTGGCTCGGTGTTTGGAGCTGGCATTGCGGGAGGTATGATATAGAATCACGTGGCTTCATGGTCAGAGCCAGCCCAGCAGTCCCTATGTTCCCACGTTTGATTGCCATGTGGTTGCTTGCAGGTGAAGACGGACGAGCGGATCCTGAAGACGGAGCAGGGGCTGCTGTTCCGGAGGCTGTATCGCCCGGACGCCGGCACCTATTACTGCAAGAGCCTGGAGCATGGCTTCGCCCAGACCGTCACCAAGGTCACGCTGGAGGTGATCGAGAGCCAGCAGTTGGAGCACATCTTCCAGCGGGATCACGAGGACGAGTCCCCTCGCCCACCCTGCCTGGTGCCGGAGCCCCGCCTGCCGCCGGGGCACAGGGCCTGGTTCAAGGACATCATGCACCTGATCGGCTACGCCAACCTGCACCAGGTGGAGGAGTACTGTGAGCGGGTGTGGTGCGGCGACCGGCAGCGCCGCAAGGCCAAGCCCCCCAAGAGCAAAAACGCACTTAGCGGCATGGATGCCGGCAAGAAAGGGAGGGCCAAGCTGCACGAGAGGAACCGGATGCCCAGGCAGGCCATGGCCACATAGAGACCGAAGGGAGGGGGGTGTACATGAGGGGGGAGATGGGAGAGAGGAGGGACCATCCTGGAACAAACCCCTCCCTGAAAGGGACAATCCACCCAGCTAGGAACAGTGTCCATGCTGCCTTAACAATAGGACCTGCCAAGCCAGGAGCTGTCTCGCCACATGGCTGAGTCTGGAGACATTCACCGTTGGAGGCACGGGGCAATTCTTGGAGACGGCTCGGGGAGCTCCCCCGTCCCACCGGAGCATCCATTTCCCACCCCATCCCAGCATCTCTCCTAGTTGGGGATGTCTTGTTTCCGGCCAGGCTGTAGGTGCCTTGAACGATCACGGTGGGGCTCTCCACAACCCTCAGTGCAGCCCCGGAAGGGCGTGATGTTCCGTAGGAGCCTGGCAGCTTGAGGGGTGATGGAGAGGCTGGTAAGCAGGAGCTGGCTACGTCCCTGATGGGAGAGAAGGAAAAGACCACCACACCCACAGCACTGGGATGTCTTGGTGGATTCGGTGTGGAGCTGGGATAGCCAGGTTGAGTGCCCCGGAGAGAAGAGCTAATTCCTATACACCCAGCTGGGGCCACAACCAGCTGTTCAGTAGGATACCATCTGCCTCCTCTGGCCATCTCCCACGGCACTGTGGGAGTCAGAGGAGGAGGAGTGAGTCTCATCAGAGCTTCGGCCCAGTTATGGACAGAACTGTCACCGGGGTGGAATTGAACGTTATTTGCCTCCCACAGGAACCCTGCTGTCTCCCCCCACCCTGGCACGGGGCAGCAGTCACAAAGGGGGCCCAGCTAGTCACTTTACATGTGGCCTCAATCAGGCTCTGTCAGGAATGCCCTTGGTTACAGAACACACCTCAACATTCACCTGGCCATGGACTCCCCCTATTGCTTGGTGTCACGGCAACGTTCACCCAGCTGCTCCCCCGCCCGCCCAGCATCGTGGCAACGTTCACCCGGCCACGGACTCCCCTGCCCGCTCGGCGTTGTGGCAGGGTTTACTTGTCCACGAATTCCCCCACCCGCTCAGCGTTGTGGCAGGGTTCACCTGTCTGCGGACTCCCCCGTCCGCTTGGCGTCGTGGCAGGGTTCACCTATCTGCAGACTCCCCCACCCGCTCAGCGTCGTGGCAGGGTTTACCCATTCGAGGAACGCTGCAGCATTCACCCACCTACAGCACATTAAGGAATGAGGGTGTCTTCACTGAGCCAGTGACCTAGAGCTGAAAGGCTCCGTCTCTCCCTGCAGATCCCCGAACTAGGCGATCCCCTCTGCAGACCCGTGATCCACTGACTGCTGGTGAAATCCATCAGTTTTCTGAACAAATAAACCAGCCCATTGCTGTGGAAGTGCAGACGGGGAGTCACTTGCCTCTTTGCGTCCATTGAGTGGGGATGGCTGTGGTGCTGAACGTTGTCTTGGTGAGCGATGCCTGAAATTAATGTTTGCTTCCAAAATGCAGTTCCAGCTGTGAAACTGAAGCTGGTGGAGTTTTTCCAACTCCTGCTAGAGCAATGCATATTTCCAGTGACTAGGCAGCAAAAGTCTAAGTGTCAGGATTTGATCCTCTTATGTATTTATTGATTTATTAGGGGCTTTCCCCCCTAGGAGTAGTCCTTTAGAGCTCTCTGTAGTCTCCTCCCAAATCAGACTGCTTGACCTCAAACCCATCACAGATACAGCCTCAAAGAGAGAGAGTGCCAGCGTAATGGCTGATCGGTATTGTAACGATCTGGCTAGTACAGATCGCTAGCTGCCTTTTGCTAGCTGGGAATCATAGGATCAGATCTCTGATGCAGCTGGGAATCCACTCAACCTGACCTGGCCACTTCAAGAGACCACCAGGAAGCCAGTTGTAGCAACCTGATTTTCCACTTGGCCCTGGTGTCAGTTAGAGCAACCTAGGGGATGCTCTGATTTACACCCTCTGACAAACCTTTCAGAGGGACTGTCGGCCAGCCAAGAATAGCCAGAGCGCAGTAGCGCTTCAGCCACATGCCTACACTGGGGAGGGGTGGCATAAGAACTGGCTATGCTGGCTTTACACCACCTGTGAATGCCCCTTTGCCAGGCCAGACACAATAGGTATGAGAACAGAAGAGACTCTGTCTTGAATTGTATGTCATAGGCCCTATATAGCTGAGTGCTAATGGAGATTCTCCAAGAGCGCAATGGCAGGGGAGTCTAAAGCATGAAAAAACTGTTCCCAAAGCCAAGCTGTGCTGCAGCGGGATAGCAGTGCAGCCCTGCCATGACATGAGTTTGTGGCTGCGCTGAGAACTGAGTCACCAGAGGAAATGCACTCTTGCCCTGTTTTCTAAGGCCAGGTCATGCATCCTTCCTGCCAGCACCTAGGACCTTCCTCGATGGGCGCTGGTAGGGGAGTCACTGGTGTACGCACTGCCCAGGGTGCCTGAGCAAGGAAGGGCATCCTGATCTGGCCTGGGGCATCCATTGGCCTGCCCCATTGCCCAGAACAGCCGTGTAGTGGAGTGTTGCTCATTCTCTGCTATGCCGTGCACCAACCACCTCCCCCATACCCTTGGCTTCTGGGTTATTGTGCCCTCCTTGGGGTCCCTCCAGGGCGTGGGGCTCTGTGTTAGCTTGCCCTGGCTGGGCAGCTGTGGGGAAGGGAAGCCTTTATGCTATCTAGCTGAATGGTGTTGTCTGCCTCTCCTGTCCCAAGGCTAACGCTCTCCAACCATGCAGAGAGGCCGCGCTCTAGCCCTGCTTTGAGGGCTTCCATAAGTGTAAACTATTTGCTTTACCCAAGGTGACCTGGGAGAGTGGGAGTGGGGAAAAAGCCAAGTGCTGGTGCTGGTCAGACTGGTTCCTGGTTAAACACAGCAAGCCAGCTGCCGGGGGGTCTGATTTGCACGTTATAAAGCACCAGTGCCACAGAGGAAAATGTGAGCAGCTGGGGTGGAGGATGGGCAATGCAAGTTCCACGGAGTGAGGGCTGGATTCTCCTGTCTGTTACACCAAGCTAGCCCTGCTGCGCTGTAGAGGTTGGACTCTAGCACTGGGAGTCCTAGTGCCCGCTCTGCCACTGACTCATTGCATGACCTCAGGGGAGTCATTCCTGGAGCTGCTCTGGGCCTCAGTTTCCCCATCTGTAAAAGGAGACTGACCTACCACCCCAGATGATTGCTGGGCTGAATTCCTTCAGGTGCTTAGACATACTAGGGTGGGAAAACCCTATACAAACACAACCAAAGGAGAACCCTGCTCCAGAAAGCTTCCAATCAAAGTCAAGTGCATGTAAAACCAACCAATCAGCAGCACCAATTCTCAGCTATATATAGGCTAACTCCCCCTCCCCTCCATTACCATAACCCCACCCAGGGGCAGGGATTATTTTATAAATAGCTTCTCCTCCATTATGGCTGGAGGGACAGGCTGGTTGTGATGAGGAAGGCAGCCTTGGCCCAGGTAAGCCCACACAAAGGAAGGGAGTTGGGAGCAGACAAGAAGGGTGTTGACCAGTCAGGGAGCAGGCATGCTTCTGCCATTGACCTTGCACTCCCCAGCCTCGAAAGCAAGGGGAAGGAAAAGGGGGTAAGGAAACCAGGTGAAACCTTTATCTAGGGAAATGCAAGCCTTCTCGTCCCCCAAGTGTAAAATTTATTAGTAGTATAATTAATCTAGGCACATAACAGCTGTCACTGTGGCCCTTTGGACTTAGATGGTAACAGACCCCTGCCATTGAGCTAAGGGAGACTCTCTGTTAGCAGTGTGGGGCCTCATTCTGTCCAGGGCCGGCTCTAGGATTTTTGCAGCCCAAAGCAAAAACAATTTTGGCCACCCCCCCACATTCTTTAATTACCCCACCCCCAGTCCCGCCTCAACTCCGCCCCCTTCCCCAAATCCCCAGCCCTGCCTCCTCCTCCCCCCAGGCTCTCAAGCCTAGGAGGGAGGGAGGGGGAGAAGTGGTGCCCGCGCTACGGCCACTTGGAGTCTCCCCGCTCCCAGGTTTGAGAGCCTGGGAGGGAGGGCGAGTAGCGGCGCACGAATCAGCTGTTTCGCGTGCCGTGGCAGCAGCAGCGGAGGTGAGCTAGGGCGGCCGGGGCACATTTTTAGGGGCGGCATTCTGATGCCAGCCATGCCACCCCTAAAAATGTGCCGCCCCAAACACCAGCTTGTTTTGCTGGTGCCTAGAGCTGGCCCTGATTCTGTCCCCAAGAGGGCACCTGGTGACTGAACTGGTTTTCAGCCAGGCTCAGAAATCTGCAGGGACCCAGGCATTCCCTACAGCAGTGGTCCCCGAACTGTGGGGCATGTCCCCCTAGGGGGCATGAAGGAATGTCCGGGGGGGTGCGGCAGGTCTCAAGCCAGCCCCCACGGGGAGGGAGCGTCCCCCCCAGCCTCCGTTCTGCCCCCAGCTCCACTCCTGGCCATTGGCCCCACTCCTGGCTGCATCGCGGCTGCTGGCGTCTCTCAGCCCCCAGCTGTGGTTCCGCTCCTGACCCCAGTCGTGTCCCCCCCCCCCCCCCCCCCAGCCGTGACGCTGTTCCCGGACCAGGTGTGTGGGTGGGTACAGACACATTTCATTACTGTTCCTGCAGCGAGGGCTGGAGGATAGATCTTGCCCATTGTCTCCTACTCATCCCGTTTCCCGAGAGCTGTGATGTCCATAGCTGGCCTGTGGGTGCAGCTCAGGATGGGAAGTGGCTGGGGAGTGTGTGGGCACCAGTTCCGTAGCTTCCCCTTTCCTGTTTGTTAGCTCCTTCCCTCCCCTGCACCTGCACCTGAACACAAGGAGAGAAACTGACCCTGCTCCTGCTCCTCATGAGTGAAATCCTAACTGCAACGGCTGCCACTTCCTGCCTCACATGCCAACCTCCTCGAATGCCTCCCAAAGGCTCCATATGCCATGTATAGCTGACCTTTGGAACTCACTGCTACAGGAGGTCATCAGAGTCAAGGGGTGGCATTTCCAAAGGGCCCGGGCGATTCATACTTACTGATAACACTTGGAGCTGTGCAATTTAAGCTGAGAAGCATGATCAAAGTTTATGCTTCTGGGCAGAGGAAAGGCTAGGAAAGGGTGCCACCCATGGCAGGGTGCATTGCAAAGAGAGTGCTCTCATGTCCCTTCCCCTGGTGCACTGGAAGAGCCAGAGTGCAGGACTGCAGGGCAATTCCTGGCATCCCCATCAAAGGACGTAGTTTTCAGGTGACTGTCAGCAGCATGAGGCCACTGTCCGATCACTGGGGCCCAGCTCCCCCGTGTTCCATATCTGAGCTGATGCTGCAGCTTCCTCCAGCTCAAATAGGCAGGAAATTCCACTGTGAGTTTCGTTAGCAGGGACAGGCTGCAGGGCTGGGAGCCAGAACCAGAGGAAATCTGACTCCCACTGTCCATCTCTCCTGCCCTGTCCCATGTGATATCCCCCCTGCCACCTTCGCTCTCCTTTCTCATTCTTTCTTCTAGGGTTACCATATTTAAGGTTTTAAAAAAAGAGGACACTCCACGGGGCCCTGGCCCTGCCCCGCCCCTTCCCCCAAAGTCCCCGCCCCAACTCCGGCCCTTCCCCAAAGTCCCCGCCCCAACTCTGCCCCCTCCCCTGAGCGCCCCGTATTCCCCCTCCTCCCTCCCAGCCACGCGAACAGCTGCCCGAGTGCTACTGGCTTCACGGTTTGCCGAGCAGACCTCCAGACCCGCTGCGCTCCCAGCCGGGTGCTTCCCCGGCACAGCCGGAGCCCGGAAGGGGAAGCGCCCAGCCGGGGGCGCAGGTCTGGGGGCTGCCCAGCAAACCGTGAAGCCGGTAGCGCTCGGACAGCTCGGCTCTTCAGCTGCACAGAGCTGAGGTGTCTGGGGGGAGCAGCAGCAGCCACCACCGCAGCAGGGGATCCGCCTGCAGCTCGCAGCCTGATAAGCAGGGGACTGGGGCACGGATGCCGGCATTTTCCCAGACACGTTCGGCTTTTTGGCAATTCCCCCCGGATGGGGATTTGAGGACCAAAAAGCCGGACATGTCTGGGAAAATCCGGACATATGGTAACCCTATTTCTGCCAACTCACCCTTCTCCTCCCTCCTTGCCCATTCCCCAGCTGCTGCTTGTATGTATCCGCATTGCACAATATTGTGTTGTGTGTGGCGAGCTCCCAGTTGGTGGCCTCCAGCTTCCCATTAGAGCATCAGCTGAAATGCCCGGTCGCAAATTCCCTGGGGGTCTGCCATGATGCTGAAGTTGTGTTAAAATCTCCTCCTGGCACTGTCTCGTCTCTGCGGCTGGGACCCTACAAGGAGAATGCGCACTCTGGCTTCACGTTAGCCCTTGAGCTCCCCCTTAGAAATGGCTCCCACCCCTCGCTCCCTTCCAGGCAGAGTTGCTGAGACTGGGCCATGCCTTGCTGTTGGTTTCACCTCTTGCCTGGCCCTTGTGCCCTGAGTCAGATGGGCTGGCAGGGAAAGATGGTCCCTGCTTGCAGAACGCTTACATGCGCCCGCCCAACCGCGACGCGGCTGCTGCCCCGAGCTGGTGGCTGCCGAGCTGATAGGACAGTGAGGGAACCCTCAGCTCCAGGTGGGGGTGAGGAACTGTTACTCCCTCTGCTCAGGGGATAGCTCCTAGCACCGCCAGGCAGGGGCGAGGCCCAGGGCCCACTGCCATTCACGCTCCAGCTGGCCACGATGCACTGGAATGAGGCAGGGTGTCTGTGGGCCGTTCGGCATTGCATTCTTGGACACTAGGCCTGACACCCCAAAGGGAAGCTGATCCAGGTCTGTGTCTGTATTTTACAGCCAGGAGCAGCTCCGAGCCCATTGTCTCCCAGATGTTTCCTGCACCCCTTGCATACAGATACGCTACCCACTTGGGCTCAGCCCCACGGTCCATATTCCAGCCCTGCAGGGGGTGCGGGTGGGTGGGCTTGGCTGCGGAATGTGCCCATGCTGTTTTTGGAAGCAAAGGCGCCCACGAGTGCTGTCACTAGCAGATCAGAGGGAGGCAGAGAGGCTGGGCAAGGGGGCAATGGTTAAAACTTTCCCAAGCTCGTGGCTGTAGAGGAGGAATCAGAGCCAGGGCAGGGCTGAGCAGAGAGAAGCTGAAGGGGGAGATGGGAGGGAAATTCAACACATTTCCTCTGCTCGCTTGCATGTCACCCTCTGCTCCAGACAAGGACTGGCTGTCCAAGGGAACCTCTGGAATAGAGGTGCCCGTGGCAATTCAATGGGTTCTGGGGGCTCAGCGGTTTGTGGGGGCTCAGCAGCCTGCGGTGCCCTGTCCCAGCCCTAGGCCAGGTAGTAATTCCCAGCCTGGAAGCCGTGACCCCCATGAAAGCCCTGGTCAGTTAGCTGGCGTCACCAATCTTCTCCCCCCTCACATTCCTCTGGTTGACTGCCGCAGCTTCGCTCAGGCCTCGTCCATGGAGCCAGGACCCGCCGCAAAGGATTCTGGGGGATTGGTCACCCCGTGTCTGAATGCAGCAAGGTGAGGGAGGCCAGCCCCCGTTCCCTTGCTCAGGGACTTGTTGGCAAAGCAGGCATTGAGAGCTTTGCAGCTCAACGGCCCCGGCAGCTGGGCGCCCAGCTCCACCCCAGGAAGCCAGGTGAGGTGCAGCTGCCTGGAGCTGTTTCTCCAGTCCCCAGGCAGAGGGGAAATCAGTTCTGTGGCAGCCAGCAGCAGCTCCTTTTCCACAGGGCCAGCATGATCTCACTCGCTGAGTAATCTCCCCAAGGCGGATAAGGATCTCACTCCTTCCTGCAGCCCCTGACCCCACACAATAGTGTGAACCACAGGCCCTGCTGGGAAGGGCTTTGTTAAAAGAGAGGGAGAGGAAAGGAATCACATGCCAAAGTCTGGGCTGGGCTGAGCCTAAACCAACCAGGGGCTGGCGATAAACCCCAGCCAGTCGGGGTGGGCGTCTGCAAGCCGCTGCCACGCAGGGCAGCACAATGGGGAATTGTTCCCTGTTTGCTGAGGTTTCCTCGCCCCAGGATGCAGGAGGATCCTTCTAAGGCTGGAACAAAACTGCACGTGCAGCGCCGGGAGGGGTGGTTCTTCTTTGGCAGCTGTCCTTTCATGTTTGTCGGGGAGAGAGGAAGCGATCATTGGCCTGGGGTGGCCTGGCACACAGACCAAAGCCTCATTCTCCCCTGGGTAATGCTAAACAACCGATCTTTGCCATATCGCCTCCCTCGAAATGTACAAAGCCTCTGCTGTGTGCTGCTCCGGGGGTGGAGAGCTAGCTCAGCTAGCTAAGCAGGGATTCCCTTTGTTCCAGGGGGTCCCTGGGTGGCAGGGAGCCAACGTAATAGTCCATCTGAGGATGCCTTGGTCTAGGCGGCAGGGCTGGGTTGCCTCTGTGCTCTGGCTATGGTCGGCTGCTGGAATGGTGCCTTGGGGGCCGTGGCTGTAGTGTTCACGTTTATAATGGGGGACCGGATCAGACGAGATCTCAGCTGGTGCTAGCCTCTCAGTCCAGCCACCCCTGCTTCCCCATCCCATGCTGTGCTCGGCACCGGTGGAGGCAGCTCAGTGGTCGGTCCATAGAGCAGCATCCTCCACTCCAATGTGGGGGCCCAAGAAGTGACTCTCTGGACTGGGTTCAAGGAGGAATCCCAATGTCTCCAAGGTTCACGACTTTTCAGACCTTGGGCTCTGCTTCTGAGCCATCTTACAAAGAGAAGCCTCAACTGGGCAGTTTGATCTGGCCTTCCCGAAAGATCCAGGCGGTTCCAGCCCACTCATACTGCAGTGTTAGCTCTTTGGGGTCTGCAGATGTTCTGGGCCAATGGCTCTCCCCAGTTACAGCTGCTGACACTGGTGGAGTTGTGGAGGTGTAACAGAGGGCAGGACTTGGTCTGTGATGGCCCTGGATCGCAGGGCTAAGTCCATGCCCACTGCATCACATGGCAGTCACGTTGTTTTCATCTCATCCTTTCCAAGTGTGCATGTCCCACTCCAAGCAGAGGGCCAGTCTGGGCACCTCTTTGCCAGAGAAATGCTGACGCTTGGAGAAGGCTCCGGGAAGAACAACAACAACAAAAAAATCAGGGATATTGAATGGACTGATTTACAAGGAAAGGTGGGAGTGAAATACGTGTCGCTTGGCTAAGAGTTGACTACAGAGGGGGCGGAAATGATGCCAGTCTACAAATGTTTGATGAGTGTAAACAACAAGGAGCAGAAAAAGTTATTTAAGGTGGGTCCAGGGCATAACTGGGACCAATGGAGAAAAACAAAACCCAGTCTGAACCCCTCAGGCACTAGAGGGTTACTATCACATTGCTATCTGGTGGCGTCTAAGCAAGGGAGCAATTTCTTCACCAAGCAAGAATGCTATTGCAGAGCCTACCTGCTACACAGGAACGGACTCGCTGACAACGCTCCCTGTTGTCAGGTCATGGAAAATTTCTTCTGAAAGAGGGAGAATAAGGGGGAATGCTTCAGCCCCTTCTCAAAGGCCTTCGGAGGCAGTGGGATGACACCCAGTGGTGTCATTGGGCGTTGGATCGGGCCCTACGTCTTCTCTTGGAGCTTCAGTGGTTTTTTCTGGCATTGCAATCTATGACTCTTTCTCTTTTGTGACACTAGGAGGAAATTGCGGTAGATGCTCAGAACACAGTACCCCCCACGGGGATGTATTGGGCTGGGGTGCAGTCTCTCTAGGGAAGGGCTGACCACCCCCTTGCTTGGAACATTTCAAAGTAGGCTCAAAGTACTACTCGTATCACAGAGTTTAAAGCCAGAAGGGGCCACTAGATCCTCTGGTCCAAATTCTCAACCCAAATGAAACATTAATTTGATGTCAATCAAAATATTTCACCTGACCCAAAACTAAACTTTTTCATTTGGCCAAAAAAATCCAATTTGTTTTTTGTTTGTATGAGGTCGGCCCAAAATTATGACTTTTTTTTCCCCCCATTTTGGCCACAAAACTGAAAAACTAGGCCCATCA
Organism: Malaclemys terrapin pileata; assembly: GCF_027887155.1. Taxonomy (NCBI): domain Eukaryota; kingdom Metazoa; phylum Chordata; order Testudines; family Emydidae; genus Malaclemys; species Malaclemys terrapin. The sequence continues at coordinate 48,007,052 of NC_071511.1, forward strand.
ACAACACTATCTAAAGGGCTTTACCAGGTGTTATTTCCATGGGGCAAAGCAAACACAACCAAGGAGCTCCTGGCAATCTCCCTGCTAATAAAGCGAGCACCAGGCAAACATGGGGAAAATGCCACCCAGGGGCTTGTTTGCTTGAGCTTTAATTAAGCTGAGTGAGGCTAATGCAGCCTAGGGGGGAAGTTAGAGGAAAGAATTGCTGGTGTCTATCTGACTGCCTAGCCCTGCCTGCCAGGGGATCTGCCCACAGCAAGCTACATCCCTCCTTTAGCAGCTAAACCTCCCTCCCTCCCAGTGTTGTGTGGTGTTGGGGAAGCACTAGGGAGTGCAGTGCAGGGAGGAATGAGGGGTTTCTGGGTGCCCAGAGGCAGAGCCAGACTGGGTCCTGCCTTCCCACTCTACCCCTCTTCTCTCTGCTGCTAAGGCCTGAGCTCAGTGAACTGGGGATCAGGCCCCAACTCCCAGCACCTCCTGCAGTGGGAACCCAGCAGAGCAGGGAGGGTCCGCGGTGCTGCTCCAGTACTGGGCAGCGCTGGCAGCTGAGTGGGGGCCCTCCAGCCTAGCAGGGAGTCTCCTTTCGCCCAAGCAGAAGCAGCAGCCCGTGGCTTTAGAGCGGATGGGTCTGAGCCCCCGTGTACTTGGAACGCTGGCAGAGAGAGAAGGGAGTGAGTGAGAGAGAGGCCCCTGCTAGAGCAGCAGCCAGGGCAGCATGAGCCTGTCGGGATTAGCTTGGTTCCCATTCCCAGCAAAGCTGGTGAATGGCCATCTCCAGCCAAGGCCTGGTTGTGTTGAGTAGCCCAGCCTGCTCCACACAGCCGTGGGATGGTTTCATTCCAGTGGGTGTGACTCACCTGGCAGCCAGCAGCTTAAGGGATACTTTCCCCCCAGCTTATTCATTGGCCAGCTCAGGACAACACCGAGGAATGCAGCATCTTAGCCCCCTGTCATGGCCGCTATCAGGGTTCCCTCCCTACTTGACCCACATGAAAGACCCCCTAAACTTATTTCTACCAGGTTAAAAACTTCCCCAAGGCACAAATTCTTCCTTGTCCTTGGATGGTATTGCTGCCACTACCAAGTGAGTTAGACAAAGATTCAGGAAAAGGACCACTTAGAGTTCCTGTTTCCCCAAAATATCCCCCCAAGACCCTTCACCCCCTTTCCTGGGGAGGCTTGAGAATAATATACCAACCAAATAGGTAAACAAGGTGAGCACAGACCAGACCCTTGGGTTTTTAGGACACTAAAAACCAATCCAATTCTTAAAAGCAGAACTTTATTATAAAGAAAAAAAAGTAAAAGAAGCACCTCTGTAAAATCAGGATGGAAGGTAATTTTACAGGGTAATAAGATTTAAACACAGAGAATTCCCCTCTAGGCAAAACTTCAAAGTTACAAAAAAACCAGGAATAAACCTCCCTCTTAGCATAGGGAAAATTCACAAGCTAAACAAAAGATAATCTAACAAATTTCCTTGTTATTACTTACAATTTTTGTAATCTTGGATGCTTATTTCAGGTAGGGTTTTAGGAGATGGTTTTTCCTGCTCTGGTCCCTCTCTGTCCCCGAGAGAACAACAAAGAGCACAAAACAAAACCTCCCCCCACAGATTTGAAAGTATCTTCTCCCCTTATTGGTCCTTTTGGTCAGGTGCCAACCAGGTTATTTGAGCTCCTTAACCCCTTGCAGGTAAAGGAGGGATTTTATGCTCCCTTTAGCTGTATGTTTGACAGCCGCAATCCTGCAGTCAGAGCTGTACAGGTGGACTCGTCACCCACAATAACAACAATGGCCTTGGATGCAGCCTCCACACTTTCTGTATTCCTACTTCCTGGGCCCCATGGCTGGGACTGAAGGCCTCTGGAAAGACACTAGGCATGGGCAGGGAGCATTCCTAGCCTGGTTAGCAGGAGGGAGGTGTGAGGGGGTGGCGGTAGCCAGGAGAGCTGAGCACGGCCTATGCAATGAAAACACCTCTGGACACACTGGTTTGATGGGCTGTCCCTGGAGAGGAAGGGGAGGGCTTTCTCTTCCAGCTGCTACCAGTGAACTTACCAAGTGGGATTCCTCCAGATGGCCCAGATCTTCCCTTGCTGGTCCTGGCTTATTAGCAAGGGGCTGAAGGGGAGGGCAGTGGAGCACTCCCCCCACATGCTAATGTAATAAACAGACAATTTATCATTGTGACAGCTCCTGTCCTAACAGAGCCCTTGGGTTTCTGAGCACTGTGAGTAGTACACAGGAAAGGCTTGTGGGTGGGTTTCCCACAGCATAAGCAGCAAGTTGGAAAGAACATAGGCTGTGCTATACTAGAGCGCTGTATGAGCGGCCAATGCCAGCTGCTACAGGAGGTGCAAATCCCCCATTATGCCTCTGATTGTGTGGGATTAGGTTGTGGGGAGTGCATTTGCTTCCTGACCCCAGCTGATCATCAGCTTGTGCCCCGAAGCATGAGGATAGCTAGCAAAGGGTAGTGCTCCTGTGTTTACTGCTGGGGTTACCAATGTGTTGCCTTCCTGAGAAAGAGTTCAAATCACTCAGAGATTCCCTCCCCCCTTTGGTGATGGTGATAATTTAGCAGCATGTAAAGAAAGGTGTGTGTGAGGGAGATTGGCATGGGGAACAGGAGAATATGCAAAAGCCATGCAGAAATCCTAATGGTTTCTCCCTTCTCTGGCTGTCTGGGGAGGACTTTCTTGCAACAAGCTGAGCAGGCCTATCTGTGTGAAGGAGCAGGGTGGAATAGTGGTAAGCTAGAGCCACCATACATGGCAGTGCTGTGATGTATTCATTAATGCACTAGCTTTTCTCTCCCTAGACCTGGGTAAGGCCGTTAGTGGCATGAGTTCAATGGGCTGGGCTGGGCTGAGTCCACAGCAGCGTTTTTTCCATATCACGGAACCAAGGGCAGTTTCTCCTTAAGAGAAGCTTGGGACTAGGATAGCTGGGGGACTACAGGTTGGGATGGAGGGGCATTGGCAGAGCTGTGTGTGGAGCCCAGGATTGGAATAGCAGGGGGCTGCAGGCTGGCATTGAAAGCACTGGCAGAGTTGGCATGCATGCAATCTTCCCTAGCACCTGCTTGCACTCCCCTGATCCGCCACTGCCAGCACTTTCAGACTTGCATGAAACTGATTGAAATTGACTTATCCTAGAGCCACAGTGAAAACACAGCCTGAAGAAACCAGGAGCCACAGGGTTTGCCAGAAACCTTAGCCCTGTAACCAGAGACTCTGGGCATAGCAGGAGGCAGCTCTCGGAGCCAGTCTGGTCACAGAATGGGACTCTCCAGGTGCTGCCTGCCTGCTGCATTGGCTCCTGTGCCGAGCTGTTGCCCACCTTTGAGCACAACTCTTGTAAAGCTCCCCCTAGCTTTTGGCTTCTCAGTCACTCCAGAGTCTCCTCTGGGTTTGTCTCGAGCAACTGCTCGAGTGCAAGACTTGCTGTCCCGCCAGCAGCTGCTACTCCCACAGCAGGCTTCTTCCAGCTTACTTTGAAAGAGAAATCCTTTTAAACTAGGTTTCAGAGTAGCAGCCGTGTTAGTCTGTATCCGCAAAAAGAAGAACAGGAGTACTTGTGGCACCTTAGAGACTAACAAATTTATTAGAGCATAAGCTTTCGTGGACTAAGTGGGCTGTAGTCCACGAAAGCTTATGCTCTAATAAATTTGTTAGTCTAAGGTGCCACAAGTACTCCTGTTCTTCCTTTTAAACTATTCGCTCCAAGGTCTGTGCTGGTGATGGGCTACTTCTGCAACAAGAGTGAAAAGGCCATTTCCCCAAGATGTGCAATAAGCGCGCGGGCCTGACCTTTGTCCTAGTTGTACAACGCTTGTGTTCACAGTCCCCTAGTGTTGTACGATGGGTGTGCTCAGGGTCCCCGGTTTTGTACAATAAGTGTGCTCAGGGTCCCTTGGTGTTGTATGGCCAGTGTGCTCAGGGCTTTAGGGGGCTGATAGCAATAGCAGGCCTTTAAATTGTCCCTATGGTGATGGTGCCATCGTGTGGTCGTTTGAAAGATGGATGCTTTCTTACAACACCCTCCGTCTCTGTCCTTTCGTCGGCTCCCTTGCCAATACTCCCTAGGTCAGATGCTCCTCTCGTGGCCTGGGCAGCGATGAGCGTCCCCTGGCTTTAACTGCCTGCCCAGGTTCCAGTTCTCAGCCCCCCTCTGCCCAGCGGAGATCAATTTTCAGAAGAGCCGGTCTCCCATTCAGGTAAAGGGAGCGGGGCGTTTGGATGGCAAATTGGCAAGCGCCGTGCCCAGCACTGGGGAGGCTCTGGCCGTCAGCGCCGCGGTGGGAGCTGCTGGGCACCGCGCCCTGAAGCCTGCGCTTTCCCAGGGCCCCATTTTCAGAAGCTAGGTGCAGGGCGAGCGCGCAGCGCGGCGGGACATCGGGCTCTTGAGGGGCAGGACAGGGGCAGGCTGGCCCCTGGCTGGACTCGGGAACCCATACCATGGGCTGGCGGGGGAGAGAGGCGGGGTGACCCCGGCCTTTTTCGCGCCTCCCGGTAGGGGACCCGCCGCCGGCGCCATGTGCCCGGAGATGGGCGCCTGGCGAAGCCCCTGCACCCCCGAGACTTATCTCACGCTGCGGTCGGCCTGACAGCCGCGGCCGGGACTTATCTCCCGCCCCTTCCTCTCTCCGGACGCCTGCGCTATGGGTCGCGCCGCGATGACGTATGGAGCTGGGGGTGTGGCCGGAGGCGGATGGGCTTGTGGGGCCCGAACGTCCGGGCAGCGGAGGGGGGAGGGGCCGGACATGGCGCTGGCTGAGGCCCGGCCCGGGGGACGATGAATAAGGGCTGGCTGGAGCTGGAGAGCGACCCCGGTGAGGCGGGGGAGGGCAGGACTATGGGGGAAAGCGAGGGGGGCTGTGGAGGAGCACAGGGGTTGTGGGGGGAGGGCCATGGGGATCCCTAGGGGCGGGGGAGGGGGGCTTATGGGGCTAGACAAGGGGAGGGACTGGGTAAGGCAGGGTGTGTGGGATGAGCAACTTTCCCCAAAACGGGATAGGAGCCAGTGAGACAGTTAAAGAAAAGGGCTAAAGCCCCGATTGCCTGGGCCCCTCTCTGGTTAATCCCTTGATATTGGCCTCCCAGCCTCAGTCTTTAGGCTGGTGATGTCCCTGGGCATCGCTGATAGACTCCTACGTGCACACAATAACAGCTCTCGGGGGTGTCCAGAAAATAGCTCCTAGCCATGGCTGAGAGATGGGCTCTCAGAAATGGAGGGTAGCATGGGACCAGTATTCAAAACAGCAGGAGTGTACTGAAATAGTCATTTTAACTCACCGTTGATCCAGACATCTTTAGATGGCTCAGGACGGTAGGTGTATGAGTGAACTATCAGGCTGTGAACACCGAGGGGATTCCCCGCTGTTCTGTGTTGTGATAAAATTATACTTGTCCTGGGCAATTATATGTATCCATACCAACACTTAGGTCAGCGTAACTTATGTCACTCGGGGGTGAATTGTTCACACCCCTGAGTGACAAAAGTTATGCCAACGTAAGTGGCAGTGCAGACGTGGTCTAAGTTAGGGTATCCTTTCAATTCATCATCATCATGTATTGCATCAGCTGCATGATTACTTTGCTGTGACTCAACACTATTCTTCCTCCCCACCGTGGATTCTTGGTTTCTTGGGAGGATGGAGAGGGAACTTGGGGTCTTCAGGCCATTTGCTTTGAGTTACGTGCCCTGTACTGGTAGCTTCCTTTCAGAACTTCTAATCTAAAAAGCCCCTGCCCCTGGATCAACCAGGATGGTAGGCCAGTTCTCTTCGATGGATGCTGAAGTAACTGCTGAATGCATGAAGTGAAATGAAAGTGATTTTAGAGGTTGCAGATAAATCAGAAGCAAAACTTGTGAAGTCAAAACTAGCCTCATCTGCCTACATTGATCCCTAGCATTGTACTACATGTTCTTGAAGAACAGCCTGGGAAACATAAGATATCCAGCGTTGTGGCACCCTCAAAAGGTGGTCAGACTAGATGATTTGGTGGTCTCCTATGGCCGTAAATTCTATGCGTCCGTCTACACTGCAGCTGGGAGGTGTAATTTGGATCAAGCTAGTGTGCTAAAAACTGCTGTGTGGCTGCGGCAGCACAGGTGGCGGCTTGGGCTAGCTGCCTAAATACAATCCATTCAAGGTTTTAGGTATGTACTCGACTGGCTAGCCCGTGTGTGTATGTCTAGCTGAGCTGGGAATTACCCTGCCTAGCTGCAGTGTTTACATACACTTAGAGTCTATGAGGAGAAAGGCCCCCCCATGCGCTCCAGGGCTTGCATTCCTCAGGGCTGAGTTACAGAAACTGGGGGATTCTTAGCTCAGTTTTGCTCTTATAGCTCTGTCTGCAGCCCTGAGCGCTGTTTATATATAGACCAAAACCCTCTAAGTCTTGGCTCCTGTCCTGTTGTTGGACAGAGACATGCAAATATTGCCCTGCAAATAAACCTGAGGCTGTGGTGTAAAGTGCATCTTTTATATTATGTGCTCTGATGAGTGTTGTTGTAATTGATATACCATAACTTTTATCTCTGTGGTTTCAAGGAGAGAATCCTTTTATTAGGCTAGGACATCGCATTTATGTATAGACTTCAATTCTATTACTTCTTGGTCCTTGAATCGTTCTTCTCTGAACTCTTTCCAGTACATAGTAGTCCATGAATGGTCTCTCTGATGTCATATACAGAACCACCTCCCTACATCTACTTGATCTTCCCCCTGCTTAAACACCTGAGGTTCATGTTAGCCTTCTTAGCTACAGCATCACACTGGCAACTCATGTTTGTTTGGCTGTTTACCACAGTCTTGGTGTCATTGCATTCCAGGATAGTGTCTCTCATCTTGTACATGTGGGAAACAAGTTTTCTACCAGCTGGACCTAGCTTATGGTACTCACTCTTACAAGAGAGAAGAATGAAGACCTGTTTCACAGCTCTCAGATCTAAATGGCAAACTAATTTCTTTGATTTAGCTTTCCTGTAATAAGTTATTCTTCTACTTTCATACAAACATAAATAAATAAAATATCCTATAAACAAATTAAGCTCCTCCTCCTACTGATGGGAAGAAAGCAAGATGATTTCTCTTTTTAAATGCTTGGGAGGCTCCTACTATGATGGACTCGTATCACTTCCTAGATAGTTTGGTGGTAGTAGTGGGTCAATCATAGAATATTAGGGTTGGAAGAGACCTCAGGAGGTCATCTAGTCCAATCCACTGCTCAGAGCAGGACCAACACCAACTAAATCATCCCAGTCAGGGCTTTGTCAAGCTGGACCTTAAAAACATCTAAGGATGGAGATTCCACTACCTCCCTAGGTAACCCATTCCAGTGCTTCCTATTAGTGTTTCCTAGTATCCATCCTAGACCTCCCCCACTGCAACTTGAGATCATTGCTTCTTTTTCTGCCATCTGCCACCACTGAAAACAGCCGAGCTCTATCCTCTTTGGAACCCCCCCTTCAGGTAGTTGAAAGCAGCTATCAAATCCCCCCTCACTCTTCTGTTTTGCAGACTAAATAACCCCAGTTCCCTCAGCCTCTCCTCGTAAGTCATGTGCCCCAGCCCGCTAATCATTTTTGTTTCATCAGTCATTTTCGTCAGTACCGTGACGTGTAGGTATCCTCTCCACCACCAGGGCTGAGCAGGAAGATCAGGTTGGGAAGAAGGTCTCCTAAAAATGTTAAACCCCAAATATTTTTAAAAATCTCTATTCAGGCAGCATGAGCCAGGAAACCACTCAGATAAGAACTATGGGGCAGTGTCCAGGTCAGGAGCAAATCTTGTTGTGGTGCATTATTTTTAATCACAATTCCAAACTTATAGTTTCCTTCAAAATTTGCCATGGGAGCTCTACAGCACTAGTCAGAGGTAAGGGGCAGAAGATTCTCTGTCTGCCTTTCATGTAGCAGCATGAACTTCACAGCCAGAAGTAATCTCGCTGTTTTGTTCCTCTTCAGGTCTCTTCACCCTGTTAGTAGAGGATTTTGGTGAGTACGAGAGCTTTTCTGCAAGATGGGTTTCATCTGTGACGTGCTCTGGCTCCCTTCTGCTGGTCTCGTCGCACTGATTCCTGCTCTCTCTTTTTTTAGGAGTTAAAGGTGTGCAGGTTGAGGAGATCTATGATCTACAAAGCAAATGCCAGGGGTAAGTTACTCACTCAGCAGCACGACTTGCTGAAGTAGATTTCATCAAGCAAAAACTTCTCAGGGCATGTCTACACAGAGTAGTAACACGGACTACGGGGGTGTGATTTCTAAAGGCACTAATATGTTGGTATTAATTGGTTTTGTAGACCCTACTGCGCACTAAAAGTTCCCTATTTCACATTAATGTAGTGCTGTTCAGTATGAAGTTAACATGTACTAGAGAGCTTTTAGTTCACACCAGCATGGTCTACAGCAGGGGTCTCAAACACGCGGCCCGGGGGGTTGTTTTCTGCGGCCCATGAGTTCCTCGTGCCCCCCCCCCCCATCCCCCAGCATTTACCTAGAGCGGCTCCAGCCCGACGTGCACCGGGGGAAGGGTGGGTAGGCAGCCTGCCTGCCCTGCCCCCTGCCGCTCCAGGAAGCGGCCGGAACGAGGGGAAGGGAGGGCACAGGGCTCTGTGTGTTTCTCTTGCTTCAGGCAGTGCCCCCAGCAGCTCCCATTGGCCGCAGTTCCCTGTTCCATTAAATCACAAAGATTACAGACTTGGGTGCTCTCTGAGATGCCTGGTTTGAATATCAGACTAGAATAATCAGCTGGAGTGTGGGGAACAAGAACAGCTGTGGCACTTCCCAGTAGGATGGGGGTTGGCTTTAATGCCTCTCCTTTTTTCTCTCCACAAATTGTGGTTTAAACTGAAAATGCCTCTGGCGCTTGACTGACTGGAGCGGCGCAGTTCATGTTGATGGAAACCCTTCTAAACTGGTCAGCTGGTAACTCCACCCCCATTGCATTTCTTTCCCTGACAGCCCCGTGTACGGGTTCATCTTCCTCTTCAAATGGATCGAAGAGCGCCGGTCTCGCCGGAAGGTATCCACCCTGGTGGACGAGACATCGGTGATTGACGATGACATCGTCAATAATATGTTCTTTGCTCATCAGGTAGGTTGGCTGGGAGTGGAGGGCGAGGCGTGTCCCTCCGGACACCGCTGCGGGAGAGTGGGCAGTGAGGACTCTTTCATGCGTTGGTATAATCTATAGCTACCTAAAATGTGGAAGACTTGGGAAGGAATGGTCAATAGGTATAGAGTAGTTACCCCGATTGGTAGAAAGCATGGTTCTGTGGGGATTGTACACTTAGCCTATCGCTGATCAGGAGTCCTTGTCCCAGCTTGGGTTTGGCTTTTATATTTGTCACCCAGGTGTATTTTGGGACATAATGAAGGCCGCAGCTATCTGAGGGGCAGTTGGAAATGGGGACCGAACATCAGAGATTGGGAGATTTGGGAGTCCTGGACAGTGGGGATATGTGAAACTAACACTTTCCCTGGATCACTCCTTAACACATGGCTGGTAGGAAAGGCCAGAGGACTTGCTTGGGATCTAGCATTTCTTTGGGGCCCAGAGTGCTGTGCTGAGTGCACAAAGCATGCAGCCTGCTCTGGAGAAAGGGATCAGGATTTTAGCCAGCATTGTGATCTTGCAGAGCATTGACTGATGTGTTTGGTATAGTCCCATGCTGGAGGTGAATCAGGGGGGTTTCACAGCATTTTGGGAGAAGGACGCTTAAATGAGTGCAACTCCAGCCCTCAAATGTTCTGGAACTGCATTCTCCCATGGTGCCATGTTTTTGTAAGCTTTATTAAATGGCTGTATGTCTAGCTTCTTCCCTTATCTGCTCCGGGACCTTGCAGCAGGCTGGAAGGGTTGAGGGAATCCAAGTCAGCTGTTACCACAGAGGTTCAGTCAATCTGCACGAGGCCTGGCCTTTGCCTTTGCCTTGAACAGCTGCTCACAGGGGTATGGTGTGATTGACCTGGGGACACTGACCGGGACAGGGGTTGTGTTGGTCAATTTAGTGCTCCAGGCAGCTGTTGTGCTATTTTTCGGCACCAGTTACTGCAGGGTGCTGAGTAACTCCCAGGTGGTGATGCTGAAGTATCATCCTCTTTCTGTTGTTTAACTTGGTCTGTTTGCTCTTTAGCTGATTCCCAATTCCTGTGCCACCCATGCCTTGTTGAGTGTCCTCCTGAACTGCAGCAATGTGGACCTGGGGCCGACGCTGAGTCGCATGAAGGATTTCACCAAGGGGTTCAGCCCAGAGGTATGGGGTGGCCTGTGGCGGTGGGGTTTTGGGGGAGCATTGGAGGGATGCGTCTTGCTGTGGGGACCCTGCTCCTTTCCTGTGAGGTTTTTGTAAAGGGATGGCTCCTTAGGTAGTCATGCCCTCACCCAAGCTTCTGGTCTCATTCCTCCCCCTTTGTTCTTACATTCTTCCTAATCCTTTCTCCTTACTTCCCCCTTAGTCTATCTCCTTTGCTCTTGCCTAGCTCTGTGCTGTCCCCTAGGTCTGGAATATTCTCCATACCCTCTAGCCAAGCACCCACCTCTTCAAGCACTTCCTCCTTCCTTCCACACAGTAATGCTCTTGGCCTCCTCCTCTGGAACTGGTACTATGTCTTTACCTTGGGTTTGTCTCTCCAGGTCTTGATCCATTCTTGTAAAGCCCTGTGTAAATCTGTTAATGAGATGCCCACAGATGAGGGAGGCGTTTCCAGAGACATGGATTAGAGGTGCTGAGTTGAGGGATTCTAGCTATCGCGTCCCTCCACCTCAGGGGTTTTTATAATCTCCCTTTGCTTTTTGCAGAGTAAAGGCTATGCCATTGGGAATGCTCCGGAGCTGGCCAAGGCCCATAACAGCCATGCCAGGTGAGTGTGGGTGTTCCCAGCAGCTCTGCTTCCTGGGACAAGGGCGGTTGCTGCTGCTGCATTGACCTCTCGGATGTATTGCCTTTGCAGGCCAGAGCCTCGGCACCTGCCCGAAAAGCAGAATGGAATCAGCGCTGTGCGGACCATGGAGGCTTTTCACTTTGTCAGTTACGTTCCCATCAAGGGACGGCTTTTCGAGCTGGACGGGCTGAAGGTCTATCCCATCGACCATGGTAAGGAGCCCCAGCACCCACAGCCATAGGGATGTCTAGCAAAGACCTCGCCTGTGTGTGACCCCAGGACATGACACTTGCTGTGTATGTTTCCTTGACGTTGCTGGAGCACATACAGTGACCACTTGCATCACACCTGACATCTCATTAGGCTCATTGAATTGACCTTCCTGATGGGCATCTCCCTCTGGCACTGGACCCAGTCCTATTCAACATATTCCTCAATGATCTGGAAAAAGGGGTAAACAGTAAAGTAGCAAAATTTGCAGATGCTACAAAACTACTCAAGATAATTAAGTCCAAAGCAGACTGTGAAAAGTTACAAAGGGATTCCACAAAACTGGGTGACTGGGCAACAAAATGGCAGATAAAAGTCAATGTTGATAAATGCAAAGTAATGCACATTGGAAAACATAATCCCAACTATACATATAAAACGATAGGGTCTAAATTAGCTGTTACCACTCAAGAGATCTTGGAGTCGTGGATAGTTCTCTGAAAACATCCACTTAATGTGCAGCAACAGTCAAAAAAGCAAACCGAAGGTTGGGAATCATTAAGAAAGGAATAGATAATAAGATGAAAAAATATCATATTGCATGTATATAAATCCATGGTGTGTCCACATCTTGAATACTGCGTGCAGATGTGGTCGCCCCCATCTCCAAAAAATATATTGGAAAAAAGTTCAGAAAAGGGCAACAAAAATGATTAGGGGTATGGAACAGTGTGAGGAGAGATTAATAAGACTGGGACTTTTCAGCTTGGAAAAGAGATGACTGGGGAGGGATACAATAGAAGTCTATAAAATCATGACTGGTGTTGAGAAAGTAAATAAGTAAATTACTCCTCCTTGTAACACCAGAACTAGGGGTTACCAAATGAAATTAATAGGCAGCAGGTTTAAAACAAACAAAAGGAAGTATTTCTTCACACAGCGCACAGTTGTGAAGACGATGATGTGAAGGCCAAGACTATAACAGGGTTCAAAAAAGAACTAGATAAGTTCATGGAGGATAGGTCCATCAAAGGCTATTAGCCAGGATGGGTAGGGATCGTGTCCCTTGCCTCTGTTTGCCAGAAGCTGGGAATAGGCAACAGGGGCTGGATCACATGATGATTATCTGTTCTGGTCATTCCCTCTGGGGCACCTGGCATTGGCCACTGTCAGAAGACAGGATACTGGGCTAGATAGACCTTTGGTCTGACTCAGTATGGATGTTCTTATGTTGTGAGGATCTAAATCTGTTTCCTTTCGATGGGTCAAGCTTTGGGCTTTTTGACTCCAGACTTGTTCCCATCCAGGAAATTGTAACTACCTCTGCACTCTTCAGCTAGAGCAAGGTTACAAGGGAGGGAATCTCCTGGCAGAAGGACTGGTGTGCAATCTATCCTGTGAATGGCAAGCATGCTCTAAGTGTCTCTTGTTGCATCTCTGGTTCACCAGCACAAATCCCAGCCCCAACTGTTGTTGGAGGGCAGAGCAGGAGATGATGTGCTGTATATAGCCGTATGCAGTACACACCAGAATTGAGCCCGTTGCATAGACTGGGTAAAGTGAGCCCAAGGCAGGATTGATATCATCTTAGAGACGGAAGTGGGTCCCCATCCCTGGCGTGACTTGCTGATGGAACTGACTATTCAGAAGGTGCTGCTCATCTATGTGGATTGCTGGACCCAAGCGGCCTAGGGATCTTGGCCTGCTTTACTAACTTGCTTTCTCTTGTTTTCCCAGGGCCTTGGGCTGAGGATGAAGAGTGGACAGACAAAGCCAGGAGGGTGATCATGGAGCGAATTGGCCTGGCCACAGCAGGGTAAATGCCCAGATGAGCTCAGGGGGGTGGGCTTTCCCTCGACACACCTCGGTGTTTGCTTTACAGCGTGACAGCTCAGGGGTGCATTTTAGCAAATAACAAACTTTTCAGACCTGGATTACTGGGCCCCACATAGAGGGGAGAGGGTTACTCCGTGCCATAGGAGCGTGAGACGCTTCACACGTGTGTAGGCCATGAGTCCTATTAACTTTTTGTCTCTTCTGCAATCTGACTAGTTGTCTGAAGAGGCAGGGAAATGTTCTCTCATTGCAACATGATGTTTCTCGGAATAGCTATGCAGCCAATGAGAATGCAGGAGAAGGGATGGTAACAGTGGATCTTCACTTGCACAGATCCCTAGTCATAGCAACATTGGAGACCAGTTAGGTGGCTTTTGCTTGACCCTGTTGTTGTTGAATTGAGCCTCTTAGGAAGTCTGCAGAGGGGCTCAGCTGTGATCTCAGAGCACCCACAAATGCTGCAGCGTGAGGGCCCAAACGTCTGTGTAACTTATGCTCTCGGTTACTCAGAACGTGGTTTAGCAGCCACTGGGTTTCCACTTGTGGGAATGTCCTGGCAGGCTCATCGTCCCTGACTGCTGTAGGACAGACAATGATTGTCTGATGTGGTGTCAGAGCACTTCCTTGTGAATGAGGGACCCCTGAAGTGAATATTCTGACGCCCATCTTGGGAACAAGAAAAAGATGGTTACTCACCGTTGTAACTGTTGTTCTTCGAGATGTGTTGCTCATATCCATTCCAATCAGGTGTGCGCGCGCCGCGTGCACGGTCATCGGAGAATTTTCTACCCTAGCAACACCCGGCGGGTCAGCTGTGGAGCCCCCTAGAGTGGCACCTTCATGGCGCTGGATATATACCCCAGCCGACCCGGCGCCCCCTCAGTTCCTTCTTGCCGGCTACTCCGACAGTGGGGAAGGGGGGCGGGTTTGGAATGGATATGAGCAACACATCTCGAAGAACAACAGTTACAACGGTGAGTAACCGTCTTTTCTTCTTTGAGTGCTTGCTCATATCTATTCCAATCAGGTGACTCCCAAGCCTTACCTAGGTGGTGGGGTCGGAGTGAGACATTGCTGTGTGCAAAACCGCTGATCCGAATGCAGCATCGTCCCTGGACTGCTGTACCAGTGCGTAGTGAGCTGCAAATGTGTGGACTGATGACCAAACTGCAGCTCTACAAATGTCCTGGATCGGAACTTGAGCCAGGAAGGCAGTCGAGGAAGCTTGGGCCCTCGTTGAGTGAGCGGTGAGGTGCGGCGTCGGGGCACCGGCCAGGTCATAGCAAGTCCGGATGCAAGACGTGATCCAGGAGGACAGGCATCGTGAGGAAACCGGTAAGCCTTTCATCCGGTCGGCCACTGCAACAGAGAGTTGCGTCGTCTTTCTAAACTGCTTTGTGCGGTCAATATAGAAAGCCAGGGCCCTGCGTACGTCCAAAGAATGCAAACGCTGGTCTTGGCGAGTAGCATGTGGTTTAGGATGGAAGACTGGGAGAAATATATCCTGATTCATGTGAAATGGTGAGACCACCTTAGGAAGAAAGGCAGGATGTGGACGAAGCTGCACTTTGTCTTTATGGAAAACCGTGTATGGGGGCTCGGATGTAAGCGCCCTGAGTTCAGAAACGCGCCTTGCTAAGGTGATGGCTACGAGGAAGGCTGTCTTCCAGGATAAGTACAGGAGGGAACAGGTGGCCAGTGGCTCGAATGGAGGCCCTGTGAGCTTGTAGAGAACCAGGTTGAGATCCCACGCCGGAACGGGCTGACGTTGTTGTGGGTACATCCGGTCTAAGCCCTTGAGGAATCTAACGACCATCGGGTTACAAAATACCGAGGATGCGAGTTCCCCTGGGTGGAAGGCTGATATAGCAGCCAGGTGAACCCTAATTGAAGATATCGCCAAACCCTGCTGTTTTAGGGATAGGAGATATTCCAGTATGAGAGGAATAGGCGCCTGTAACGGGGACTTGGCTCGTTGTTCGCACCAACAGGAGAACCGCTTCCACTTGGCCAAGTACGTGGTCCGTGTCGAAGGCTTCCTAGTGCCCAGCAGAATCTGTTGGACAGAGTGCGAGCATTGTTGCTCTGCCTGGTTTAACCATGGAGCAACCACGCCGTGAGGTGGAGTGATTGTAGGTCGGGGTGACATAGTCGGCCGTGGTCCTGAGAGATGAGATCTGGACACAACGGAAGCGGGATCGGTGTTTGAACCGAGAGCTCCAACAGTGTGGTGTACTAGTGTTGTCTCGGCCACGCTGGAGCGACTAGAATTACTTGTGCCTGGTCTCTGCGCAGTTTGAGCAGCACCTTGTGGACCAGAGGAAACGGAGGGAAAGCGTAAAACAGGTGGTCTTTCCAAGGTGGAAGAAACGCGTCCGATAGGGAGCCCAGAGCTCGCCCTTGTAGGGAGCAGAACGCGTGGCATTTCCTGTTGGCTCGAGATGCAAACAGGTCTACCTGGGGAAATCCCCACCTCTGGAAAACGGAATAGATGATGTCCGGACGAATTGACCACTCGTGCGTCTGAAAGGACCTGCTGAGTCGGTCCGCTAATGTGTTCTGGACTCCAGGGAGGAACGATGCCGTGAGATGGATTGAGTGGGCGATGCAGAAGTCCCACAAATGAATGGCCTCTTGGCATAGAATCGACGAACGTGCTCCTCCTTGCTTGTTGATGTAAAACATGGCCGTGGTGTTGTCGGTGAGAACTAACACACAGCGGCCACGTAGGAGATTGAGGAATGCCTGGCACGCCAGACGCACCGCCATCAGTTCTCGAACATTGATGTGCAGGGCTAGTTGGGGTGCGGTCCACAGGCCCTGGGTATGGTGTTCACCGAGATGGGCACCCCAACCCAGAGATGAAGCGTCTGTGACCAGGTGCAGAGAGGGTTGCGGGGCGTGAAACGGCATTCCCTCGCAAACCACTCTGTGATCCAGCCACCAGGTGAGGGAGGTCAAGATCGAGTTCGGAACCGTGATCACCATGTTTAGGCTGTCCCAATACGGGCGGTATACCTATGATACCCAGGCCTGGAGTGGGCGAAGCCGAAGTCTGGCATGCCTGGTTACGTACGTGCAAGAGGCCATGTGACCCAACAGGGTGAGGCACGTCCTCATTGTGGTAATCGGGAAGGTCGTGAGTCCTCGAATGAGGCTTGTGATGGTATGAAAACGATTGTCTGGTAGAATAGCTTGTGCACGTCTGGAGTCTAGGACTGCCCCAATAAATTCTATCCTCTGGGTAGGCTCCAGAGTGGATTTCTCTTTGTTGAGAAGAATGCCCAACTCGTGGAATGTGTGTACTATTATGTGGACGTGAGCTCGAACTTGCTCCCTGGTGCGACCGCGTACCAGCCAGTCGTCTAAATACGGGAATACTTGTATCCCTTGCCGACGGAGGTATGCTGCCACGACAGCCATACATTTTGTGAACACTCTTGGGGCCGAGGATAGGCCGAAGGGAAGGACTGCAAATTGTTAGTGCACCTTGTTTACCACAAATCGCAGGAAGCGCCTGTGAGGCGGGTAGATTGCTATATGAAAGTATGCGTCCTTCATGTCGAGGGCGGCGAACCAGTCTCCAGGATCCAGGGAAGGGATAATGGTCCCCAATGAGACCATGCGGAACTTCAACTTTACTACGAATTTGTTGAGTCCGCGTAAGTCTAAGATGGGTCGCAGACCCCCTTTGGACTTGGGGATCAGGAAGTAGCGGGAATAAAATCCCCTGCCCCTTAACTCTAATGGAACCTCCTCTATGGCCCCCATAGACAGGAGCGTAAAAACCTCCTGTATAAGAAGTTGCTCGTGAGAAGGGTCCCTGAAGAGGGACGGGGAGGGGGGGTGGGAGGGAGGGAACGAAGAAAACTGGAGAGCGTATCCCCTCTCCACCGTGCGAAGGACCCAACGGTCCGAGGTTATAAGGGACCAAGCACGGTGGAAATGGGAGAGGCGATCCCGAAAGGAGGGGGCTAGATCCTGGGAGATGACTGGGGCGCCGTCCTCGACCGCACCTTCAAAAGTTCTGCCTAGGGCCTGAAGGTGGCCAAGGTGGCCCCTGGTTCTGACCGGGTTGAGGGCCGGTCAACCTTCTCCTACCACCTCGCCCCCGCCTTCTGGCAGAGTCCTGTCTCGGACGAGGCGGGGGTGGGTAGAACCTCTGAGGCTGGGGCCGAAATGGCCTGCGCTGGGGTCCCGGAACATGCATCCCCAGGGAGCGCATGATTGTTCTCGAGTCCTTGAGGCTCTGCAGACGAGAGTCCGTCTTGTCTGAGAACAACCCGTGTCCCTCGAAGGGTAAATCCTGCAGGGTTTGCTGCAGTTCCGGAGGCAAGCCCGAGACCTGGAGCCAGGAGACTCTCCGCATGGCGATACCTGAAGCCAGGGTCCTCGCAGCCGAGTCTGCTATATCCAAGGAGGCCTGTAAGGAGGTCCGTGCCACTTTCTTACCCTCCTCCACTAAGGCCCCGAACTCTTCCCTGGAGTCTTGGGGGACCAATTCCTTGAACTTCCCCATAGAGTTCCAGGAATTAAAGTTATAGCGGCTCAGGAGCGCCTGCTGGTTAGCCGCTCTAAGTTGTAGCCCCCCGGCTGAATAAACCTTACGCCCAAACAAATCGAAGCGCTTAGCGTCCTTCGATTTGGGCGCTGCAGCCTGCTGACCGTGGCGCTCCCTTGCATTCACCGATGACACCACCAGTGAACACGGCTGGGGATGAGTGTATAAGTACTCATAGTCCTTTGAGGGGACGAAGTACTTTCTTTCCACCCCTCTGGCTGTGGGTGGAATAGAGGCAGGAGTTTGCCATATCGCAGTGGCGTTAGCCTGGATCGTGCGAATTAGGGGCAATGCTACTCTGGATGGGGCATCCGCAGAGAGGATGTTCACAATGGGGTCCTGCACCTCCACTATCTCCTCTGCCTGTAGGTCCATATTACGTGCCACCCTACGTAATAGGTCCTGGTGTGCCCGAAGATCTATCGGGGGCGGACCTGTGGCCGTTGTGCCCGCCACTGCCTCATCTGGGGAAGATGAGGAGGATGCCTCAGGTGGCAAGGGATCTAAGGGCGGGTCATGTTCCAATGAGCCCTCGAGCAGAGCATCGCCTGCCCCTGGGTCCCGGTCGTCAGGTGGTGCGGGCACGGGAGCCTCCATGCCCCCTGGGGGAGGGCGGGAGATGGTGGCTTCTGGAGCCCTATGTTCAGAGCGCACCGAGCGAGAGGCTGATGGTGGAGCCCCTTGCGCTTGGTGATACGCCCACGGGGTCCAGAACGACCAGTGTGAAGGTCCCTGGGCGGGATCCTCCGCTACCTCCTGCCAGTGGCCCATGTCCGCCTCAGCGGCCTGCCCCTGAGGGGGGTATGCCGATCTCGAGGCCCCATCGGAGGAACGGGACACTGATCTCGAGGGCCAGGGCGGTGCCGATCGCGCCGAAATTAGCTCCGGATGGTACGGTGCCGCTTGGTACCGCTCTGGAGATGACCGGTCCCTATGCGGTGCCAGTGAGCGGTGCCGAGATCGGGATCGGTGCCGATGACCACGTTGGTGCCAAGATTCTGATCTGGACCTGGATGAAGGCGACCGCGAGTAGGCACGGTGCCGGGAGCGGCCCCTCGACGCCGAGCGTCGCTCGTATCGGTGCCGGGAACTACGTCTGGAGTTCGATCGGTACCGATGATCATAACGGTGCCGCGACGAGGATCTTGGCCGCGAGTACGACCGGTGCCGAGGTGATAGTCGGCGCCGGGACTGCAAGCGGCGTCGGGACCTGCTTCGTGACCTGGAGTGGTGTCGTGGGTCCAATCCTTGAGATGGCGGGCGCACCATGGCAGGTTTGCCTCTGGATTGCACCGGACGAGGAGCCAACGGTGCCGGTGGTTGGAGCGGTGCCGGATCCGTGAGAGCAATAAGGTCTCTCGCCGTCGCGAAGGTCTCTGGGGTCGACGGGAGACAAGGCTCCACCACTGACCGAGGTGGTGATCCAGTCTGCACCGGACTCAACGGCCTCGGAGCCGGAGTCGACGGCGTAGGAGGCACCTGCTTTTGGTGTTCTAAAGGTGGACGCGGCTCTACCCCCGGCACCGGGGGAGCCGGCGTCTTCAGGACAGCAGTCTCCTGCGCCTTACGGGATTTTTTATGTCCCGGGGACAAGGATCGGCGCCGAGGCACTTGTGGCGGGTGCGGTGCCGAAGGGGTCCGGTGCCGCGGAGGCTTGTCCGACTCTACCCGCGGTGCAGAAGCAGTCTGTGCCGCAGGGGCACTGTGCACCGAGGCGCTTGGTGCCGGGGCCTGACGCGCCGATGGAGCGTCCGGGCTAAGTGCCGCCTCCATGAGGAGTTGCCGAAGCCGAAAGTCCCGCTCCTTTTTGGTTCTCGGTCTGAAGGCCTTACAGATCTTACACTTATCTGTTTGATGGGACTCTCCCAGGCACTTCAGACACGAGTCGTGTGGATCACTTGTGGGCATAGGCTTAGCGCAGGACGCGCACTGCTTAAAGCCGGGAGCCTTGGGCATGAGCCCGGCTATGCGCCGGGGGAAAAAGGGGGGAGAACCACCCCCTTAATCCCCTTTAACTATCTACAACTACTAAAAAGTAAATTGAACAACTAACTAACACTATATAACAACTACAACTACAACTATCTACAGAAAACAGGATAAGCTAGGGAGAGTGGAGAACAGCTATGCCGCGCTCCACAGTTCCAACGACCGTCGGGCGGTAAGAAGGAACTGAGGGGGCGCCGGGTCGGCTGGGGTATATATCCAGCGCCATGAAGGCGCCACTCTAGGGGGCTCCACAGCCGACCCGCCGGGTGTTGCTAGGGTAGAAAATTCTCCAACGACCGTGCACGCGGCGCGCGCACACCTGATTGGAATCGATATGAGCAAGCACTCGAAGAAGAACCACTATTCTCCCAGAAGTGTCTGTGGCAAGAATGAATGGAGGCTGGCCTTTCCTCCATTACCATCTGCCTTAGGAGAGGCCTCTGGGCTAATGAAGGAGTGCCCTGACTGCTGTGTGGCTCAGGAGGTGGGACCAAGTAACCCAAACCTCACAAGTGGGTGTGCTGTGCTACCATGCAGCATGAGTGCTTTCCATTCTTCCCAGTGGGCTGCTGCTTGGATGAATTGTTATGGCTTTGTAACTACCTACCTCGGGCCTTGCGTGATCCTGCCCAGGGTAGTGTCTGACACCTCCCAGCGCCTCGGGGCGGAGGGAAGGGGGTCCCCACTTTCAGGAGGGGAACCACAATCGTGTGTAGAGGTGAAGTGACTTGGCTTAAGGTGATACTAGAAATCCATAGCAGAGGCAGGCAATGAACCTTACTCCCAAGTGTAAGAATGTCCCTTCCCTCCTACTCACGACTTCTGTGACCCAAACTCTGGTGGTCAAAGTTTGGTAGGGTTTTGTCCTCCGTACAAGGTGAGTTTTGATTGCCCTGCAGCCGGCCTCTGAAAGTAACAACCCCAGGTTCCCACCCCTGCAGTGCAGTGAGGATGTACCTGCAGGGGCCATGTTGTGAAGCACAGATGAGGGAACCTGTGACTTATCTGACTTGAAATCATCAATTTGTTCCCAAATACTCAATGACAACATACAGCCCTGCCAATTGGCTAAGGAATCTCCTACCCAGCTAGCCACACAGTTGGAGCCCTGCTCGGCCAGTTGGGTTCCTTGTGCCCCTGTTTATAGGGGAGCCCAAATGGAGGAAGGTCTGCAGCATGTGGCGTAAAAGTCACGTAATGTGCATGACCGTGTGTCTTCTTACACTGAGACTAAGTTAACTGCACGCTGTTTTTCTGGGTGCTGTGAAGCTGTTTTATTGCCTCATGGAATGCTGTGTGAACCATGAGTATATTGGTTTAACCTGCATTGCTGCCTGGGACCTGCTGTTGCATTCTGGTGGCATCCAAACACCCAT
This sequence comes from Malaclemys terrapin pileata, assembly GCF_027887155.1. NCBI lineage: Eukaryota > Metazoa > Chordata > Testudines > Emydidae > Malaclemys > Malaclemys terrapin. The sequence continues at coordinate 48,027,920 of NC_071511.1, forward strand.
CAGCGGTTTGTTGGGGCAGCTCCTTCCTCTGGCTGAGCCGAGGCTAACGAGCTGGGTGTGGTTTGCCTCAGGGAGCCGTACCATGACATCCGTTTCAACCTCATGGCGGTGGTGCCCGACCGGAGGATGAAATACGAATCTAAGCTGCACATCCTGAAGATGAACAGGCAGACTGTATTGGAGGCCCTGCAGCAGGTAGGAATGGGTGAGCTAGCTGAACGAATGAGCTGGGTTTACCATCAGCCTGTAATTTCTGGCTTCTCCAGGCACTGCCCGGCCCTGCTTTCTCTCTCACTGCAGCCTGTGGGGAGCTTGGCTCCTAGGACATGTGGGAGGAGCACCTTCAGTCGCCCTTTGCCTGTGGTTGGTACCATGCTCTATGCCTCCATCCTGTAGCTGAGTTCAGTGTAGTGTCATGTGGCTGCTTTCCCTGCATAGGCTTTCAGTTCCATGCCCTGCATTTCCCAGGCTTTGATCTATTGACCATTTAGCCCAGTGGTCAATCACTTCTAACCCGGTGGCATTCCAGCAGGGCAAGCAACCAGCTGATTCTACTTCCTTTCCTGGCTGCACGTGGGTGCTGGGAAGTTGGCTCAGCAGTGTGGGTTCATCTGCTTCCCTCCCATAGCCCTGTGACTTGCGTGACTGGTTATGAGAAGCATCCGGTTCAACAGTCAGGTGCAGATTGTCTTTTGCTTTCAAGCTTATCCGGGTAACTCAGCCGGAGCTGATTCAGACCCAAAAGTCCCAGGAGTCTCAGCTGGCCGAGGAGTCCAAGCCGGCCAGCAGCAAGGCGTGTCTGGCACTGGAGACGAGCAGAGCACAGCTGGCCCCGGAGAGTTCACACCCAGGTATGGGACTCACTCTGCCGGGATGATAGTCCTGGGGCAAAGGCACCCAGCTGTGGCTTGATAACTTGACTCTGGAGTCCTGGGTCCCTCCATGGAATCGGGTGGAGCAGTGCTGGCTTGGCCTTGATTGTTCTGCTCCCAAATACAGCTGTGCATGCTGTCCCAGGGCCTCGGGGCATTGATTTACTCTGGTCTATACCCCCCATTTGCTGGCCTGTGCCCTGCCGTTGGTAGGGATGCAGCTACAGAATTTGAGAATGGCAGAACTTATGCCATGCTTATTATTGCTCTTGGCAGTGTATTGGGCTGGAGAAGGGCACAAAAGTTCAACTGCTGTTGTGGGGCAGGAAAGAGGTTAAGTAGAGCATCTAGAATCAAAGGAGCTTGAGTCCATCGAGAAAAGCTTCTCTTTGATGTAGGGTGTGTGTGTTACAGAGAGCACTGAAGACTCTACTGGCCAGGGCCACCCTGCCTCCACTCAGAGCCTGCCCAACAAATCCAAACTGGTAACAAAGCCATCTGGTAGCTGCATCAACGGTGCTCCCGCAAACCCCAATCCCATTGTGCAGAGACTCCCAGCCTTCTTGGATAACCACAACTACGCCAAGTCGCCCATGCAGGTACGTGAGGCCTGGCCTTTCTTCCCACTGGGGGCTGCAGGCCGGAGAAAGCCAGTGTTCTAGGCTGTGCCTCTTAAGCCTCATAAATGAAGTTTTGGGGAAACTTTCTACCCCTCTGGATCCAGCAACTGACTCCACCAGAGTCCGGGGTCAGGTCCCATAGAGCCCCAGGTTTGGCTGGAGGTTTGTAGCACTTCCACAGCTCCTTATGAACGAATACAGGCAAAGCCAGGTTATATACGCCAGAGAGAACAAGACACAAATGGAGTCGGGCGCGCTCTGTTTCCATTGATCTGTTAAAAGGTATCTCTCATGCTGTCCCCTCTGGGGATGTATTGCTGGGTTTTTAGCCTGTTCTAGATTTACATGACCAGATAAACCATGCTCTAGGCATGTTTGTTTCACTTAGTTTCTGTGGGGAAATAGAGGCCAAAGCACTAAGCCCTGGGATTTTTGTTCCTGAGCTTTGATGGGTTCAGTTCTATGTTGAGATCGTGTTTGGCTGGACCTAGAAGTGCCCCAGGGCGAATCTGGTCAGCGTGTGTGTGCGTGTGCCCAGGACTGAATCTCTGAATCCCTTCCCTGAGAAAGGGGCTACCCCTGGGCTGCGGTTAGGGATGTGGCGCAGCCAGCCTCAGGCCTGCATTGAAGTGTCTTTGCCCCATTGCCAAGGAGGGCTGACTGCATGTGGTCCCCTGCCCAGGATGGGCCTTTCAGGCAGTGAGTGGGTGTGTTTTGCAGGAAGAGGAGGACCTTGCAGCAGGAGTGGGCCGTAGCCGGGTTCCGGTCCGCCAGCACCAGCACTACTCCGATGATGAGGATGACTATGACGACGAGGAGGAGGAGGAAGTTTGTAACACTGCCCCTGCCATCAGGTAATGGATGGAGCTGAGATCTCAGGCTGCTGGGAGCATAAGGCCTTGCTTTTGCTTAAGCAGAGTGTGCCCCCAGCAGGCGGCGAGCTTTCCCCCCAGACCCTTGAGTTCCCTAGTGTAGACGAGTGAGGCGGAGGATGCCCAAGGGAAGTGTTTTACCAGGTAGGTGAGCAGTCGCTCCAGCCAACCGAGATCCCCTGTGTTGGCTGGGTGCGAAGGCAGCCCTGGCAGATGGAGTGCTTACGGGGCGGGGTGTGTGTGTGTCCTGAGCACAGACTGGCTGGCAAAAGAGGCCCTGCTGGATATTCATCCAGCCGTGGTCAGTTGATCTCTTCAACTAGTCTGTGCTTAAGCCACACCTTGCTGGGGCTTATCTCCAAGTGTGCCTCCCTGAGTCGGCTCATACCAGCTCCTACAGCGTGCTGCGCTCCTGGGGGACTGTGGCGGGGGAGGGAAAGCGAAAGAGGACCAGAGGAGCGTGGCGGGGTGGGGACTAGCGCTCTTACTTGGATCTTGGTGGTGGTAAAGGAGGCTAGTGCTGTGCTTGAATGATGATCAGTTTTAGGAATGTGTAGGGGAAGGATGATCTTGTGGTTTAAACACAAGACTGAGAGGCAGGGGACGCTATCATTGTGGCCTGAGGCAAATAGTTTACCTACAAATTTTCAAGGCTCAATTAATTTTGGATGCCCAACTTGAGGCACATAAGCCCTGGTTCCCCACTGCCCTTCATCTTGAACAGTCACTTACCCCAATGCCCAGTGGGTGTGAAATGCTCCCATTCTGAATCAGGACCCCGGAGCTTGTCTATCAGGCCTGGGAGCCCCCACAGCTCCCATTGATGTCAGTGACAAGTGCAGGTGTCCAGCCCCTCTGAGAACTGAGGTGACAAGGTGAGCACTCGGAATTAGTGGATGGCTTTGAAATCTTTGCGTTTGGCCCCATCCATGCAATCCGGATGGTGGCTTTGAAAGGTGTCGGGAGGCTAAATCCATGAGTTTGTGGAGGGCTTTGAGATCCTCGGAGGGAAGGGAGCAGAGAAGTGTGAAGTGTTGTTTGCATGGTGGAAATGGCTTATGGTGAGTTCCAAACCGGTGACGCTGTAAATGAGATGGAATGACATTCATAGAATCATAGAATATCAGAGTTGGAAGGGACCTCAAGAGGTCATCTAGTCCAACCCCCTGCTCAAAGCAGGACCAATTCCCAGCTAAATCATCCCAGCCAGGGCTTTGTCAAGCCGGGCCTTAAAAACCTCCAAGGAAGGAGACTCCACCACCTCCCTAGGTAACGCATTCCAGTGTTTCACCACCCTCCTAGTGAAATAGTTTTTCCTGATATCCAACCTGGACCTCCCCCACTGCAACTTGAGACCATTGCTCCTTGTTCTGTCGTCTGCCACCACTGAGAACAGCCGAGCTCCATCCTCTTTGGAACCCCCCTTCAGGTAGTTGAAGGCTGCTATCAAATCCCCCCTCATTCTTCTCTTCTGGAGACTAAACAATCCCAGTTCCCTCAGCCTCTCCTCATAAGTCATGTGCTCCAGACCCCTAATCATTTTTGTTGCCCTCCGCTGGACTCTTTCCAATTTTTCCACATCCTCCTTGTAGTGTGGGGACCAAAACTGGACACAGTATTCCAGATGAGGCCTCACCAATGTCGAATAAAGGGGAACGATCACGTCCCTCGATCTGCTGGCAATGCCCCTACTTATACAGCCCAAAATGCCGTTAGCCTTCTTGGCAACAAGAGCACACTGTTGACTCATATCCAGCTTCTCGTCCACTGTGACCCCTGGGTCCTTTTCTGCAGAACTGCTACCTAGCCATTCGGTCCCTAGTCTGTAGCAGTGCATGGGATTCTTCCGTCCTAAGTGCAGGACTCTGCACTTGTCCTTGTTGAACCTCATCAGGTTTTTTTTGGCCCAATCTTCTAATTTGTCTAGGTCCCTCTGTATCCGATCCCTACCCTCTAGTGTATCTACCACGCCTCCTAGTTTAGTGTCACCTGCAAACTTGCTGAGAGTGCAGTCCACACCATCCTCCAGATCATTAATAAAGATATTAAACAAAACCGGCCCCAGGACTGACCCTTGGGGCACTCCACTTGAAACCGGCTGCCAACTAGACATGGAGCCATTGATCACTACCCGTTGAGCCCGACGATCTAGCCAGCTTTCTATCCACCTTACAGTCCATTCATCCAGCCCATACGTCTTTAACTTGGCGGCAAGAATACTGTGGGAGACCGTATCAAAAGCTTTGCTAAAGTCAAGGAATAATCACAATAATTGTGATTGGCCCATTGCATTGCGGTTCAGTGATGCCTCCCTGGAGAGGGAAAGTGAAAAAACAGACTCTGGCCTTGTCTACGCTTAAAATAGCGCTTCAGTGTAGACACTGCCTACACTGACGGGAGGGGTTCTCTCATCAACCTAACGCTGGCTACACTGGGGGTTAGTTGGTTTAACTGCGTCGCCCAGGGTGTGGATTTTTCACATCGGTAGACCAACCTAATTTCCTAGTGTAGACCAGGCCTTCTGTGTGTGAGTCCACACTGCCACTGTCATTATTTCTAGAGCGCTGGGTGCTGAGTAGGTCCCTACCCTGAGCTGCTAACACTCCTGTTCCCACATCGGACGTGCTAAAGCATGAAGGCTGAGCTGATCAGTCTGTGCCTTTGGGAAGCCCTCGACTGTGCGGGGCAAAGCACTGACTGACCTTTCCAGTCACATGAGCTGTTCCCCATTTCCCCGGCTTGCCATGTTCCATTGGGCCAGGCTCGGAGTGATCTGAACTCCTGGACGTGCTTCAAGCATTGCTTCTGTATTCTGTGTCCTAGCTAATCGCCTGTGAGTGTTAGGGACTGTAACATGTCAGCCTTCCCCAGCTGTTGGGGTGCCAGACCTGGTGCCGCCTGCAGCTTCCCTCCCCATGCGTGCTGTCACCTGTGCTTGATCTCCTGTTCTGTGTCCTTGGGCAGGTATAAGAGGAAGGGGCAGGGGAAGCAGGAGCTTGTGGCCGGGGCAGCAGACAGCCAGCTCTCCATCCTCCAGCCCAACACCATCAACGTTTTGGCGGAGAAGCTCAAGGAGTCCCAGAAGGACCTTTCCATCCCCCTCTCCATCAAGACTGGGAGTGGGGGCGCCACCGTAGCCGTGGTTGCCCATTCACAGCCCTCCCCCACGCCCAGCAACGAGAGCACAGACACTGCCTCGGAGATCGGCAGCGCCTTCAACTCCCCGCTGCGCTCCCCCATCCGCTCGGCTAACCCTACCCGGCCCTCCAGCCCCGTCACCTCCCACATCTCCAAGGTGCTCTTTGGGGAGGAGGACAGCCTGCTGCGTGTGGACTGCATGCGGTACAACCGGGCCGTGAGGGATCTGGGGCCTATCATCAGCACCGGCCTGCTGTGCCTCACCGAGGAAGGGGTGTTCTGCCCTCTTGCCATCACAGGTAGGTGATGGGGAAGGACCAATCATTCTGGGTGGGAGATGGGGGACCCAGAGCTCTCCCAAGGCAGTAGGCTGAAGGGAAAGACCTCGGTTCTGTCATGGGTGAGAGGGTGGGATGCTGGGCCCTGAGACGACCAGGGAAGGGATGGAATGTTTCTATCTGGATGCCGAGGTGGGGGGCAGCATGTCCATTGGCGCAGGGAGCAGGTGTTAGCACATGGCCACGGTACCTAACTCTTTCTTTCCTGGTGTGCCCAGACGATGGGAAAAGCTCCCCTCTCTCCAGCAAGCAAAGAGAAGAGGCCCAATCTGCTGTCAGAATGGATGAGAAGGAGGCAAGTGAGCCAAGTGACAGCAAAGAGAAGGTTGCTCTCTGCAGGCCCAGCGATCACCCTTGCGGGGAGAAGTATTCTCCCAAAGTGAGTGTCCTGTCGTTCTTCCCTGAGCGAGGCGGCAGATCCACAGAGCCAGGGTCCTGCTTTAGCGGCTGGGGGCACAGCCTCTCTGCCAGAGGCCTCAGGAGCTGGTTTCCATGGGCAGGTAGCAAGTGCAGTCATTGGATTAACCATTGGGTGCCAGGAGTCAGGTTTCTTTACAACCTGCTCCTTGCAGTTTGGTCTCTGTGGAAGCTCCTGCTTGTAGCCTGCCCGTGCTTTAACCCCAATCTCTGTCCACCAGCCTTGCCACCTTTATTCCCTTAAATTGTAGGGAATTTGGTACTGGTGAAAGGTGCTGGCCTGCGACCCATGGCCGCTGAGCCCGTTTATCTCCCGAGCTAGCAGCACTAGCACAGCTACCCCACCCTGCCCTCCTGAGGTGCTGCTGTCCGTCTCTGGGAATGGGAGGGCAGGCTGGGCTTTGCCACTCGCTTCGTCACAGGGACACGTGTCCGCTAGGTACTGGGCCGAGTCCACCATCTCATTTTATACAGTGCCCCAAATGGCTGATGGCTGCTTACTGCCCCTCCTAGAGGAGAAAAGCTGTGTGTGCTGGTGCCAGTGCCTTGAGCCATCCTGGCATCTGTGCTGTGCTCTTGCTCATCAGGCCCTGACATGCTGGGACTTTCCATGCGAGATCCACCATGCTGGCTCCCTGGGCTCTTGGCAGTTCCAAACTCTATTGCAGTTAAATGGAACTTCATCGGTCCCTTAGAACTGCTTCTAATGCTGCTGTCCAGCAAAGCCTTGTGGCTTGTGAGAGGAGCCCTTTCCCTCTGTTAGTTGTAACACAGGGCTTGATATCGGCACGCCTTGCTGTGCCAACAGCCCCCAAGCCTGCATTTCCCACTGCTTGGGGCAACGTGACTTAGAGCTGCTTGGCTGGTGCACCAGTTGTACTGATCTAGGAAGGCTGCTGGGCTCAGGCATTACGGGGGGGGGGGGGGGGGGGTCCTTCCCTGCACCCTCTCCCTGGCACTGAGCTGCAGCAGGGACAGGGTGGGTCATGTTCTCTCTGCTGGGCTCTTCCAGGAGCTGCTGGCGCTGCTGAAGTGCGTGGAAGCTGAGATTGTGAACTATGAGGCCTGCCTGAAGGAGGAGGTGGAGAAGAGGAAAAAATTCAAGGTGCGCTGGCTGATTGCTTATTTGGATCCCTTAGGAGGCTAAACCAAGCTATAGCCCCAGGGGACATGCCCTTCGCACTGGGCATACAGGGAGAGACTTCTTTAGGTAAGGCCTGGGGAGAGGAAGGAATGGTCTCTGCCAGCCCTCTCCTTCCATCTAGGAAGGCTTCCTGTCCTGAGATGACAAAGCCTGGTCAGGACAAACAAACTGCCTAAGCAGCATTAAAAATTTTGGGGACGCTGAGTGAGCAGCGCAGCTGAACTGAGGCAGAAACCTGCAGGAGAAGTGCTGGGCTTGCCTGGCTGCGTAGCAGAATTCCTCCACTCTCCCCACTCAGTTAGTTCTGATCTGTACTGCACTTCCCTGAGGGCACATGGCTTACTGTGTAGGTCTGCAAAACAGAACTGGGGCAAATCTTTCCTTGCCTGACAATCCACTTTAGATACCCTTTGCCCTTGGATCTGGCCACCTTAACCGTGTTTTTCCCTGATCCCTCCTGTCTGAGCGCATCAATACAGGCAGCAGCCCGGAGCTGGGTTTGGGGTGTTGCTTTCAGATCCATTGTGGACTTAGTTTAGAACCCAGACCAGCCAAGAGGTGACCCCAGGCTCCTGTCTCTAGGGATCGGATCACGTTCTGGGCTCTGTTTGATGACTGCCCCGGGAAGTAGCTATTCACCTTGAGTTTTCTCTTCCTCCACCTCTTTGCAGATTGATGACCAGAGAAGAACCCACAACTATGATGAATTCATCTGCACCTTTATCTCCATGCTGGCTCAGGAAGGTGAGGCTGGCTGCTTCCTTGCAATGCAAGTGTGGGGAGGCTTGGAGCTGCTTGGTTTCATAACCCCTTGGAATCGGCATGCCCACTTGCCTGTCTGAAGACAGGGAGTTGCTGAGGGCTTGCCCTGTTGTTGCACTTCACTGGAGCTCATCAGCTGTTTCTGCGGGGGATCCTAGCACACTGCTGCCACATTGAAAGGTCCACTCGAGACGCTCTACTCAAGACTAACTCATGGTCTCTTGCCGGTAGAGAGGCCCTGAGCAGGGGAGCAAGCATGGTGGCTGACATTCCTACACCTCCCTGGAAATCATGGGCCTTTTGCTCTGGGATCTGAGGACTTTGTCCTAGAATGAACTGGGAAGCCAGTGTCTCCAGCTTAGAAAAAGGGTCACGGTTAAACTGCTGGTATGGGAATCCTAAAACTGGGCTGGGGCGGTTAGGTAGAAGGTTAGATGAACTCACTAGGGACAATGTGGTGTCAGGTGTCTACGTTCCACCCTGGAAGGTGGCTGAGAGACTTGTTCTTCTGAGCTAGTTCTCCGGTTTGTCTGCTCTCTCTTGCAGGAATGCTGGCCAGCCTCGTGGAGCAGAACATCTCTGTCCGCAGACGCCAAGGAGTCAGCATTGGGCGTCTCCACAAGCAGAGGAAGCCGGATCGCCGGAAACGCTCCCGTCCATATAAAGCCAAGCGCCAGTAGTGGCATCCTTGTGGTCAAGATGGGGAGCGGAACCATATGCCCACATTGCTCATGCTAACTGGTGCTTGTATCTACAAGCACTTGGATGGACCAGTTGCCCTGTGCCCAGGGGAGAGGGACCCAACAAGGACTGGGTCCTTTCCGCTCATGTCCTCAGTGGTGTTGGAGCCCACCCTGTTTCAAATGGAATTTGGATTTTATCAGCCACAGCCTGGGCACCCTGTGGAGTCTGGGAATGGGCACTCCCTGCAGCAGTGAAGAGCAGGTTCTAGTGTCAGTGCTACAGAGACACTTGGATCTACTAGACAAGTGTGTCCCAGGTTGCTCTGCATACTCCATGGCATTCTAGCCCAGGACTGATGGAAATCAGCAATCTGCTGAGGGAAAGGCAGCTGGAGTCAGTATGATGATGCTGGTGGGTGTCTGTGCTGGCCCCAGCTGGCTATGGCTCCTGGTTTCCAGTATCCAGGCCTTCAGCTCCACACTGTTCTGGGACATTGATATCAATTTTCTATTTCACAACTGTTTATTTTGTGGTTCTGACCAATGTTGCCAGCATCGTCCCTGAGCACAGCTGGCTCCCTAATGGCCTGTTCTGGGCCATCTCTGGGCTGCAGTGACATGCCTCTGAGCTGCTGCTGTCTTTGTGTTAGTCATGGTGGGCTGCTCACCTCTGAGCGTGCCTTGGGGGTTTAGCACTGTGTGTTGCTCTGTCGGTGGACCATCACCTGGTGTGTGGTAGGATTTCTCATGCTTACCCACTGTCCCTTCTCTTGCTGGGTTGGCTTGGCCCACTCTTTTGGTCATGGATTCCAGATGCAGTGGAGATCACTGCTGGAGCTAGTTAGTCGGTGCAGCACTCAGACTAAGTGACTTCATGGCAGGGCAACCGCTGGAGGAAGTTCTAGTTCCTGAGATGGTGTCATTCCATGCTGAGATTAGGCCCTTGCTGCACCATGCTTCAGCCCCAGGGGGAAGGGTTGCAGAGGCAGCATTTGTTTAATGGCCTTCCACTAACTTCAGTGCCTAACTCAAAACAAACAGCTGGTCAGGAAACCTTAGTGAAACACAGCAACCCCCTTCCCCCCTTCCATGGTGTTTCTTCTCAGGCAGGAACATCGGGCCTTTGAATGGCTGATCCCTGCAACTAGTTTTAAAAAGGAGGCTGGGGTGAAGCGTGAGCTCTGCCCCAATCACCGGAGTGAAGAATTGCTACTCTGCCTATTTCCATCATGTAGGTAAATTAAACAAACCCCAGTGCACTGCAGCTGAGGCAAGGTGGAAGCACCAGAAGGAGCTAGTGTCCACAGCTGCTCTCCCTTCTGCCCAAGGCTGGAGTCTGGCTCATGCCTGCCTGGGTGAGAGTTTTTCCACAGAGGGGGCTGGGTTACCTTTTTATACTGTCACAGCCTGACCCTGTGAGCACTGCTGAAAGGGAGTTTCTCCTCTCCAGTAGCAGCATTCAGGCTTGTCTCTCGAAGGAAACACAGGGGCTTGAGTACCTCCCCTTGCAGGAGGTGGGGGCTAGCTGCCAGGCCAGCCAAAGCTGTTAATGGCATTTCAAGGGAAGGGTGGTGGTGCAGGTGAAAGCAGACCTGCCTCAGGGAAGAACTAGATTCACCAACTATCCCAGTTTCTACAGAGCTTGACTGTCGACTGAAACCACTGCTAGTCCCTGTTGAGGGTGAGAGCCCTCGGTCTCTGGCTGTGTCTAACACCATATGCTGTAAATAGCAGCCCTGTTGGAAAGAATAAAGCTGTCCTATAGCACATGGCTGTTTTGGGAAGGGATGGTTAACAGAGGCTGGGGAGTGCAGGCTGGGTACCTAGAACAGTGCGATAGAAATATAAAGCAGTCAGTGCAACTGGTAGAATATCAGCAGACACACAATAATTGCACCTGGCCTAAGCTGCTCTAGTCAGTTACCAGCTCCTGCAGTGGAAACCATGCTGGTCTCTGCATTTCCTGGCCCTTGACTTGAGCTGCTGCCTAGTTTAAACACTAGTAGGAGGAGCGGGGGGGCACCTGCTTAGAAGAAACAAGCACAATATTGGTAAAATAGAACAGCTTCTTTATTTATGACAACTAAACAAGAGCTCTGAGAGGCAGGGGCAGCCAGAGCAGGGTTTAATTACAAGCCTGTTCTAGCCCTAGTTGAAGGCACTAACCAAGCAGTGCATACAAATACACAGTACAACTGTGCCTTGGTGCGCAGACCCTTTGCTGCTATGGCTTCCTAGAAGTCTAGCGCACAGATCAAGGCTACGCCCCGTTTGATCCAGTGCCTCTGGAGTTTACTGCTGGGGATCTCCACCGCAATCACATAATTGGTAGAATGACCTGTTGTTGACAATGTCCCTGTAATGGAAACAGGTAAAGCTGTATTAGAACATGAACCCAGGGCTGGTAAGTTTCTATACATGGAAAAAAAATCTCATCCCTCTCACCCCCTGCTGTGACTCATGGACAAGTGGGGGCTGCTCTAGCATCAAAGTTCCTGTAGGAGCATCCTGTTCTTGTACTATTCTGCCTACAGTGGGTCTCGAGCCAGTCATTTAGTAATGTTTCTGCAGATGAGATGGGAACATGCTGTCCTGTATTGGTTTTTATACAGCACTCATCACTGTACTAGTTAAGCATCCTCTAGGAGTGTATTAAGCAACCTGATGATACATCTAGCACATACTGGTTCTCCTATCCTCTCCTGAGGGCTAAGCGGGAGAAGTGTAGGCAGTGGCGTGTTGTGTCTTGCCTTGGAAGGCTTTTTAAAATGTATTAAAACACAGCACCAGGTATATTTATTAGGGAAGATACGGGCAAAGAAATGCATCTTGAGGGCTGGGATGGGCCGTGGTCAATGGATAAGGTTCTGCTTGATAAGAAAATACTCCTGCTTGTTCTGTTAGCATCACGCCAATAGGTTCTGCCTGCATATTCTGGAGCATATATAATAAAGCAGCCCAACCAAGGCTGTTATTACATATCTAAGAAATTGGGTCGCCCTGTCATCCATGCATATCCTGCCATTGATGTCAATGGGGCCAGCAGGAACCAGGTCTATCGTTCACATGAGAGCTGTAATATAGGGTCATCTTGCCAGGATCGTTGAGCATGAACACTAGCCCTGCATTGAAGGAGAAAGAGCCTATGCCTAACTGTCAGTTGCTGCTTTATCTCACTAGGTGCTAGTGCAGTTCCCTTATTTGGGTGAGAGTTTTTCCAAACTGGGGGCCGGGTTACCTTTTAATACTGTCACAGCCTGACCCTGTGAGCACTGCTGAAAGGGGGTTTCTCCTCTCCAGTAGCAGCGTTCAGGTTTGTCTCTCGAAGGAAACACAGGGGCTTGAGTACCTCCCCTTGCAGGAGGTGGGGGCTAGCTGCCAGGCCAGCCTTTGCTTTGGGAGCCCTCTCTGGCCTCCTTACCTGCTCGAGTGAGTGTCTTGTAGATTGGGCACAGGTAGAAGCCCGTGGTTGGAGGTTTGCGGTTGGGAACAGGGACGAGCCAGATCACTGCCATCTCTGTGTAAAGCTCCTTGGGGCGTGACTCTGCTAGCTGAAAGGAGAGGGGATCCCAGCGAGCGCCTTCCAGAAACAGGCCATGAATATAACAACCCTGGATGGGACGCTGGGCCAGCTCGTTCACTGACTCTCTCATCACCTAACGGCCCGAGGAAGAGCAGAATGTCACAAGAGGCCCACCGCTAAGCATCAGGACAGTGATCAACTCCTAACTGAGCGCACACATCCTCCACCCCACCCCACCGCCAGCTAGCACCAGGAACTAGTGTAAACTTCCTGCTCCTAACAGCTGTGCTGCTTCCCAGGAGGGGCTGTGTTCCAGCCAGTCAGTCCCATTCATAAAAGGCTCTGAAAATGGTGGCCATAAACAGCCCCAGGGGACGCCTGACTTTCAGGCTCCAGCTTGAGATTTTCAGGAATACTGAGCATGCACAACTCTCACCACAGTCAATGGAAGCTGGGGTAGTTGGCAGCTCTGAAACCAGGCCCTGCAATGGAGGGGGTGTGAAAATGTGGGTGCACATACATATAAATGCCACAGTGGGGCACTGCTTGCTCTCAGCAGGTGGTGGCTAAAATGCCTAAGTCAGGCTTTTGGGCCCGTGTGCTGAGGCTTTTTGGAGGAGTGTGTTTGGGATTTGTCCCTGGGCTCTTCCAACAAGGCAAGATGGGACGGACAAGCATTCTTCCTCCCCCCCGCTGGAGCCCTAACTTCCAAAAGTCAGTTAAACGTAGTGTAGCCTGAGTGGTATGCGAAGGGCAGTCTACAGTTAGCACTCCAGGCTAGGTGATGCACACAGCTGTAGTGTTCCGTGGCTGACCTGTTAGGCAGTGGTGTCAAAGGGCTGTGGGTCTCTACTCTCCTTGAGTTTGATTCCTACTGCTGGAGAGCCAGCCAGTGCCGATTCAGCGTAACTCCCCCAGGACACTGACCTGAAAGTCAAACGCAATGGTATCGATGGAGACGATTGATTTCCTGGCAAAGTTCTGCAGCGTCCCTGTGAGAAAGGCTTGGGGGAAGAAGAAGCCACTGATCCAGAACACAGGCGGGATCCCCTTAGTGATCCATCGTTGCAGGAAGTCAATCCGCTGCAGCAGGTCATTAACCCAGGAGGCCAAGGGCTTCAGGGATGGGTATGCCTGCAGGAGACCAGGAAGGGAGAGCTTTGTGCTGTCCTGAATCCTCATACTAGTTCAGTCACCAGTAATAGGCTGCACCTGCTGCTTGTATTCTGCAGCCAACCAACCCACAAGAGGCTAGTAGGGAAGGGGTGTCTTGAAAAAGGCCCTGTTTCCTGTCCAGACCAGCGCCTGTAGGGGTAGGGAAGGGATTGCTTCAAAAAAGCTAGGAGGTGGGCCTTTGTGCCAGGGTCTAGGCTGTGCACACTATTAATGCCCCCCCCCCCCCAATCTGGATGCTTTCTGCTTCTCACAGGGTGCAGTGTTTCTGTTTCCATTTCCATTTGGAGTAGACAGATTTTCATATTCACTGTATAGTTCTTAGGAAACAACCACACAGTGATTATGCAAATCCCTGCCCTCCAGCTAGTGCCCACCAGTCAATCAGAGTGCAGAGACTCACATAGTTTTGGGCTGAGAAATAACTGTACAGTGATTTTATGCAAATAAGACTCCCACAACCTGTCCCAGCTAGGAATTGCATATCTGAATAACTGCCACTGTGCATGGATATTTAGGGAGTATCCCTGCCCTCTGATAGGCTGAGCCAATTCCAAGCAGGTATAATAAGTAATGCCAAGGTGCTGAAGAATGGGCATGTGTCAAGGTTCTCGGTGATTTGGGTTCTTTCCATAGGGAACCACAAGATAAAAGAGTCCTGCTGCTTTTCAAAACATGGCAGACCATTTGCCTTTGACAAGGTCCCTCACCAAAAGCTCTTAAGCAAAGTAAGCAGTCATGGGATAAGAGAGAAGGTCCTCTCGTGGATTAGTAACTGGTTAAGTGATAGGAAATGGTAAATTTTCAGAATTGAGAGAGGTAAATAGTGCTGTCCCCTGTAGGGGTCTGTACTGGGACCAGTACTACTCAACATATTCATGAATGATCTGGAAAAAGGGGTAAACAGTGAGGTGACAAAATTTGCAGATGATACAAAACTACTCAAGATAGTTAAGGCCCAAGCAGACTGTGAAGAGCTACAAAGGGATCCCACAAAACTATGTGACTAGGCAACAAAACGGCAGATGAAATTCAATGTTGATAAATGCAAAGTAATGCACATTGGACAACATAATCCCAACTATACATAAAAAATGATGGGGTCTAAATGAGCTGTTACCACTCAAAAAAGAAATCTTGGAGTCATTGTGGATAGTTCTCTGAAAACATCCACTCAATGTGCAGCAGCAGTCAAAAAAGTGAACCGAATGTTGGGAATCATTAATAAAGGGACAGAAAATATCATATTGCCCTATATAAATCAATGGTATGCCCACATCTTGACTACTGCGTGCAGATGTGGTAACCCCATCTCAAAAACATATTGGAACTGGAAAAGGTTCAAAAAAGGGGAACAAAAATGATTAGGGGTATGGAACAGCTTCTGTGAGGAGAGAGAAGCTTGGGACTTTTCAGCTTGGAAAAGAGACAACTAAGCGGGGGATATGATTGCGGTCTATAAAACCATGACTGGTGTGGAGAAAGTAAATAAGGAAGTGTATTTACTCCTTTTCATAACATAAGAACTAAGGGCCACCAAATGAAATTAATAGGCAGCAGGTTTAAAACAAACAAAAGGAAATATTTCTTCACACAACACACAGTAAACCTGTGGAGCTCTTTGCCAGTGGATGTTGTGAAGGCCAAGACTATAGCAAAGTTCAAAAAAGAACTAGATGAGTTCATGGAGGATAGGTCCATCAATGGCTATTAGCCAGGATGGGCAAGGATGGTGTCCCTAGCCTCTGTTTGCCAGAAGCTGGGAATGAGCGACAGGGGATGGATCACTTAATGATTACCTGTTCTGGTCATTCCCGCAGGGGCACCTGGCATTATCCACTGTCAGAAGGATACTGAGCTAGATGGACCTTTGGTCTGGCCCGGTATGGCCGTTCTTATATTCTTAAGAGGTAAATGTGGGACTTAGTAGAGAAATAGTTGCAAATGCCTAAGCTGGACTAAGGCCTGGTCTACACTATGAGTTTAGGTCGAATTTAGCAGCGTTAAATCGAATTAAGCCTGGACACGTCCACACAACGAAGCCCTTTTTTTCGACTTAAAGGGCCCTTTAAACTGGTTTCTTTACTCCACCTCCGACGAGGGGACTAGTGCTAAAATCGGTCTTTGCGGGTCGGATTTGGGGTAATGTGGACGGAATTCGACGTTATTGGCCTCCGGGAGCTATCCCACAGTGCTTCATTGTGACCACTAGGGACAGCACTCTCAACACAGATGCACTGACCAGGTAGACAGGAAAAGCCCGCAAACTTTTGAATTTCATCTCCTGTTTGCCCAGCGTGGAGAGCACAGGTGACCACGCAGAGCTCATCACCACCGATAACCAGGATGGAGTCCCAGGATTGAAAAAGAGTTCCAGCATGGACAAAATGGGAGGTACGGGATCTGCTCGCCATATGGGGAGACGAATCAGTGCTAGCTGAACTCCGTAGCAGTAAACGAAATGGCAAAATATTAGAAAAAGGCTCAAAGGCCATGAAGGACAGAGGCCATAACAGGGACGCACAGCAGTGCCATGTGAAAATTAAGGAGCTAAGGCAAGCCTACCACAAAGCCAGAGAGGCAAACGGAAGGTCCGGGGCAGAGCCACGAACAGCCCGCTTCTACGCGGAGCTGCATGCCATGCTAGGGGGTGCAGCCACCACTACCCCAACCGTGTGCTTTGACTCCATCAATGGAGAATCACGCAACAGGGAAGCGGGTTCGGGGTACGAGGAAGATGATGATGAAGACAATGAAGATAGCTCACAGCAAGGAAGTGGAGAAACCGGTTTCCCCAACAGCCAGGATATGTTTATCACCCTGGACCTGGAACCAGTAACCCCCGAACTCACCCAAGGCATGCTCCCAGACCCTGAGGGCACATAAGGGACCTCTGGTGAGTGTACCTTTGTAAATAATACACATGGTTTAAAAGCAAGCGTGTTTAATGATTAATGATTAATTTGCCCTGGCAATCGTGGCCAGTACAGCTACTGGAAAAGTCTGTTAACGTCTATGGGGATGGAGCGGAAATCCTCCAGGGACATCTCCAGAAAGCTCCCCTTCACGTACTCCCAAAGCCTTTGCAAAAGGTTTCTGGGGAGGACTGCCTTATCCCGTCCGCCATGGTAGGACACTTTACCACGCCAGGCCAGTAGCCCATAGTCTGGAATCATTGCATAACAAAGCATGGCAGCGTATGGTCCCGGTGTTTGCTGGCATGCAGACAACATCCATTCCTTATCTCCCTTTGTTATCCTCAGGAGAGTGATATCATTCACGGTCACCTGGTTGAAATGCAGTGATTTTATTAAGGGGACATTCAGAGGTGCCCATTCCTGCTCGGCTGAACAGAAATGTTCCCCGCTGTTAGCCACGCGGTGGGGGGAGGGGTGAAGTGACCATCCCAGAGAATTGGGTGTGTGTGTGTTGGGGGGGTGTAGTTGGGTTTGTGCTTTATGTTAACCCGGAAACTGCAGCCCCTCCTTTTACATTGCAAACCCATTTTAAATGGCCAACCCAACGGGTGCTTGGTATGGGAAATGAGGGCGCTACTGTTTGAAATAAGAAGAACAGGAGTACTTGTGGCACCTTAGAGACTAACAAATTTATTAGAGCATAAGCTTTCGTGGACTACAGCCCACTTCTTCGGATGCATATAGAATGGAACATATAATGAGGAGATATATATACACACATACAGAGAGCATAAACAGGGGGGAGTTGTCTTACCAACTCTGAGAGGCCAATTAATTAAGAGAGAAAAAAAAAAAACTTTTGAAGTGATAATCAAGCTAGCCGAGTACAGACAGTTTGATAAGAAGTGTGAGCATACTTACAAGGGGAGATAGAATCAATGTTTGTAATGGCTCAGCCATTCCCAGTCCTTATTCAAACCGGAGTTGATTGTGTCTAGTTTGCATATCAATTCTAGCTCTGCAGTCTCTCTTTGGAGTCTGTTTTTGAAGTTTTTCTGTTGTAATATAGCCACCCGCAGGTCTGTCACTGAATGACCAGACAGGTTAAAGTGTTCTCCCACTGGTTTTTGAGTATTTTGATTCCTGATGTCAGATTTGTGTCCATTAATTCTTTTGCGTAGAGACTGTCCGGTTTGGCCAATGTACATGGCAGAGGGGCATTGCTGGCACATGATGGCATATATCACATTGGTAGATGTGCAGGTGAACGAGCCCCTGATGGTATGGCTGATGTGATTAGGTCCTATGATGATGTCACTTGAATAGATATGTGGACAGAGTTGGCATCGGGGTTTGTTACAAGGATAGGTTCCTGGGTTAGTGGTTTTGTTCAGTGATGTGTGGTTGCTGGTGAGTATTTGCTTTAGGTTGGGGGGTTGTCTGTAAGCGAGGACAGGTCTGTCTCCCAAGATCCGTGAGAGTAAAGGATCATCTTTCAGGATAGGTTGTAGATCTCTGATGATGCGCTGGAGAGGTTTTAGTTGGGGGCTGAAGGTGACAGCTAGTGGTGTTCTGTTATTTTCTTTGTTGGGCCTGTCTTGTAGGAGGTGACTTCTGGGTACTCGTCTGGCTCTGTCAATCTGTTTTTTCACTTCAGCAGGTGGGTATTGTAGTTTTAAGAATGCTTGATAGAGATCTTGTAGGTGCTTGTCTCTATCCGACGGATTGGAGCAAATGCGGTTATATCTTAGAGCTTGGCTGTAGACAATGGATCGTGTGGTGTGTCCTGGATGGAAGCTGGAGGCATGTAGGTAAGTGTAGCGGTCAGTAGGTTTCCGGTATAGGGTGGTATTGATGTGACCATCGCTTATTAGCACAGTAGTGTCCAGGAAATGGACCGCTTGTGTGGATTGATCTAGGCTGAGGTTGATGGTGGGATGGAAATTATTGAAATCATGGTGAAATTCCTCAAGGGCTTCTTTTCCATGGGTCCAGATGATGAAGATGTCATCAATGTAGCGCAAGTAGAGTAGGGGCGTTAGGGGACGAGAGCTAAGGAAGCGTTGTTCTAAGTCAGCCATAAAAATGTTGGCATATTGTGGGGCCATGCGGGTACCCATAGCAGTGCCGCTGACTTGAAGGTATATATTGTCCCCAAATGTGAAATAGTTGTGGGTGAGGATACAGACTAACACGGCTGTTACTCTGAAACTTGTCATTATGCAAGGCACTGCATTTAGCCGTATGGAATGGAAATCCATCAACCTCATGAAAAAACTCGTACAGATACAGACAGACATCATCTTCCTTTCCAAATGCAAGCAGATGGACATCATACCAAAAGGACTAAAGGTAAAAAATCCATTACAATCTACATATCACACAGACTATGCTGAGAGACTGTGTCACACACTCTCAAAGAAACTGCGAAACCACCTGATCAGCATCCTATACAGCAAACAGGGAAAGATTAAGAATGAGCTCTCAGAACTGGATACTCTCATAAGAAACCAACCTTCCACACAAACTTCGTCATGGATAGACTTTACAAAAACTAGACAAGCCATTTACAAGACAAACTTTGCCTCTCTACAAAGGAAAAAGGACACTAAATTATCTAAACTGCTACATGCCACAAGCAGCCACAACAGTAGTTCCCTTAACCCACCCAGCAATATTGTTAATCTTTCCAGCTATACTCTTAGCCCAGCAGAAGAGTCTGTCCTATCTCGGGGCCTCTCCTTTTGTCCCTCCAGACCCATGAATATGATACAGTTCTGCGGTGACCTAGAATCCTACTTTCGACGTCTCCGACTCAAAGAATATTTCCAACATACCTCTGAACAGCATACTAACCCACAGAATCCTCCCTACCAGCACTACAAAAAAAAGGATTCTGCATGGACTCCTCCGGACGGTCGAAACAACAGACTGGATTTCTACATAGATTGCTTCCGTCGACGTGCAAAGGCTGAAATTGTGGAAAAGCAACATCACTTGCCACATAACCTCAGCCATGCTGAACACAACGCCATCTACAGCCTCAGAAACAACCCTGACATCATAATCAAAAAGGCTGACAAAGGAGGTGCTGTCGTCATCATGAATAAATTGGAATATGACCAGGAGGCTGCTAGACAGCTCTCTAACACCACATTCTACAGGCCATTATCCTCTGATCCCACTGAGGATTACCTAAAGAAACTACACCATCTGCTAAAAAAACTCCCTGACAAAGCACAGGAACAAATCCGTACAGACACATGCCTAAAACCCCGACCAGGGGTATTCTATTTGCTACCCAAGATCCATAAACCTGGATATCCTGGACGCCCCATCATCTCAGGCATTGGCACTCTAACATCAGGCTTGTCTGGTTATGTAGACTCTGTCCTAAGACCCTACGCTACCAGCACTCCCAGCTATCTTCGAGACACCACTGACTTCCTGAGGAAACTACAATCCATCGGTGATCTTCCAGAAAACACCATCCTGGCCACTATGGACGTAGAAGCCCTCTACACCAATATTCCACACAAAGATGGACTACAAGCTATCAGGAACAGTATCCCTGATAATGTCACAGCTAACCTGGTGGCTGAACTTTGTGATTTTGTCCTCACCCACAACTATTTCACATTTGGGGACAATATATACCTTCAAGTCAGCGGCACTGCTATGGGTACCCGCATGGCCCCACAATATGCCAACATTTTTATGGCTGACTTAGAACAACGCTTCCTTAGCTCTCGTCCCCTAACGCCCCTACTCTACTTGCGCTACATTGATGACATCTTCATCATCTGGACCCATGGAAAAGAAGCCCTTGAGGAATTTCACCATGATTTCAATAATTTCCATCCCACCATCAACCTCAGCCTAGATCAATCCACACAAGCGGTCCATTTCCTGGACACTACTGTGCTAATAAGCGATGGTCACATCAATACCACCCTATACCGGAAACCTACTGACCGCTACACTTACCTACATGCCTCCAGCTTCCATCCAGGACACACCACACGATCCATTGTCTACAGCCAAGCTCTAAGATATAACCGCATTTGCTCCAATCCGTCGGATAGAGACAAGCACCTACAAGATCTCTATCAAGCATTCTTAAAACTACAATACCCACCTGCTGAAGTGAAAAAACAGATTGACAGAGCCAGACGAGTACCCAGAAGTCACCTCCTACAAGACAGGCCCAACAAAGAAAATAACAGAACACCACTAGCTGTCACCTTCAGCCCCCAACTAAAACCTCTCCAGCGCATCATCAGAGATCTACAACCTATCCTGAAAGATGATCCTTTACTCTCACGGATCTTGGGAGACAGACCTGTCCTCGCTTACAGACAACCCCCCAACCTAAAGCAAATACTCACCAGCAACCACACATCACTGAACAAAACCACTAACCCAGGAACCTATCCTTGTAACAAACCCCGATGCCAACTCTGTCCACATATCTATTCAAGTGACATCATCATAGGACCTAATCACATCAGCCATACCATCAGGGGCTCGTTCACCTGCACATCTACCAATGTGATATATGCCATCATGTGCCAGCAATGCCCCTCTGCCATGTACATTGGCCAAACCGGACAGTCTCTACGCAAAAGAATTAATGGACACAAATCTGACATCAGGAATCAAAATACTCAAAAACCAGTGGGAGAACACTTTAACCTGTCTGGTCATTCAGTGACAGACCTGCGGGTGGCTATATTACAACAGAAAAACTTCAAAAACAGACTCCAACGAGAGACTGCTGAGCTAGAATTGATATGCAAACTAGACACAATCAACTCTGGTTTGAATAAGGACTGGGAATGGCTGAGCCATTACAAACATTGATTCTATCTCCCCTTGTAAGTATGCTCACACTTCTTATCAAACTGTCTGTACTCGGCTAGCTTGATTATCACTTCAAAAGTTTTTTTTTTTTCTCTCTTAATTAATTGGCCTCTCAGAGTTGGTAAGACAACTCCCCCCTGTTTATGCTCTCTGTATGTGTGTATATATATCTCCTCATTATATGTTCCATTCTATATGCATCCGAAGAAGTGGGCTGTAGTCCACGAAAGCTTATGCTCTAATAAATTTGTTAGTCTCTAAGGTGCCACAAGTACTCCTGTTCTTCTTTTTGCGGATACAGACTAACACGGCTGTTACTCTGAAACTGTTTGAAATCATTCCCACATGTTAAGAAGGTTAAAAAAGTCAAAAGACTGTGGCTTACCATGGCTGCCTGCAAGCCGAAATCTGTTGCCTGGCACTGCGTGAGTGATCTCTCACACCGAACTGGCAGGCCCTCAATGTAAGAGGAAAAATGCGACCTTGTAACAAAAGCACATGTGCTGTGTAATGTGAACAGCAAAATTTAACGTGAAAGAGTGTACCCATTGTTCTCTAAAATGTGTCTTTTTTAACCACCTCTCCCTTCTCCTCCACCAGCTGCAAATGTTTCTCCTTCACAGAGGCTAGTGAAGATTAGAAGGAGAAAATGGCGGACTCGGGATGATATGTTCTCGGAGCTCCAGATGTCCTCCCACACTGACAGAGCACAGCAGAATGCGTGGAGGCAATCAATGTCAGACTGCAAAAAAGCACAATATGAACGAGAGGAGAGGTGGTGGGCTGAATCACGGGCTGAAGAGAGCAAGTGGCGGGCTGAAGAGGATAGGTGGCATCAGCTTGCTGACGGAAGGCAAGAGTCTATGCTCCGGCTGCTGGAGCATCAAACTGATATGCTCCAGCGTATGGTTGAGCTGCAGGAAAGGCAGCAGGAGCAGAGACCGCCACTACAGTCCCTGTGTAACCAACAGCCCTTCTCCCCAAGTTCCATAGCCTCCTCACCCAGATGCCCAAGAACGTGGTGGGGGGGCCTCCGGCCATCCAGTCACTCCACCCCAGATGATTGCCTGAGCATCAGAAGGCTGGCCTTCAATAAGTGTTAAAGTTTTAAAGTTTTAAACTGCAGTGTGTCCTTTTCCTTCCCTCCTCCCCCACCCCTCCCGGGCTACCTTGGCAGTTATCCCCCTAGTTGTGTGATGAATTAATAAAGAATGCATGAATGAGAAGTAACAATGACTTTATTGCCTCTGCAAGCGGTGCTCAAATGGGGGAGGGGAGGGTGGTTAGTTTACAGGGAAGTAGAGTGAACCGGGGGTGGGGGGGGGAGGCGGAGGGTTCATCAAGGAGAAACAAACATAAATTTCACACCGTAGCCTGGCCAGTCACAAAACTCATTTTCAAAGCTTCTCTGATGCGCACCGTGCCCTGCTGTACTCTTCTAACCGTCCTGGTGTCTGGTTGCGCGTAATCAGCGGCCAGGCGATTTGCCTTAACCTCCCACCCTGCTATAAATGTCTCCCCCTTACTCTCACAGATATTGTGGAGCACACAGCAAGCAGCAATAACAATTGGAATATTGGCTTCGCTCAGGTCTATCCGAGTCAGTAAACTGCGCCAGCGCGCTTTTAAACATCCAAATGCACATTCCACCACCATTCGGCACTTGCTCAGTCTATAGTTGAACAGGTCCTGACTACTGTCCCGGCTGCCTGTGTACGACTTCATGAGCCATGGCATTAAGGGGTAGGCTGGGTCCCCAGGATAACGATAGGCATTTCAACATCCCCAATGGTTATTTTCTGGTCCGGGAAGAAAGTCTCCTCCTCCAGCTTTTGAAACAGACCAGAGTTCCTGAAGACGCGAGCATCATGTACCTTTCCCCGCCATCCTACGTTGATGTTAGTGAAACATCCCTTGTGATCCACCAGGGCTTGCAGCAGCATTGAAAAGTACCCCTTGTGGTTTATGTACTCGGTGGCTTGGTGTTCCAGTGACAAGATAGGGATATGGATTCCATCTATCGCCCCACCACAGTTTGGGAATCCCATTGCAGCAAAGCCATCCACTATGACCTGCATGTTTCCCAGAGTCACTACCCTTGATATCAGCAGGTCTTTGAGTGCGTTGGCTACTTGGATCACAGCAGCCCCCACAGTAGATTTGCCCACTCCAAATTGATTCCCGACTGATCAGTAGCTGTCTGGCGTTGCAAGCTTCCACAGGGCTATCGCCACTCGCTTCTCAACTGTGAGGGCTGCTCTCATCCTGGTATTCTGGTGCTTCAGGGCAGGGGACAGCAAGTCACAAAGTTCCATGAAAGTGCCCTTACGCATGCAAAAGTTTCGCAGCCACTGAGAATCGTCCCACACCTGCAACACGATGTGGTCCCACCAGTCTGTACTTGTTTCCCGGACCCAGAATCGGCGTTCCACACCATGAACCTGGCCCAGTAACACCATGATTTGCACATTGCTGGGGCCTGTACTTTGTGAGAGGTCTATGTCCATGTCAATTTCCTCATCACTCTCGTCACCGTGCTGCAATCGCTGCAATCGCCTCCTCGCCTGGTTTTGCTTTGGCATGTTCTGGCTCTGCATATACTCCATGAAAATGCGCGTGGTGTTCATAGTGCCCATAATTGCCGCGGTGATCTGAGTGGGCTCCATGATCCCAGTGCTATGGCGTCTGGGCTGAAAAAAGGCGCGAAACTATTGTCTGACGGAGGGAGGGAGGGAGGGAGGGGCGAGTGACGACATGGCTTACAGGTACAGGGAATTAAAATCAACAAAGGTGGCTGTGCATCAGGGAGAAACACAAACAACTGTCACACAGAATGGCCCTCCCAAAGATTGAACTCAAAACCCTGGGTTTAGCAGGCCGTTGATTTCACGGAGGGAGGGGGAAGCAAATGAATACAGAACAAATCTGGTCCATCTATTTTTTACATCTTAAGCTGGCAGCAGATGGTGCAGCATGACTGATAGCCATAGGCATCTTCTGGGTGCTTGGCAGAAGATGCTGTACTACGACTACTAGCCATCATCGTCAAGACGGTTCAATAGGACTGCCGGCAGGACTGAGTCTCCAGGAGACAAAACATGTCTGCCCAGGTGCCTCTGATTGAACTCACTGAGGAATATGACGATGACGGATATCAATCGTAATACACCATCTACTGCCAAAAGGCAAGGAGCTGCTGCTGTGTAGCAATGCAGCCCCATGTCTGCCAGCACCCAGATAGCCGATGATGGCTACCAGTCATACTGCACCATCTACTGCCAAAAGGCAATTAACTGCTGCTATGTAGCAATGCAGTACCACGTCTGCCGGCACCCAGATGACATATGGTGACAGTGAGCTGAGCGGGCTCCATGCTTGCCGTGGTATGTTGTCTGCACAGGTAACCCAGATAAAAAGGCGCAAATCGATTGTCTGCCATTGCTCTGACGGAGGGGGAGGGGCCTGACGACATGTACCCAGAACCCCCGGCGACACTGTTTTTGCATCATCAGGCATTGGGATCTCAACCCAGAATTCCAATGGGCGGCGGAGACTGCGGGAACTGTGGGATAGCTACCCACAGTGCAACGCTCCGGAAGTCGACACTAGCCTCGGTACTGTGGACGCGGTCCGCCGACTTAATGCACTTAGAGCATTTTATGTGGGGACACACACAATCGACGTATAAAACCGATTTCTATAAAACCGGCTTCTATAAATTCGACCTAATTTCGTAGTGTAGACATACCCTAAGAGGGTGGTAAGACTTGCAAACCTATTTGTAAAGCTCTGCTTGTGCACCTCAATCTTGACCTGCAACATGCCTGCATTTTCAGCCCAAGGTATGCATGTCATACTGTGGGATGTTTTTTTTGGTGTGGATCAGAGTCCACTGAAGACTAGCATAAGACCCACTAATTCATTTCAGTATGTAACAGGATCAGGATCAGAACCCTTCTAATGGGGAAGTTCTAGTTTCATTGACCCCTGTGCCAGCTCTTAAGTCTCCTTTGTTCAAGTCCTGAGCTGCTTCACCACGAAGGAAGGACTATGCAGGTGATGTTCAAAACCTGATGAGCCAATGCTCCTGAACAGGCAAATGGATGCGTACCTTGGCATTCCAGAGCTCTGGAACGATATTGTTGAACAGGCTGTTGGCCATGAGCTCCAACTGGGATGACATCACCACCAGGCCCTTGAGAGCTTTCAGCAAATCCTGCAGTGTCTGTGCAATTACTTCCAGCAGCCGATTGTACCTGAGCAACAAAGAGTAAGATAGGAGTTCTGGGGAAGGAGCAGAGCAATCCAAGACCGTGATTTATGAACACTGGCTGAGGTCTTCCAATGCTGAGGAATGAGACCATCACCATCAATGCGTAAAAACAACGCCCTTCTGATGTGCTGCGTGACTTTAGTCCTACTGGAATGTGGCCTTCTGGCCTGCAGCCCCAACCCAGAGAGACTTTTGAAGAGCATGGAAAATGTCTCTAAACTCTGACCCTACCAGAATGCTCAGCTAACAATGGGAACTTGTAGTAAGTTCTCTCCGATAAATGACACCTCTTGTCTACGTGGTTCTTTTATGTCTTTGAACCTTCAAACTTCAACTGCAGGATGAATTCCACTGAATAACCTGGAGTTCCTGTATTGAAAAGACACTCAATCCCTGCAGGACAGGTGGGATTTTAAGGCTGTAGGCCCTATCTGTTGTCACTAAGGTAACATCTGAACCTAATCAACATGGAACTCTAGTCTCACCACATGTGGTGCAAAAGGCACTTGGTACCTTCCACAAGGACCATCTGAAAAGGGGCTAAGTTGCTGCTTTCCCCTCTCCAGGAATGGCTGCTCTGAGAGCCTGCGTAGCCATATCCTTTCCCACTGGGGGCAGAAGCTCACATGCCAGTTCCCCTAGTGGTTCTGTAGAGGAGGTGTGTACCTGCAGACTGGAAGGCTGGGTGTGAGTAAGAGCTTTACCTGATCACCTCCTGCACCAGCACTGTGTTCATGGACTCCTCGTACAGCACCGGGTATTTCAGCATCACCTCCTGCACATTAATGGGGTCAGGGACCTTCTTCAAGATGTCCTTTGATGTCTCCTCTACAAGCTAGAAAGCAGATGGAACAAGGCATGAGAAGCTGCTCTGGAAATGGCTTCTGGGTAGAGAACTTCAGAGGCCTTCTTAACTTGTCAGCAGAAGGAATGAGTCTGACCAAGGTCAAAGGGGAAATGAATCGCTTCTGTTCCCTGGGGCCAGACTTACACATGGGGTTAGCAGTAACTTTGCTGCTGGTTATTTCCTCCAAAAAATGCTCCCTGAGGCGGGAATTCTTGAGTTGCAAAGTAAAGGCCTCTCCCTGACACTGTCTAAAGGTCATCCTTGAGGGGACTCCTTGAGGAGCTCAATGGACAGGCTTGCTGGGGAAATTAAGGCAAAGTATTTGCGGTGATAGACCACATGCAAAGGAAAGGATGGCTGCCAAGAGTGGCTTGAGACACTGAGCAACTTGAGATGGAGGAAATATCTTTTATTGGACCAGCTTCTGTTGGTGAGAGAGACAAGTTTTCAAGATACACAGAGCTCTTCTTCAGGTCTAGAGCTAGGTACTGTGACAAAGTTCTGTCCTTGACTCCATGGGTCCTGCATTTCCTGACGGATTTTGCTAGCCTCAGAGGCTCACTGTGACCCTCCACATAGCCCTTCTCTCTCTAGAGGCAAGGGTCACAGTCTACTGAGCCATTTTCACCATAAGCCAGCAAGGGAGGTGAGGAGAAGCAACCCTCCCTCGCACAGTCTCTGTTGTCTCCCAGTATCAGTGATTAATCAGGGAGGGGAGGAGGGAGCCCAGGCCCGCCCTCTACTCCGGGCTCCAGCCCAGGGACCCTAAAATTAGCAGCTATGGAAGCTGACTTTTTGGAAATAGGACGTGTACAATTCCCTGGGCCACTTCCCCACAGCAGCCCCCACTCAATATCTTCTTCACAATTACCTCAGGGCCTCCTTCCTTGCACCTGATATAGATTTGTACTGCTCCATTTCTCCAACAGCACAGCTCCCTCCTATAGCTCCTGACACCCGCACCTCACTGACCAACTGGGAGGCTTTTAACTAGTTCCAGCTGGTCCTTGATTGGCTTCAGGTATCCCAATCAACCTAATTATCTCCACTGCCTTCTAGAAGGATCTTAATTTGCCCCAGGTGGCTTGATTAACCTGGAGCAACTGCCATTTGGTTACCACGGTACCAGGAATTTGTTTAGCCTGGGGCTAACATACCTGTTCCTCATTACTTTACTGTAGCCATCTGGCCTTGCCCCATCACATTACATACATACCTTTGAGGATCTGGGCCTACGTATTTAGCGCCTTTTATTATGTTGTTCTCTCATCCACCAGGAGGTGGCACAGACTCATCCAGCTGAATTGATATCACAGCTGTGTGTAGGAGAGGACATTTTCTTGTTGAAATACAGTGCACTAACCCTACTGGAAGCCCTAACTCAAAATCAGCTGTTACACGACTACCCAGCTTCCTGCCAGATCTTTTAGGGAATCTCATTCCCAATAAGGGTGTAATGGGAAGGGAACTACATTCCATCCCTATAATCAACACTTCCCACCATCCCAGAGTTGCTTTCGCTCCACGTGCACAATGCCTACATGATCCCAGAATAGGAAAGCCTCCCCCATGTCTTTAGGAATGGTAGGCAACAAAGCTTTAGCAGTGCTCAGCAATGCTAAACAACTGTTCCAGTCAGGATGTGAAGAACACTATCCTGTGGAAACTACCAAGGGAGTTACACATCCCCAGACCAGGACACAAAGGCTAATGCCCCTGCGCAAAATGCCGTGTGGTTTTTAATGAGCAGAAGGGGTCAGGCCACTATTTTATAGTTTCTGAATGCTACCTCCAGTTGCAGAGCACCCTACCTTCAGTCCTGAGTCAGGGAGAAGAGTGCCAGCTACTGACTCACTAATAGCACGTCTTGTAGCTCCTGGGTTTTCCTTGTGGAGCAGGAGCGAAGGACCTTCCCTCTAAGGACTGACTAGACCTGATCCTGCTTGCCTTGTAAAATCTAGCTAGAGGGAATATGGCTGTAGTAGGCAGCAGTAACCAGTGGAGGGCGGGCTTTACCTTTCTCTGTCCCACATAGCAATTCAAACCACAGAGCAGTATATGTTACACTGAGCGCATGGCAAGCCCAGCGACCCTGGCTACACACCTCCTCCCTGCCGCGGCCTCCTGAGGTGGACGTCTTTGGCTGCAGCTGAATGATGGCCCCGAGCAGGGCAAAGGTCTCGTTCTGAGCAAAGGTGATGTTGGCATTGTCATGTAAGCTGAATATCTCCGGGCTGTCATTGAGTGGCAGACTCTTGATGTATTGGATGTATCCCTAGAGTGAAATCAGCCACAAGATTTGAGGTGAGGAGTGTGCATTGGGAGGGAGGAGGGAGAAACAGCATGGCTATATTCTGATGGTTATTGGCCCAGCAGAGTTTGAAAGAGGAGAGGAATATGACACATGCCTTTGGACTTCTTGGCTTTTATACAGCCCCGTATCTTTCATGGTGATGCACCAACAGAATGTTGTCAGACGTGGCTAGTTTGGGATGCCCTAGCACCAGAAAGGGGATGGGAGAGGAGTCAGAGAATGGTAACAAGAGTGATGAAGGGCTGACCTGGGAGGGAAGCTGAGGAGAATACTGTATGTGGGGTGGAGCTCGGCTCTGCACTAAAGGAGAAGGGATGTGAGCGCGGCGATCTGGAGAAGCAGCACATACACTCATTAAAGAGACAAGGTGGGTGAGGTATCTTTTATTGGACCAACTTCTGTTGGGGAGAGAGACCAGCTTTCGAGCCATGCAGAGCTCTGTCTCTCTCCCCAAAAGAAGTGGATCCAATAAAGATATTACTTAACTCACCTTGTCTCTCTAATATCCTGGGACTGACACAGCTACACCACCACTGCGTACACTCATCAAGATAGACAAGCAAGTGTCAAAAGCTGTAGGCTAATTCTGGTAAGGGTTCCACTCTGTGTCCACTTCGGGTGGTATTAGATAATAATCTATACTCAAACTACATATTATAAGAGCAGTGATGAGCTCCCAAAATCCTAATAACTGGTTCCCTACCGGGTTCTCAGCGGCACTTCGGCGGCAGTGGGGTGTGTGTGTGTGCCTTCACTTGCTCTGGGTTTTCGGCGGCGGGTCCTTCAATGCCGCCGAAGACCCAGTAGGAAACCGCCCGGTGAGTACAAGCCCCACGTGCCTGTCCCCCCATCTGACCCCAACCCACATCCTGCCCCCAACTGCCCCCCCTCAGAACCCGCAACCCATCAACCCCCCCCACTCCTTGTCCCCTGACTGCCACCTCCTGAGACCCCTACCCCTAACTGCTCCCCAGGACCCTACCCCCTACCCAACTCGTCCCACTCCCTGTCCCCTGACTGCCCCGACCCCATCCACCACCATCCCGACAGACCCCTGGAACTCCCATGCCTACCCAAGCCCCCCATTCCCCGTCCCCTGACTGCCCCCCCAGAACCTCTGCCCCCTCCAACTGCTCCCTGCCCCTTATCCAACCCCTCCTCCCAACCCTGGCCCAGCCCCCTTACCATGCTGCTCAGGGCAGCGTGTAGGGATGCCACGCGGCCCGCTGGAGCTCACAGCCCCACCCCCTTACCATGCCGCTCAAATTGGCAGGAGGCACCCTGAGGCTCTGCGAGAGAGGGGAAGGCGGGGGAGGGGCCAGGGGAGCCTCCCCAGCCGAGAGCTCAGGCGGGCTGGACAGGACGGTCCCGCGGGCCACATAGTTTACCCACCCCTTTAACAACCAGTTCTAAACCGGCTTCTAAATTTAACAACCGGTTCACGCGAACCGGTGTGAACCGGCTCCAGCTCACCACTGTATAAGGGTAGAGTCTTACTTTGGGGATTCTGACAATAGTTACAAGCTACTGCAGAATCACTCATGTCGCTTCTATTGCCACCAGAAGTCCTCAGTAGAAAGTCTTCTATTGTGCAGCTGGACATACTTTTACATCATTATTATTTGTATTGTGGTAGTGCCTAGGAGCCCAATGTGCTAGGGGCTGTACAAACACAGACAAAGACAGCCCTGCCTCACAGAGCTTACAATCTACGTTGATTCTCTTGCTGTGAGATGCAGGTACAGAGTCAGATAAAAGCGGATTTGCAGGCTTTTATTACCTTGTACTTTTTGCTAATTCACTTGGACAATATCACATTCTTCCAGAAGATGATCTCACATTTGGAGTCTCCAGGTTCTATTTAGCTTTCTGCTCTGTGCCTGTGAGGCTAGGAGAACATGTGGGTTTACGAGCTGAGTACTTACATTAAGATCATAGGTGGTGCTGATCTGTCTGTAGATCCCTGACTCAGAATAAGCAAAATCCTCAGTTAGAACTTCCGGCTTGTAGAAATCTTCTAATATATTCATGATGCATCGCCTGTCCCAATCATCTGTCACTCGGCCTCCATAATTGATCTCGCCAGCTGTATACTTCAGAACCTGCAAAGGAAAATGTTACCTTAGAAGCAACATCCTACCCCAAAAAACTCGTTGCAAATGTTAAGCTGGGACATGAACTTGAATCTCACAAGAAAGGAAGTGAAGGATGACTTGGTAAATCTTTGGGAAAGTCTATTTTGTTGCATGGTCTGTTATAAATTTCTAGTCCATAGCATGAGGGAAATTACTGCTGGGAACAAGCCTGCAATGGTAGGAATATACACTACTACATGCAATATCTTTAAATTTGTATGGTTTTTGGAATTGTGGGTGGTAGGGCAATCATTTCAGGGGGCACTCCAGTCCTCTGGTCTCCATGGCGAACATAGGGGCCCACCAGAAGCCCAGGGATGGCAAAGAATGGAGCTGGCCCATGCAATGGGAGTTATGACATTCCATGCAGGTTCCACAAGGCAAATAAGGGCTTGTATATTTTGCTGCTGCTGGATTTGTGTGAGATTGCAAACAATTCCATGCAACTTTCCACAACAGTCAGAGGGGCTGAAACTGAACACACAGGCAGATCGAGCTTCTGAAATCCTAGTTCTCTAACCAACGTCTCCTAGGTTGTCTCCAGACACCTTCAATGATGCCTCCCTCGTTATCACACACTATACTGCTTCCATGGACTTTCCCAGCTGTGTAGAGTTCCCACACTCACAACAGAGTACATGCAGCCTCCTTATGCACCAGTAACCTCTCCAGCGCCCATTCAGAGGTAAGGCAGACCAGCTCTCCATTCCCACCTTGTACGGGATGTCTGCATATTCGTCCAAGAACATCTTTAGCTGGCTGATGCAGATGCGGAGGTCTCCATCCGTGAACTCGTATGGGATATTGAACCCCAGTGGCCCAAACTTCCGCCGCTCCAGGGCATTACCATGGAACAGGCAAAGTGATAGCAGCAATGCCTTAAACTCGGAGATCTACAGGACATGGGGACAATAAGAGGAGCAAGTGTTATTTGACCAGTGGTTGGCTCTCTCTTTTTGGATGAGATATGTATGCTCTTAGGCACATCAGCAGGTGGAAAGCTGGAAAGCTAAAGTGCCCAACCTGCTGATTTCAGAAGGCTGACAAGGAGCCCAGCCCAAAGGTATGGAATATTGGCTCTGGCTATGCCAATTGGGAAAGTCATGGGCCAACATTTTCAAACATGAGTGTCTAAAGTTATGATTCTAAATATGGATATGAGGGTGAATTGTAGACATCCCAGTTTGAAAAGGTAGGCCACAATATTTCCAAAAGGCCCCAGAGTTCCTGCTGTTTGAAATATGTGATGGAACCCATATTGCTGAGGTGCCATGCCAGGAGATGGACACTCAGCCCATAAGGCTCTACAAAACCAGTGTGCTCCTCAATGATCCAATGGCAGCAGGAAGAATGAGTCTAGCCAAGTGGTCCAGGCAGAGAGCTGGGGGAAAGAACTTGGTTCTTACCTTGGAGCAGGAGTTCAGGAAGTCATCACTCAGGCTAATGTAGGACTTCAGCAGATTGGCCTTGACCCCTCGGGGCGGCTCAATGGTCATCTTGGAGCCATTCTGGAGGATGGACACTGGGAACTGGTTACTGGGTAAACTGGTGAGCCAAAGGCGAAAGTCACGGTGCACCTAGACAATTAAAGGGATTGTAAGTGCGCTGAGGTTAAATTTAAGATACCTGTTTACTAAGGAAGTTTAGTGGAAGCCTTCTTAACTGGAGGTCCTCCTCCCTCACTACCAGGCAATGCTCTTCCCAACTCAGATGGAACAAACCTCTCCAGAGGGATCCATTTCTCCTGAGATTCCCTGTGCTCAGAACCACTGAAAACTCTTTCAGCAGAGATGCCCCGCTCAACTACCCAGCCGCATGAAAGGGTTTTCTGTTGACGAGCAGACCTATCCCAGTTAGATACCAAGATGTGGGGCACATTGTTATCGCCCAAAGTTCTAATACAATGCAATAAGCTGCCTTCCAGATTTTAAAATGGGTTTTTATTAATAAAGTAGGGTAATCCATCAGCTAGAAAAATTCTATTGCTGTCACATGGTGGGCATATCTCTGGTGGTCATCACCAGGGTGGAAGTAGCTGCTGGAAATGGTGCAGTTTTTCTGTATCACGTGTGAGCAGTTTGAGGGCAAAGAGCAGAAACACTCAGACACAGTCAGTCATCAAAGATAATATGACAGTTTAGGAGATAGCTACATCTCTGCCTGTTGATGGCTTCACAAATTAGGACTACTACTTTGAATTGATGTCATGGACAGACCTGACCTAACTAGAGAGTTAATGAAGAACCAAGCAGTGGGTGAATGAAGTAGTCCCTGCTCAGTATCACTAGCAAATTCGAAGGTAGGTAACTGCAGTCCAACCCAAATGCAGCTTTTTCAGTGAGCAACCTATGGCTCACTGGTATCTGTACTAGACTGTGGTAAGAAGCAAGCATTTCTGGATAAGGTGGGTGCAAGCTGTTTGCTCAGAAGAACAAAATAAGTGAGAAACTGCCACCAATAATGGTCTCTGTCAGGCAGCTCCTGGAACATGCAATTTATCAGTCACACATACATTGGATTGGGGATAGATAGCACAGGACATCTTGTTCCTAAAATGGTGCCACCACCTGCTCCAGAAGTCATCCTCGTCTTTGTGCAACGTGGCTTTGAGAGTACCCGTGCAACAAGGAGCTGCAAATGCCACAGGAAGACTTGGTGTGCTCAGATGTATGCTACAGTGAGTGATGAGAGTAGCAACAGAGTATTGAATGCATTGGATACAGATTCTGTGGGGGAGTAGAAATGTTTCAACTATCTGCCGATTACTGTGGCTACTTTTGTGAGTAAATATAACTCGAGGGGGTGTTGCATTAGACAT
Organism: Malaclemys terrapin pileata; assembly: GCF_027887155.1. Taxonomy (NCBI): domain Eukaryota; kingdom Metazoa; phylum Chordata; order Testudines; family Emydidae; genus Malaclemys; species Malaclemys terrapin. The sequence goes on from NC_071511.1 coordinate 48,061,630, forward strand.
TCAGTAGCTCATAGTTAGATGTAGGGTTATATAAGAATGTATGGTTATATTTTGTTATTCAGATGATATATTTATACAAGATATTCTACAGTCCTTCTACTAGGAGTCATTTCTGTTATATAAGTAGTTTACATGTATTGCTGCATTCAATAAGTAGATAATTACAGTTGTAACATGTGTGCTTTAAACTGGTCTCCGGCTGAGCAAAAATATGTCTTATATTAGGAGGTAGGTGTCTTCTTATCTGCATAGCTTCCTAAAAATCGCAGACAGAATTTTTTTTCTCAAATCAGTCCACTCTACAACAATGGCAAATATTTTGATGCATTACATGGTGGAAACAAGCTCATATTGTCATAACCAATGGCACAAAAGTACGGGAAAATGCATAAAATCACTGGAGCTAAATATTTCCCAAACTTTCCCAAACTGTACTATTTTGAGTACACAGTTGCATTATCAATTAAGCTTCCTGCTCATTTTGCTCAAAATTAAGCTATGTTTCTATGAGTTATGGTCCTTTCTGTGATTTTATGATTCTTTTCATATTGGATGCCTGATAACATTTAAACATTACGGGATATAGAAAAACTGCTTCCAGCACCTACAGCCCCCTTAGTGATGACCACAGGATATGTGCCTAACGTGGTAACAATTACATTTTTCTAGCTGCTGGGTTTCCCCTTAGTGCCCAAAATGGGTCCAGGCTTGTAGACTAAACAGATCCACTGGAGGCTTTTCCACTGGACATGGGCCTCCTGCTATTGTGCTCCTTGTAGTGTTGTAAGCTACTACCCACTCTCTAGCCAACCCAGGCAGCTCTTTGTCATTGGAGAGGCTCTCTGAAGAGAAAAGAAAGCTCTAGAGTGACAAGGACTGGCCATCATTCCTCCATCAGGTCAGTAACATCTGTAATTTCCTTAAGAGGGTTGGTGTAAGATAGAAGCTTCAACTCCAGGCTGGAAACGTCAGCCAGTGATTATGACAGTAAAGGGGTGATGGCTTCAAGCACAAGGCAAATGAGTGACTAGGACACCAGTGCAATGTTCCATCAATGGGATGGATACAGCGGGTGGAACTGGGAAGGTGATAACGGAGGGAAGGTACTTAACTGGACTGGCGGAGGAGAAGCAATTATAGTGCCATCGAAGTGATGTCCCTGAGTTGATATATGAAAAGGTAAGTGTTAAGAATTGTTAACATTGGGCTGGAGGAGGAGGTGTGCACAGGGCAGCAGTGCATCATGGGACTGGTGAGCACATCCTACCAAATAGGCAACTAACCCTGCCCACACTGAATGGGTGTGGGAAAAAAGATCACAGGATAAGATAGTCTCCTTCCTGGTCCAGAGGAAGCTGGGTAAAGCTGTGGAATAAAACACCAGGCTGAAATTCAAGGAGAACATCCATGTGTGTGTTTGTGTAACCTTGTCAGGATTGATGCTCTCTATGAGTCTCTCCAGCGAAGGCATCCAGCTTGGGGCTAAGTGGCAGTTCTGGAAGAAGACCCATTTCCCACGTTCCATAGCACTTCGCATCATAGCCTCGGCTCGGGGACCCTAAGGAAGAAAACCAAAATTCCCCAACTTTACCATACCTACTGTATGCTATATTGTTTGTTAGAATGACTGCATATGACATCAGTGCTCAAAGACATTCAAACCATTTAAGCTACTTTTCCACTCAACTGTTGGTCTGATGCCCGCATAAACCAAATGGCAAAATTCCAACCAAACCAGTGTCTCAGAAAAGCATCTTAACAATATAAGAGGGACATAGGCCACAGTTAAGTCTATGCCTGAAGTTAGTTTTGCTTTCCACGTGCTTTTATAATGAAGGTTTTTAAAAAAAAAAAAAAAATCTGCTCCAAAAGAGAATCGGAGAGAGAAACTACAAATGTCCAACTAGAGGCATTTCTAAGCCATTGAAGAAATGTGAGTGAATGTTGCTGCTGAATGAATCTCTCAAGCCACTAGGAACCTCTGCGACTGGCTGGGACCAAAGGGGGCGTTTTCAGAATGGTGAGCTAGGATTTGGTTTTCCTAGAGTAAACCCTTGTGTACTGAGATGACTATATTGCTCAGAATGAATGAAGTGGAACCAGTGAATTACCTGACCCTGGCCCAGGGAAATAGCTGACAGCTTCTTGGAGAACTTCGTTTCTTCAGCAAATTTGTAAAGATCAGCAGCTGGGTCTGTCCCAGGTGAGAGCACGAATATCAGAGGCGTAGTAGAGGTGGACTCTTTGAACACTGCAGTGAGATCTGAAGTCTGAAAGACAGGAAGGCTTCTCGCTCAGAGTAATATCTGATGACCTGCGCTGGTGAGGGCAAGCAAAGGGAGAAGGCATTCTCTCAGGTCCAACGGCCTTGCCTCTGCCCCTACGTTCACTGTCATGTCTGTCCTCAGGAATCACAGTTAGCCCGATGAGTGGAAATAAGCTGTTCTAGAGACAGGTCTTCGACCCAGATAATGCTTCAGGAGGCCGAGTGCAGAGGCCTTCACTTCCTCCTTTTTTAACTTATTTGCCACTGTATCCCTGGGAGCCTGATCCAAAGCTCAAGGAAGCCAAAGGGAGTCTCTCCATTGATTGTGGTGGGTTTTGGATCAGAGCGTTGGTCCCCTTCCATTCCTTAATTATCCATTCTAACTCCTTCCTCCTTTCCCTGCATCAGTCACTCTCACTCACCCTGTGGGCAATGTCTTCCACCACCATATGCTCCAGGAGCCATTGATCTCCTCCTCCTGTTGCCTCCAGTGAATCGCTGCTTGGTACCACCACTGAAGCCCCTCTGAAAATCCAGCCCCTTTTATATGGATTTAGGTGCCTAACTCTGGGCAGCCATATTTGAAGATTGTGGCCCGATGTGTAACTGGTTTAAAATGGTGCATTTGGCAGGCAGACAGCTACCCACACACTTCTGCCCAGACACGTCTCTTTTACCCTAATCAAACGGAAGCCATTGGCTGACAAATGGGAATTCCTGCATTCTCTTTACAGAATGCTCTCGAAAGGGTGGTTTGAACTGCTCGATGTTAAAACTAGCAAGCAGACGATATGTAACGACTGCTTCTTAGTCTGCTACCCCTGGCTCTGCCAGGGCTTTGACACTGGGGGCCCAATTTGTAAATATGGGGATACTTCTCATAAGATGTTAAAATCCCACCTTTGGTTGCTGACTGGCATCAGGTGCATAAACCAGCTACTAAGACCTGCTGTACATCGGAAAGGTGTCCTGGTATAACTAGGGCAGTTAGGGGTATGATTGTTTACAGATCTAGACTATGTCTACACTTCTGGCAGCCGATAGCGTACAGGTACTACACATGCGGCTGCACATTTCAGTGAAACCCTCCAGCAGAGGGGAGGCAGAGGAGAAAGGCTCCAGCAGTAGGACACTACACTGCTAACAATAGCAATGTAGATGGGGAAGGTGCTGCTTGGGTGCGTAGAAAGCTATATAGAGTACAGACCCTAATAGTTCAGGTGAGTAAGGCACTTACTCTCCTCGCCTAAACTGGGCCTCACCGCCTAGACTGCTATCTATACCTGTGTTAGCTGGGCACGCAGTGTCTCTACTCTATGCACAGCCATAATGGTAGACGAACCTTAAGTTAGATCAGCACGACCCATAGTATGGATGCAGCTATATTGGTATGAAGAAGCCTTGTAGCTGTATAGGTTATTTCCCTTCCTATATGAGAACAGCTATAGTATAAAGCAACTTCATAGTGGTATAAATGCAACCACACTAGGGAGGTCATTATCCTGGTGTAGTTAAAGCACTACAGCTTTCTAGTGTAGACAAGACTGTACATGCCTAAATGCTGCTTTGCACTTCCAAGTGATCTATTACGGATGCTGCATTGGAAAACTCTGCTCTGCACAATGTTGACGATGACGATGCTGCTTTGCATTCCTATGGCATCTTTCACCCACCTCTCCCACATGGCTTTCAAAAGGCTGGCAAGTACCTACCTTTTCCAGATGGGGAAACTGAGGCACACATCGTTCCAGTGATGTGCTCAAGTTCTCAGAGCAAAGTGGAGAACAGAATCTAAGCCTTCTGCCTTCCTAACCTCCGCTGTAACCTCCAGCCATGCCTCCTCTCTTCCTTTGATCCTACTGGGTCAAGGGTGGGCAAACTACGGCCTGCGGGTTGGATCCGGCCCGCGAGCCATTTTAAGCCAGCCCCCAGGGCGCAGGGTCGGGGCTGCACCACATTGCTCAGCCCCACTCCGGCCGGAGCGCTGGGTCGGGGGCTGTACCACGTGGCTCGACCCCACTCCAGCCGGGGCGCTGGGTCGGGGGCTGCACCACGTGGCTTGGCCCCACTCCGGCCGGGGTGCTAGCTCAGGCCCGCACCACGCGGTTTGGCCAGGACGCTGGGTCTGGGGCCGCACCCCTGAGCCTCTCCCCATGCCCCACCCTCTGCTCCAGCCCTGATCCCCCTCCCAGTCTCTAAACCCCTCAATCCCAGCCCGGAGCACCCTCCTACACCCCAAACCTCTCATCCCCAGCCCCACCCCAGAGCCCAAACCCCCTCCCGCATCCGAACCCCAATTTTGTGAGCATTCATGTCCCTCCATACAATTTCTATTCTCCAATGTGGCCCTCAGGCCAAAAGGTTTGCCCACCCCTGTACTGGGTAGTTTTCAGTGTATGGTTATTAGTTCCAGATTAAGAGTAATTCTGAGGTTAAAGGGCAGTGGGTGGATCCATCACCACCCAATACTCAGTGAGTACAGACAGTGTGGCTGGTGGATAGAGCACTGGACTGGGACTCAGGAGGCCTGGATTCTATGCGTGGCTCTGCCACTGGCCTGTCGGCCTTGGCCAAGTCACCTCACTGCTCAATGCCTCAGTTTACCCATCTGCAAAATGGAGATAATGATACTGACCTGCTTTACGAAGGGTTTTGAGATCTATTGATGAAAAGTGCTGTATAAGAGCTAGGCATTATTTAAACAAGGGATGTTGTAAAGTATCCATTTACAGCTAAATCAGCATCTGCTGCTAGCCTGGCTGGGGTGATCAAGGGCAGCGCGCAGTCGGTTTGCATCATTCCCATCCATTCTCACTGGAAATGCCTTCTGCCATGGCATTATCTTGGGCAGTTACCTGCGGTTCGATAAAGCGCTGGTCCAGATTCATGGCCACAAAATCCTGCATGGCATTGGTGACTTTATCCCCTCGCAGGCAGCGTAGAGGCAGCAGCTTCTGGAAGGAGTCCAGCGTGCTGTCCCACTTCCCAGGCAGGGGCTCTCTGCAAGAGAATCACATGCTGACTTTGGGTTACTCTCTGGGGATGGAACAGATGCCAAATACATCAGCCCAAGGAAAACAAGTCTCCTAAAACCAAGTGAATATGCACCAGGATTTTCTGAGGTCATGTGTGGTCAGTGCCTGGATTTTAGTGATTCTTTTTCCTGGCAATATGGCTGTATTATTGTGGGAGAAGGGTCTGTACTGACCACCATGCAGAGACAGAATTCAGATCCACAGTTAAGGGGTGAAGGACTCACCTGTGCGGCTCAGTACTGTCAAAAATTGCACGGAACTCCTGGATATTGTCAATAAAATCATCCGCAAAGCTGGAGAAACTCTTCAGGTTGGTTAAGGCCAAGATGTCACCCCACGCTCTCTCATACAGCCACTCAGGAGCTGGGTTCTCTCTCATCATTTTAATGGCACCTCCAGACAGGAGGTAACGCCATTCGTCCTGTGGACCACACAGCACACATTTACAGCCAGCCTGTTCGGCCTTGAAGATCTCAGCGTCATACTGTGGGACACAGTCACTACTGCGTGTGGCCTTGCTGGGGCATGAAGAACAGTATGAACCAAAGGAGGTGAACCAAAGTAGGCCTGCCCTTGGCAGAATAGCAACACACCACATATTAGCTAACCAAGTAAGCACATTCCTGGCGTGAGAGGACATTTTGTTTGAATGAGCAGGTACAAGATACAGGATAGTAATGACACATGGAAAGTAATATGTAACTTGTTCATATCAATGTATAAAAGGAGAAGTCACAGGAGGGGCATCTTTGTATCAGTGTAGGGGACAGCATCCTGTTATGCTGACTGAGCCTTTACCTTGTGACAGGCATACATGTGTTAGTGTCCCTGTGACCTGCAGCACAGGGCGCAAGTACCATGCTTTGCTGACAATAAACCTGGCTGATCGCCTTTGCCACTGAACCAAGCCTGGTATTCATAAAGAAAAATCACATTGAGGTCTGCTGAATCAGCAAGCTGCACTCTTTGCTGCTGCCGCCAAGTACACAGGAGCCCCCAAAACCAGCAGCAATAGCAACATCTCACAGCACTAACACTATGTTAAAGAAACAAAGTCTTACAGTAACTTAATGCTGTGTTTCCCTGCCTTACTGTTCCAATCTAACAGATGCATGTGGTAAGTGACAGATCTGACTATACAGTCACAGGATCAGATCATTAGATTTCCTCCACAGTGCTCTGTCAATGCACCTCAATCCTCATCTCTCTAGGATTTGAGAAAGTCTACTACATTCCCTAGAGACCCTACAACAGGATCGGCAAATGGGTGGTTAATTCCCTGCGACAGAGTCCTGTTTTATGAGCAGATGAGGTGGTTTGGGATCTGATTGCGGCACAAGGGGGTCCACTGTAACGTTCACTCAGCAGCAATGCCTAAAGCAGAAAGCTAATTAACAAGGCAAGAAAAGGAAGGACACTGACATCTAACCTGGAAAGAAAGCCGCAAGTCCTATTTTGAGGAGTCCAGTGGCACCTTAAAGACTAACAGATTTATTTGGGCATAAGCTTTCACCCAAATAAATCTGTTAGTCTTTAAGACTCCTCGTTGTTTTTGTGGATACAGACTAACATGGCTACCCATCTGATACTTAGTCTTATTTTGATTAGCCCATTTTCTGTAAAATCCCTTCTCTTTAGCCAGATTCATCTTGATCTTTCTGGAAGCAAAACTCTGTATGAAAGCCCAACCCTTGCATAACCCTGGTTATTTAAGCGTGGTAAGACACTCTACCATCTGCCAATCCTCTTGTGAAGCACTGAAAAGCTGTTTTAATGGGACAGATCATCCATGATGAGCCAGAATCGATCACCCTGAATTCCCTTCATTTTTGTCACAGCCAAATACTGGAGAAAGGTGTGTGTTGTAGACTAAATTACCTAGAAGAGACCCCTGGAGATTGAATTCCTGTTTTGATGTATGAACATTTGGAAGATTCAGAACATCAACCTAACAGATGACCAGGATGAGTAACTCTTCCCTTATGAATAGAAACTTGGACAGATAATCCAAATCATCAGACCCTGGTGGAGAACCATCTGTACAGACAAAGTACGCTGGCTCCCAGTTTCAAGAGTAGGAGCAGTCTGGACTTTGGCTGTCCCAGGATATCCTCTCATTTAAACAGATGAGGGAGTTTGTTGTTTACTCACCATGTTGATTTTCCCTTCATTCATCATGATCCGGACACACAGCAGAAAGGCAAACATGAGCTTGTGCTTCTCAAAGAGACTGCGGCACACATTGCTGTAGAAACTGAAGGTGAGGTACTTGTTTATGTTCACTATCCGCTTCTTCAGGGTGTCTGAAAAGAACCAGGCACAGAACAGCAATGCTGAGAGTGGAGGAGAAAGGACCCACACTTGGTACTGACACGGCCCTTTGCCAGCTGGGCTCTGGGTATGTTTCAGTGTATGAGTGTAAACTATGCAGGGAGCTCACATCCCTCTTAGCCCCTTCCTGCTGTCAATCTCAGCTTCCTTCAGATCTGGCTCAGGGAAGTTTGCTCCTTCACAAGGAGTGGGGTATCCAAACCTGAAGGCACTGACTCAGGCAAACACTGAACCTCCTGATGTGGCCCATTATAAATATACTTACGATATTACTGTTAATTGCAGGTGCATAGAATATTGCTGTGGTATGTTAATGAACTACGCCCCCTGTTTACATCTTGGCACATGCATCTGGCCAGGATATCTGTGCTCTTCCTGGGATGTCAGCAAAGTGGCAGTGGCTGAGGGAGATGAATTTACCCTTGCATCAGTTTCAAGGTTACTGTGTGCTGCCAGTATTTTAAATGCCCTGATCCATGAAATTCAGTATTTCTAATTAACAGCAGCAGTCTGACCAGAAATTAAACATCTTTGCATGGGACTGGCCTGGTGGCCCAGAGGCAGGGAAAAATGCTGTCAGAGAGTGGATCAGAGCTCCTCTGAGCTTTGTCTCGCTCCTCAGAAAGTCATGCTGATGACTTCATGTTGATGGATATTGGAATGAGAGAACTGGTAGATGTTAGGCTCTGAGAGGCACTCGAAGGGCTTAATAAAGTTTACTGCAAGGAAAAAGCAATCCCCAAATGAAGGAGCAGAGACACTCACTGGTAAGGACAAGCTCTTTATCCCTGTTTTGTACCAGGTAATAATTTGGGCCTTCAGAAGAGAACCATTGGAGGAGAAAGATGCTCCCAGCCAGAGAAAATTCTCTCATGCTGGCAATGCCAAGCTAGCTGATGTAGGATGCCTCCATGTCTCATCTTGAATTACAGCTGTGTGTGTCTCAAAAAAGAAGGAACATTCAAGCTTGACGGCAATGAGACCACATTCAAGCAGCTCTGGCAGTAAACAACTAGGGCCAGACTTAGATCTGGCATAAACAGGTTTAGTGGAGTTGCAGCAACACTTGCACTAGGGCTGAATTTGCCCCCAGGTGTTGAGCAAAGTAGTGCAATGATCACGTTTTCACAGCAAGCACCCTAACCCTTCAGAGGTACCTGCTCTCTCGGAGTTTGTGATTCCGGACAAGAAGATGTTAAGAAACCACTCGAGCGAATACTGATACATGGGGTCAACGTTGGACAGGTCAGAGACGCAGAAGTAAAGGATCTGAGTGCGGACAGCTACAGGCACGTACTCCAGACGAGTGATGTCGATGTCTTTTTCTGTCTGCTCGGCTATCTTCACTTTGGCCTGTGGGACCATTCAGAGGATCACAGCTGCACATTTCATGTTTCTGTAAAGGATTAAACTGACCAGGGCTGGGTGTCTGTGCCTGTGAATCAGTCACTTACCTGGATTTCCCCTGCTTTTAGCTTGGATGCCTCCAGCACTTTGATGAGCTCCAAGTCATCGACAGGATTTCCTTCGGAGGAGCTTAGCCGGTAGAGGATCTGATCCTCTATCTCCTTCAGCTCTTGTCGCATCTTGGCGTTGCTAATGATCAGCTGGTTTTTGGCCTCTTCTAAGTCCGGTCGCTCCTCAGCTACCACTTGTCCCAGCAACTGGTCTTCCAAGCCACTGTAACAAAACCCTTGGATGTTATCGCTGGGATGTTGGAGCATACCCCCAAGTTTCACCTTACTTAAAAACTACATGCTTACACAATCAGACAAAAATACAAAAGTGTCACAGCACACTATTACTGAAAAATTGTTACGTTCTCCTTGTTACCATATAATTATAAAATAATTTCAGTGTATAGTATATAGAGCAGTACAAACAAGTCATTGTATGAAATTTTAGTTTGTACTGACTTTGCTAGTGCTTTTTATGTAGCCTGTTGTAAAACTAGGCCAATATCTAGATGAGTTGATGTACCCCCTGGAAGACCTCTGCGTACACATGGTTGAGAACCACTGAACTAAATGTCCCATCTCTTCTGGAGCCACATGGTGCAACTATCTATGGTACGTACATGGCCCCCATCACTATAATCCCCGAGTACCTCACAAAACCCCAGTGTGGCAGAGAAAGGCTATTATCTTCATGAGCCACAGAGGAACTAAGGGCTTCTCCACTTTGCACAGCAATCGATCCACCAGGGGTCGATTTAGTGGGTCTAGTGAAGACCCGCTAAATTGATCACCAATCGCTCTCCCGTCGACTCCGGTATGCCACTGGAATGAGAAGCATAAGGTAAATCAACGGGAGAGTTTATCTCATCAACCCACCATGGTGTAGACACTGCAATAGGTTGACCTAAGGTACGTCGACTCCAGCTATGTTATTCACGTAGCTGAAGTTGCGTATCTTAGGTCAACTTAGCCCTGTAGTGTAGACCTGCCCCTAAGTCACTTGCCCAAGGTCAGAAAGTCTGTGGCAGGGCAGGAAATTGAACCCAGATCTCCAGAATTCCAGGCTCGCACCCTAAGCACAGGAGCATCCTTACTCACTCCATGTTGAGTTTGCTTTCAATAGCTCAGGAGCAGGAGAGTGGCCAATATTTGCAACTGTTCAGTGGCTACTGGTACAAAGGGGTGACCAGTTACCTGGGTGAGAGGGTGAAGTTAATCAGCGTGAGCTTGGTGGAGATCTCTGGCGTGTAGTGGGGATTGGGCAGATTGGTGGTGATGTACATCTTGAAGTCCTCATGGTAAGGAATAACTGTATCGCCTAGCTTCAATACCGTGCTGCCTTGCTGTTTATAAGTCTGTAAAAAGAGGGACACGGACAACACAAGTCGGAATTTCTACATTTAAAAAACATAGATGTGTTGAGAGCCTGCCAAAGAGAGAGTTCCATTATTAATCTGGCTCCATTGCAGGCTGGCTAGATAAAGATTTTCAAAGCTATTTAGGAGATTTAGAGGCACAATTTCCATTAATTTGTACTGAGCATCTAAATTCTTTGCATCCAAAATCTCAACCTTACTAGACACATCTTCACTAAGGGAGGACAAAGCCGTTCTTCATGCCAGTGCTGGAGAGCCCACTCCACCCCAGCTCCAGGCCAACCAGCCTTCCTGCTCATCTCGTCAGACAAACAGCAGGGACGAACCTGTTTCAGCAAGACGGGCTCGAGAGCCGGATCCAGTTCCTCCCCTACGTTCTCCAGCAGGAATGGCTTCCCGAAGCGAATGGAGTTCTCCAAGCTGCGCAGAAAGTCCCGGTCGCTCAGCTTAGCCACCTCCAAACCATTCTCCTTCTCCTGAAGGACAAGATGGTGAGAGGGGAGTCTAGAGTGTAGGGATGGGCAAAGCAGGGGAGCCAAACTGCTTATGCACTTTAGGGCATGTCTACACTTACGGCAGAGTGATCGATCCACCGGGGGTTGATTTATCATGTCTAGTGAAGATGCGATAAATCGACCACTGAGTGCTCTCCCGTCGACTCTCCACAGCGCGAGAAGACGGGGGAGCGACAGCAGTCAACCTACTGCAGTGAAGACACCGCAGTAAGTAGCTCTAAGTACTTCGACTTCAGCTACGCTACTTTCATAGCTGAAGTTGAGTAACTTAGACCGACTTAGCTCACCCCCCATGTGTAGACCAGGCCTAAACAAATAACTGTGCTACTGCAACATGAAGATTGCAAATACAAAAAAAAAAAAAAAAAAAAGGAAGTACAAAGGCTTCATCTGTGTTACCTATCAGGACCTTGTAGCAAATGCCTACTAACTGCAATGTGGCCAAGGTAATATGGGTATGTTTTGCATTTCCTGACTTCCTACTTTCATAGCTGCAACTTTAGTGGAATCCCTTGCCCTTCAGTGCTTAAGGGCTCAAAGATCTGCCTCTGACTAGCCTGCAAGGCAGGAGCAGTCAGGTGGGACTACAGAAGCATCCAGGGAGTAGAGAAGCAGCAGCAGCAGTAAGGAAAGTTGCTAAATCCCCTCCCCCCAATTCCACCACTTTAAAGCACCAGCGGCTCTCTCTGGAAACACTCTGCATGTACAGCAGTCTGGAGGCAGACCATATAGAACAAACTGCGTCCCGGCAGGCGAACACAAGACATGGTGAGTGGTTTGGTTCTAATAATAATACCTAGCTCTTATACACTTTCCATCGGTAGATCTTAAAGCACTTTACACAAGAGGCAGTATCATTATTTCCACTTTACAGATGGGGGAAACTGAGGCACAGAGCGGTTAAAGTGAGTTGCTCAAAGACACCCAACAGGCCAGGTCTCCTGCATCCCAGTCCAGTACATTAGTCACTAGGCCACACTGCCTCTCAAAGCCCGCAAGGGAGACTTCCTCTCTCCTCCCTGAGCTATCCTGCCACAGTTATGGTCAGGAAACGGTCTCAGGCTGGAGCCCCCTTGGTATAAAACAACAGGAGTGCTCAGTGAGGGCCCTGGACTCTTCTCCCACCTTAGTGAAAGTAGCCTGAATCTGTGGACCTTTAAGGCAAACTGCGAAGCCCATCTATTCTGCCTCTGGGGTGGGTGAGGCTTTGCAGTGGTGGGCTGGATTTTTTCCTTGTCCCTTTCCTATGAAAATCCCATCCTCAAGGGATTTAAGGCCTCTCTATACACAGCTCCAAACAGTGTCTATTGTAAAAGGAAGGAAAGGAAGAGAGAGGGAGGGAAAAAAATAGAAGGAACCATTGGGAATCTTCTGACCCTGAGGCTAGAACAATGGAAGGATCCCAGCAAACTTGGCTACCACTTGTCAAGAGTGGTAGAAGCCCTTACCAAGTTCTTGATCCATTTGTTGGCTTGTCCCTGGGGGTCTATGAAGTGAGTCCAGCGCTGTGAAAACTGTGTTATTACTCCATTCTCCACAGACAGGGTATCATTAGGCAAGCCGGCAATCTGATCACAGCCGAAAAAGCACATCAGATGTCTAACAGCAACTGTGTCTTACAACATAGGCATTCTTTCCTGCCACAGTTCAGTGTTTGATAAATTGCAGAGCTATCCATCTCGCAGCACATTAACGTCTGATACACACATCTGAGTAACTCACATGGATCTTATACACTCTGGAATCAGAACCTGGCCAACTACAGCCACACTTAAACACTGTTGCAGCTAGCAAGGTTCTAACAGTGCTTCTCTGACCAGGGAGGACAGTAATTCTTCTCTTGAGAAATGTGCTATCCAAACCATTTTTAGGCTAGATTCCCCAAGCATGGTTCTAACACATCACTCTCACCAAAAAGCCCTCTCCTCACTATCAGGGAAGCTGCATTAGAGTCTTGCTAGCACTAGCAGTGTTTAAACAGGATCTGGTCTTGCTTTTGTGGAGGGAACCATGCCATGACACAGAGCTGTGTTACAGACGTGCAGAGATCAGGGCCAGGTCTTCCACCACAATAAAGTTCCTTTACACTGCTCAAAACAGCTCTAAAATCACCACAACCAGCCTCTTGAGGATTCCCATTGTGAAGGGGGATCTTTGGGTGATGTAGAGCATGAGGTGGTGAGCCAAGGAGAAGGGACATGGCTTATACATCCCTATGTCACTATCTTGTCAACGAGAACAGCTTCTTGATGGCATGGGCATTTAGTGTAGAATGGCCCTCCTGCTGCTCTGATACGTGCCAGGAGCTAGCCTGGCAGCTGGCTGATGCCAAGATTAAATGTTGCTTAAAGTCACTTTTGCACTGGCCTTGCTGCGAACAGCTCAGGATTTGGGTCCAGGGCTTTAGCTTTATTCCATAATATGTGGTTACATGGCTTGGTCTCCTCCACAGAGTCAAAGCTGTTTGAACGTGGCCAGGGCACTACAATGTTATAACACAGGGAAATCTGTAGCATAGGTGGGAATCCATATGGTTCTAGACAGGCAACCCATTACACGGTGCAGCTAATTCACAGGCCAAGACTGGGATGATTCTTCCTTTCATTATACTAGGTCTGCCTGGGGAGAGGAACCTCTTCCAGATATTTGCTATCAGTACAAGCAGTCAGACAGTATGGTGTTAGTTACTGCTGTGCTGTTCTTATCAGTGCCCTACATAACTGGCCTTTGGCTGCTCCTGCTGGATCACTTGCTGGGATGCTCCTGTGCTTTTGGTAGCTGTACAGGTTGCTCCTTTCTGGGATCTCTCCCTTGGTCATTTGTGCCAGGGAACTGGCTGCTCCTGCTATCCAAACTCTTTGTGTTGTCCCTGGCATTGTCCTTTGGTTTTCATTGCACAGAATGGATTATCATCATGCAAGACATCAGTTTGCATTAATGCTCTTGTCCACCACATACCTGCCATGATCTGATTTTCACTGGGTCTCCCAGAGTGCTTATCAAGTTTGGCTCCCTGGTGTGCGGGACATCGTGTTCCTCCAGTTTCTTTAGCCAGTCCTCACATAGTGCTGTGCGGTATTGGCCCTGCCAAGGGAAGCAACGCTCCATCAGCTAGACACTAGTGTGAACTATGCATTGGGGTGATTTGCTTTTAAAATCAACCCTCTGACTTTTGTTCATGTTCAAATCCAGCTCCATGGCTCAGCCTAACCTCTTTAACAGACCAGGGGGAAACTTGAGGTCCATTTGCCTGGTTGCTGCACGCGTGCTCCATGGCACAGCCTCTACAGGGTTTAGACTTGCTGGTGACATCCTTCACCTCTTTAAGGGCCAGACCTTCTTCCCTCTTTAAGGGCCAGAAATCTTCCCTCTTTAAGGGCCAAACATAGAGAATATGGTTTTGGGAACCCCACAGGCAGTCCGATTACTAGCTGAATTGGATAACTGTAGTGAGCCTGACAGTTCTTGGCACCAGACAGAGTTCTGTGCTGTAACACTAGCACAATCTCCAACTTCAATGCAACTGCCTTGGCATCATTGAGAGCTGAATTTGTCCCAGTGATCTGCTTTTCCCTTCAGCTTTTGGAAGCTGATCTACCAACAAAGAAGGTATGAATTCTAGACCCTGGGATTAAGAGAGATGGAAAGCTGTACTCAGCTCCTTCAAAGAAAGAGCTACAGTGATCTGCTTACTGTGAAAGGGCCCAGGTATGCCACGAAGCCAGCTGAAATCAGCACATCTCCTGCGATATTGTTGATCATATAATCCAGGTTCTGGACTGTGTCCTGCCAGCGCACCTTCTCATCTGCCAGGCCATTAATTAACTGGAACAACCACACACACCAGATCACCAGCCAGCTTTCTCATAGCACAACCCCATTCCTATGGCCCACATCCCTATGAGGGGTGCCTTAGCTGTGCCACAGCTCCAATGACTCTTTTAAACTATGATCAGCCACAATGGCCCCCCAAGCACTGCATATTGCCAGGGCTTAGTGACGCTCTTGTCATGCCCCTGGCCTATCTCAGGCACACCCTCCACACTGGGGCTGGGACGGGAATGGGGGAAGACAGCTTTGTCACCCAGGGATTCTCCCACACCAGAGTAATCGGCAGCTGGGTGTTTAAACCAGCTTCCTAACTCCTTTGTGTTGTCACAGCTGGGGCCAGGATCTGGCCCAGTGGGTCTATCCTGTTACTAGTATGAGCTGTGTGGCAGAAAATGCCATTAGAAGCAGCATGTAGAGATGAGACTTTTATTGTTAGCCCCATGAGCCCCCAAGCAGCATGTCTCATTACTAGTAAGGAATATGCCAAAAGCATGTTTGCCATGGAATTGATGTCGGAATTTGGCTCCATCCTTCACCTTGTCAGCCCGGCCCAGCCTCTGCTCACACAGCTCACACTTCAGCTCCAGTTCCTCCTTCTTGGCGATGCAGCTCCTGTACTTGGCCTGCAGGGTGGCAATACCATCCTCCACTTCTCTCAGGCGGTCCTTGGCTTCATCAAGGATCTTCTGAGTGACCTGCAGGTCCTCTTCTGCCTCCCGCAAGGCTTGCTGTGAAAAGAGAAGATGAATTGGAACTCCAGATCAGACTTCCACCACCAAGGGAGAGGGCTTAGAGCTGGACTATATTCATGAGAAACTACCTAGGCTATTCATGCTATGCAGTCAGAATTCAGCACCCCCACCCCTGAATGCTACTGCTTTCCCATCTCCAAGGTACCGTGGGCCTTGGCTTATCCAACCCATAGCTTAATTCATCACTGCCTTGGCCAAGTTACTTAGGCTAATAGGGTGTTTAACATTAAGAACCTACTTTAGTGTTTAGGCACCCAAATAAACAGCCTGAGGTTCAAAGATGCTGAGCATTCCCAGGTGTCTCTGAAACCACTGGGGTACAGAGCTGGGGGCCCAATATCTTTCAGGGTATCTATCAAGATTAACCACTGGCTGCTAGGAACCTGATTTGCTGTTAGTAGTAGCAGCCACAGACGTGAGTTAAGCACTGTTATTTACTGTTATTCCCCCCCCCACACACACACAAATTCTGACTCTGCAGAGAAAACAGACTATACACAATGGTGACAAATGGACGTTTGGGGAGCTCTAACCAGGAAACACAGCACCAAGACCTCTCCAAGTGCAATAAGGTGCTTGAAAATGATAGTGTTCCACAGGAACTAAAATAATAATAATACAACGGTAGCACTTTCCATGTTCAAAACACTACACAAATATCAACTAATCACTCCTCAAACTCCCCTAGAGACAGGCGAGTATTATCGCCCCTTGATATATAGGGAAACTGAAGCAGATACATGGTGACTTGCCCAAGCTCACAAAAGAATTGCTGTCTGAGCCAGGATTAGAATGAAAGTTTAACCCCCTAGAACACAATTGTCTCTAAACCACAAACTTACATTTTACCTTCTGTACAAAAAATCCAGTGACAAGTACGGCATCTAAACTTTCCTCCGCATCACACAAGGGCCCTGTGCCCTTACCCCCTTCTAGAGTGCATGTGCTGAGGAGGGGAAGGTAGGCCCTCTGTGGGCACAGAGCAATGTCTGCCTCACCACCAAACACTTAATCATAAAATGCAATAGTTTAAACCCACATCAACTCTTTACCCCTGAAAAAAGCCACCAGCTGGTTCTTACAGCTAGAGGGAGACATGGGCCAGCTCCTCAGCTGCTGTAAATCAGAGCTATGCAGAGCTACACCAGCTGAGGATCCAGCTTAGACACTCTTGGATCACTGCTTGACAACCTCCAAAGGGGTGGAACTTGGGATGGGGGGGGGGAAGTTTCTGGAGTAACCTTGCAAACTATCTAGCTGGCCTAGGTGTGTAATTATTTTGACAAGCAAATGAAAGATCGCTGGTGTTCTTCGCTGCCATCACAGGAGGATGGAGGAGTAGATTTGTGCGGCGATGCGATGATTTTATAACTTTTTTTCAATTCCCATCCAACTACCTGCTCAGTCTCCAGATGGCTACTGCAGCCCACAAGCCAAGTAGTAAAGCAGGATTCAGGGGCTAGCTCCTCAGTGGGTGTAAATCAGCACTGCTCTGACTTCAGTAGAGCCATGTTGATTGACACCCAGCTGAGGAGCTGGCCCAGGTCGCATTCCCCTTCCTCCCTGCCCCCCACCCCCAGTAGAGAGCATTAAGTTAAAATACAAGTGGGATATGGGGAGCTCCTCTAAATACAGTTTGCACTGGTCAAAGTATTAGTTTTGGGGATGTTTGGGATAAGGGATTTTGCTGGGATTGCTATATTCCTCCAGAGGGCCTGTTCTGGGCTAACATTTCATACCTGGTTCCCTGCGCTTGGGCTCAGACTCTTTGTTCTGTTCATTTTTAAATACTCTTTGGTCTCTCCCATGTGGCTGGCAGTTTTCACTACTCCCACCAGGAAGGGCTGTATAGTCCCATTCACTTTAATGGAAAAGCCACACCCCTGAGCAATGCAGATTTACTGACCTAAACACTGGTGTAGACAGCGCTATGTGGATCAGAGGACTTCTCCTGTCAACACAGCTACCGCCTCTCAGGGAGGTGGAGTACCTCCACCCATCAGCATATGTAGCATCTTCACTACACTATACAGCAGCACAGCTGCAGGGGTACAGCACTGTAAATGTAGGCAAGCCCTTATTCCAGGCTCACCAGGTGCCATGTACCCCAGTGTGTCACACACAAGCAATACTCTTACCCGCTTTGGTTCCACTCCTTTGGCCACAAAGTGGTATTTGTGCATGGCACGCACCCACTGGCAGATGGAGGTGCAGGCTTTGGACACTTTGGCTATGGCTGCTGGTTGAAACTCCTCGTTGTCAATATACGGCTGGATGGCTTTAATTACTGAATCTGCAATATTGTCCTGAAAGGAATGATGGAGGGGCGGTGAGAGATGGTGAGCAAAGGGCTGAGAGCATTAGGGGGCCAGTGGGAGATCTCGCAGTGAGAGAGTGAAGGGCTTAGAGTGCTATGAGCATGACAGTGTGAAATCCCATGCTGCTGTTGTGTGAAACAGTCTGTGTGCTGCCCCTCTTTCCATGCTGGTGCCCTTCCCTCACTTATTATTTGGATGAAGGTGAATCGGTCTCTGTTTATTCATTCCCTCTGGTAGTCTTTGTGGCTGCAGAAAAATAATCTTGTGATTAAGCAGGTTTTTGTAGAACAGGAAAATCTGGCTAAAATAATTGTGTTTCTCTTTATCTTTGTGTTATCCTAGTCCCGGTCACAAGCCCTGTAAGTGAATGTCTTTCCTTGCTATGTCGGGTACTAAATGCAGGCCAGTTCAAACAGGGCTGCAAGCATCTCCCGTATCCTCAGACACAGTCCTCACTGACCTTTCTTCAGCCTCTAACTCCCTCATTCCTGCCAGACCACAGCAAGTGCTACAGTTATCCTCCCACCAGGAGAGGGAACACATGGACTCCTATTATGTCACTGTTGCTGATTGAACCAGCTAACCAGAAACCTGGGGGTAGTGAGCAGATAATCATCCTCTTGCTAGACCCCAAGAAAGCTATGGAATCTCAGCTCTACTCGCTATGTAGTGAGAGGTCCAAGACTGCTTGTGAGCCCAGACTTCCCAAGCACTGCAGCCACTGGGTTCTGGGCTGGACAGTTATGCTTACAAAATAAATTGTTGCAGCCAGAGGCATGATGGCTCCTTGTTCATCTCTGTAGCGGGGTGGTCCCCTGCTCCTGTCCTGAAGGGCTAAAAAAAAACAGCCCTGGAAGAGGGCTGTGGCAGGGGAAAAGCTGGACTGAGTGGGGAAGCAGCCACAGCCTGGCCTCGCCCCAATCAGGCACAGCTGGCCATATAAAAGGCTGTGAGCCAGGCACACAGGTAGTCCCTCTCTAGTGGTAGAGAGGGGAAGACTTGGCTGTCTGGGAACTGAAAGGAAGTGGAGTAGAGCAGTGCTGGGGAATAGGGCAAGGGAGCTGGGGAACTGGGGAACTCCTGCTTGGAAAACCCCCATGCTGCAGGCCTTGTCTAAGGCTAAATAGGTACTGGGGGTGCAGCCTGGGGGTAGGCAGAGGCAGCAGGTTCAAACCCCCCTTGCTGATGATTAGTGGTTTATAGACTGCAGTCTGCCCCAGTGTGCTGGGGCTAGATGAGGACTGGCAGTGAACACTGAGGCAAGGTGGGGATAGAGGGTGGGGATTCCCCCAGGAGGGGAGCCCAGGGAGTAGGGGTACTGCCAGGAGGCAGCACCCAAGCTAAAGAGGCACTGGGGTCTGGGAGGGACATAGGGGCCAGCAACAAGCAGGACATTGGCCTGCAGAGGGTGCCCCAAAGGCTGGACAAGCTAATTCCCTGGATGACCTGCAGGAGGTGCTGCAGGGTGAGTCCTGCATTGCTACAATCTCCTTGTGCAAGACTAGGGAACCACCTTTCTAAAACTGCAGTTGTGTGTGCTCCAACGCTGCTCCTAAGCAAGGCAAGGAGAGAATCAGAAGGGGGACATTTATTATGTCTTTAATAATTTCTTGTTGCCCAAGGTGATCAAACAACAAAACCATGCAAGAACCACTGATTATCTAGCAAAAGTGAATCCCCACCCTAGGCCACGTACCCTAGCATCCCCTTCACACTCCTTAAAATGTACTGCCCTTAATGGCTTCTGGGCTGAAAGTTGGCTCCAATTATCTGTTTCTGGCATAATACCATCACCCATAACATCAGCTCATTACCTGTAGGCCTAGCACATCCCCTCTCACTTTTGGGGCACTCAAGGGTAGACAGATCCTTGAGTTCCAATTACATGACCATCCCTCTGCCGTCTGCCATTACTTACCTTATCAAATTTAAATAGGCTTTCCAGGAACTTCCCTGGGTCCTGAAGAAGGCCCTTGCCCGGCTCCCAGTAGTCATCCATCTTAGAGCCTGGCTTGTCTCCCGCCACTTTCTTGGGCTTGATTCCTTTCATAATACAGACAGCTTCAATCACCATCTTCACCCCAAGGGGAGGTCTCTGCATAGCTCGCACCTAGAAAAAATAAGTGTCCCTGTAAGATGGGGAGTTGGTCAACACAGTCCTTAACCTGATTTTCTGCACTGCATATTGGCAACTATTGCATGCCAAAAATAGATGGTGCTGATGCCCCATAAGGACTGAGCAATTAAGCACTAGGAGCGTTAACTCTGTCTCCTTGTGTGTAGGCCTAAAAAAAGTGGTCGCTGTTTATATGGTCCCTGTGTTTGAAGAAGGGTCTTCTTTGCCGGGGTGGTGAGGGTCCCTTCATGACACCAATGTGGAGATGTAACTCCTTCCCTTAGCACTAAGGAACACCAGTTTGCCCAGCCCAGCTTTTGACACAGGAAGGGGACTGAATCCTGTATTATTGTCATATACTATCCAAAGTGGAATTTCTTACCACAACCTTCCATACAGTGCATGTAGAGGGGTGGAGAAACTTGCCCAAGGCCACAGAGTCAGTCAGTGGCACAGCCAGGAACCACATCCAGGGAAACATCAAGTTCTCTGTTCAGATTGCCAGACACCATTTCCCCCATGATGGTGAACTTTACAATGTCCCTTTAAATCTGGGTTTGCTGATTCTCAAAAGTGTAAGAGTTGATTGTCTCTATTCGGCAGGATTCTCTGTATCACTGCTATAGCCATTCCCCCAACTCAGGATCTCTCACACATGTGCTGACTTGTGTTTAACATACAAGCAGATTTTATGCCATGCATACTGGTCATTCATACACTCTGTAAAATAGTGATGTGAGGCACATGATATCACTAGCTAGTGATCTCAGTGGTGTGTGGGGTGGGATATAATCTAACTACTGCCTATACCTAATCAGAACCTTAGCATGCATGTTATGATTTCTTACCCCTATGTAATTATCCCTCCTTTTTATTCAGGCTACACAGTCTGTCTTACAGGGTTTGGGGTTTCTGCTTTGTCATTCTTTCAGTGCTAAGGCCATGAGCAAAATTATTACTGAATACAATGATTGGTAAAGCATCTCACCTGAACCAGCAGGTGTGGCTTCTGATCCAGGAAAGGGGGTCGGGGACTCTCATGGCTACAGGTGAAATCAGCATGATTGATGAGGAAAGACTCATTTAAGTGAGGCCTTCAAGTTCTGGTAGATTTAAGTAGGAACGATAGTGCTGGTGAGTATTACCAGGAGCCTGTCCTTGATCCTTTGGGATGGGTATCTCTCCACTTTCCTTAGGGCTGTAAATGCTACTGCGTGGTAGCTACATGATCTGCCTTCATTAGAAAACCTCTGGATCCCACACAGACCTGGTGTGTTCAGATGGGTTCAGCCAATAGGCCTGAGACAATGGGCAGTGAGGGTGGGTTCACTGCTTGACTCTCTGGGTTTTCCTATTGAGCTCTTGCTGCCCTGGGGGTTGGTTTGCTGGAAGGTGTGCCCTGAACTCAGGGCTTTGTCTTCAGAGCTGGAGAAGAGACTGATTGGAGTCCTCGCTGGAGCCAGAGAGTGCTGCACAGGGTAGATCTGGTGGCTGCTGAGCAGAGCTGTGGGAGTGTTGTGCCTCCATGGGAGGACAACAGAAATACACCATGTCGTTTTTTTTTTTTTTTTTTTTTCAGCATTAACTACTCTTGCCATGTTCACCCGGAGACGCTCCAGGGGCTTCTTACTGGACACGGTCAACAGAGGGGCAGAGTTCGTGGAGACCCTGAAGACTGTCTACCCCATGGCTGATGCCCTTCACGAGAAGGACTTTGACTGGCTCTTTGACTGTCCCGAGACGGAGCAGTTCCTTGAGTGGTTCTGTAACACAGTGGGGGAGGAAAATGTACTGAGTCCTGGGGAAGTGGAAGCCTATCAGACCCTGCTCAGTTCAGGGAAGCCTATTCTGGAAGGTGAAGCCCTAGAGGAGGTGCTGCAAACCTGCCGCCAATGCCCGCAGCTGAAGGGTGCCATGTCAGAGGATGAGGCTCTGCCCCTAGAGGCACTGGAGCGAGAGGCACAGGCATTGCATAGCCATAGAGCCTGCCAGCTGCGACGGCGCAACAAGCTCCAGATCCGTGCAGCTAGCCTGAAGCAGGAGCTGTGCCACTTAGCAGACAAGGAAAGGAAGGTGGGCCGGGTGCTGAGGAAGGCCCAGCTGGACTTAGAGATGGAGAACTCTCAAACCAACAGTGTTCTGAGCCAGGTCTGCAAGGCAGCAAACCAGCTGGCGGAGTGGTACAGGGAAGCTGGGAATGGGAGGCTTCTGGTGTTGATGTCTGAAGCAGATCTGGGCCACTACATGGAGCTGGAGGAGCTGGCCACAAGAGCTTTAGTGGCATTCATCCAGAAGGCACTGCCAGGCACCACCCAGGTTCCAGATGCTGAGGGGGCAGGCTTACAGGGAGTGAAGAGACAGGGAAGCTCCCAAGCAAAGCCGGATACTCAGGCCCCAGCAGGGTTAGTTCAGACTGTGCTGCCAGAGAACATTGGGAGTCTCAATGAGTGTGAGGGGGATCCCAAAGTGGGTGTAGAGACCCAGAAGGAACTGGTCAGGGAGACAGTGGCAGGGGTCCCCCAGAAATCCTTGCCAGAAGAGGACAACCGCTCCAAAGCAGAGGCTGCGGGTGTGGAAGCCCTATATGGTCAGGACAGCTGCCAGGAAATGATGAAGGGACTAGCAGAAGCTGCCCACATAATGCTATTGGAGAGCATGGGGGATCCTGAAGCCAAGCTCTTAGAGAGCCTAGGCAGCTACCAGGAGGAGCTGGATCGCATGGCACTGGCTTACATCTGCAGCCAGAAAGAGCTAATCACCACCTCAGCAGAAGTTGACGGTATCTGGGCTGGACTGCAGTGGGCAGAGAGGGCCATGAAGAGCAGCAAAGAGAACAAGGTAGGGGTCTTCTCCTCTCTCCCTGCTCCTGTCCTCCACCCTTCCAGTAGCAGTGGCACCTGGGCTGTGGGAAAGCCTCTGATTTAGGTGTGGGTAGGAGCCAGTATATATTACAAGGGGAGATAAAGCTCCACCCAGGGCTGCTTCTGCAGAGTTCAGGAAGACCTTTCATATCTGTGAGTGCATGTCTCTTGGTTGTGCTCTGCTTTGCAGATGGTGGAGGATGAGCTCAGCCTTCACATAGCCACCTTCCAGGAGCAGCTGTGTGCCCTCCAAAGTGACATAGACCAGACCCAAACCCAACACCTTGTGCCCCTCCTTCAGGCCACTGCTCACCTCCTTCACTTGCCTGTCCTGCGTGCAGAGCTCGATGGGGAAGCAGTTCACCTTGGGTATACCACCTTGAAGCAGGAAGAGGTTGCGGGGCAGCTGATGGCCCAGCATAGCCGCTTGGAGCTGCTGGGGTTGCAACTGAAGCTGGAGAAGAAGGAGCAGCAGCAGGTGGGGACCTGTCTGGAAAAGATGTTAGCTGCCCTGCAGGAAGCCAGTGCCAATCTACAAGGGCGGCTTGCCTGCTTTGAGGATTCCAGCCTGTACATCAAGATCTGTCCACGCACTCTGATAGATCCCAGTGATGTCACCACCATACGGTAAAAATGGCTTTGCCTTGGAGTTGGGGAGGAGGCGTGATGCCCGTCAGTGGAGGAGTAAGTCATAAATTATTAGAGACCTAGAGATGCTGCCATATGAAGAAATCTTTAGAAAAGAGAAGAAGAGGGGAGTATGATGGATCCAAAATAATCAATAGTCTAAAAAAGGCAAATCTATTGCTTCCTTTTCCCCTCTCACAATACAAGGCGAAGGGCCAGAAACTGGGTAGATAAGCTTCTTGTTTGACTTACCAGTCTTACAAAATGAAATTGTTCCTCTGCCAGGTTTGCATCAAAAATAGTGTCTAGCGCCAATGATGCAGACATTTCAGCCAGATAGATGCAGAGCTGTGGGCATAGGGAGGAGCATGGACCTTCCACACCCATCTCCTTCCCTATGCGTCAACAAGGGCATATATTCAGCCATGCTCCAGCCAGTGGGTACTACAGCTATTTGGAACCCCTTTGCTGACACAAACTTCCTCTGTGGGCAGATAACCTGGTAATGGACAGTTGAAGTCTATGAAACACCTGGTGAGGACTACTGTTAGTGACAAGACAATGGAGTGGATGGACCATGGTTCCGATCCAGTCTGGCAATCCCTAGGTGTGTGTCTGATTCGCTTTCGTGGGCATTGAGAGATCGCACGTCCCCATTGAGATGAATGGGAGCAGCTCCAAGTGAGCTGCTCCATCTTCTCAGTCTAGAGGTTCAGGCAGACCCTACTGCATCTGGGCACTCTCATATTCACAACCATTAGAGCTAGTCACACTCTCTTTAAATGAAGGCTTAAATTCTGCAAAATCTGATGGGCTCCCAGAGATGTGGGGGTGCTAGCTCCATCCAGTCCCTAAGGGAATCATTGCTCCTTAGCTCTGGCTGTTGCCTTCACTCTGTGTTGTCTTTTTCCCCCTCTCTCAGGCTCTGGGAGATGCTGGAGAAGCAGGGCCAGGAGAAGCAACTCTTTCGCACCTACGAGACGCTGGCAAGCCGTGGCTCGCGCCTGCGCCAGGAGCAGAGGATGCTGGAGGTGCAGCTTGCAGTGTCCCCAGCCCAGCTCCCCATGCTGGAGTCTGATGATGAGATGCTCTATAAGATGATGTATAGTGACTCCAATCAACTACTGCTGAATGCCCAGGTGTGCAAGGACCCCCAACCCCTGGGGTGGTGTCATCACTTGCTTTTCTTCTCCACATGGTCTCTCTGGAGGCCTTCTAAAATCACGTGACCTTGCCAGCCAATCAGCAGTCATGGGTCATGTTGCAGAGATATCTGTATTTTGCTTGCAGCATCCCCTTTGGATTATAGGGGATCTTGATAGGCTGGTGTGGAGCTGCTTTCTCCTTCAGCTCCATGATTCATTAATGTAATGGCAGGACGATTTTCCTTTCCTACACTTCCACAACACGGTTGTTTGGATTTTCCCCCGTTCCCTGCAGGAGCTGGCTGAGCCTATGGAGCAACTCTGTGCCACGCAGGCCAAACTCTATCAGATGCTGATGGACCTCCTGAGTGACCTGAAGGCCAAACGGAAATCCCTGCAGACCCACTTCCAGCGGACGGAGCGCAATCTCTATGTGCACTTCTTCCATGATGCCAACCGGCTGAGGGAGGTGGTGCAGCAGCTGGAGACACAGGCCTTAGCCTTCTCCTAGGGCTCAGCAATGGAACAACTCCACCCAGCACCCAAGGGAACAGGTTGAGGAGATTTTTGCTGCCTGTTCTGGAAGTGTTTGCCCCAAAGGATGGAGAATCGCAGAGATCCTTGCTATACTGATAAGTTACATATTACTTTGTCCTGTCCTCCTCCTCACAGTAAAAAGATCAAATCTCCACCATGAGGCTTGTACCTGGGGTTGACACTGGGGTGGAAACCTGCCCCTACCATGTATAAAATCTGTGTCACTGAGGGTGGGTGGGTTTCTCATGGTGCACAGGCCACTGTGAAGAGAAGTTAACGCTCTTCCATGATTCATAGTGGGAAACCTCACAGAACTCTGCATTATGCCCACGGAGGCTGGTAAGAAGGGGAGTGCACTGCGTGGGCAGACCAGGGGAGGGGTGAGTGCCTGGAATTCTACGCTCCTCATCCAGTGCAGTGGGCTAGAGCTGGCTGGAAGGATGGTGTGAGTGGGGCAGCAGTGGAGCAGTGAACAGGTAAAAAATAAAGGCATGTTTCATGGTATTTTTCCGAATGAGATATTGATTCATAATCATGGGGCAGGCTATGTGTGCATCTGTCTCTGTCCTTCCTGGTTCCATTTGTCTCCTCTCCCCTGCTGCTCCAAACCTAACCCTGTGAAGGAAAAGGGGAGCTTGTTTCCCAGGCCATCTGCTAAAAACCTCCTTCCTGTACTGCTCCAGAGCTGAAATGTGTGGCTTAGCTCAGAGCTTTTTTGATGGTAGGCTTGCTTGGCACTGCTCACCTACTGAAATCAGGAACGGGCCTCCTTTCTCCATGGTTAACTCTAAAGCAAAGACACTTATTGAATTCCATTAAACTACGCTAATTATGTTCACTTCCTCCTCCCTTTTTTTAAAAAGATATTTAGTGTCCAGCCTCTCAAGCCTGCATCTACACTGAAGTCCTCTCTGGCCAGAGAAGAGAGAGAGCTCCTGTAGCAGCAGTGCAAGTTACATTAAGCTGCCCTGCCATTAAACCTCCAAACCTGATCTAACCAGCCTATTCTACCATGATGGTGTGGACAGTTGGCATCTGCTCACAATAACACATCATCCCTGGTGTCCTATAGCCAGCCTAAAAATATTGAAGGCAGACCAGCTAGCTGCATGTGCTGGCTAGGAGTGAGAGGACTGTGACTAAAGCTGTTATTTAATAGTCTGCATCTAGATTGTGCAAGTGATTGGACTGTTTAAGAGCCAGGTCTCCCTGCTGAGATAAGACCACTTGGATGTGTACAGGTAGCCAAACCTATATGGCTGTTCATCCCTTGCCTTAGGGGGTCAGGGGCTGCTGCTTGTCATGATGGTTAGAGATATCCGGGATGGACAAAATAATACTTAGTCCTGCCATGAGTGCAGGGCACTGGACTAGATGACCTCTCGAGGTCCCTTCCAAAGTCCTATGATTCTATGTGGATGCTGGTCCAGTTCCTAATGTCATTAGTTCACTTAGATTCATTTCACAAAGCCACTAAAATGCTTTCAGCTGGTAGCCAACTCTTTGATTACTGTTTGCCTGGGCAGGTTTTGAAATGGTGACTTCAATGTGACTGCTCCAAATCCCATTGTTAAGGCCCTACCAAATTCACGGCCCTGAAAAATGCGTCACGGACTGTGAAATCTGGTCTCTTCCCGCCCCCGTGAAATCTGGTCTATTGTCTGCTTTTACACTATACTATACAGATTTAATGGGGGAGACCAGCGTTTCTCAAATTGGGGGTCCTGACCCAAGAGTTTTGGGGGGGGGGGGGGGGGTTGTGGTATTGCCACCCTTACCTCTGTGCTGCCTTAAGAGCTGGGTGGCTGGAGAGCAGAGTAGCAGCACAGAAGTAAGGGTGGAAATATTTTTCCATACCACTCTTACTTCTGCGCTGTGGCCTTCAGAGCTGGGTGGCCAGAGAGTGGCAGCTGCTGCCTGAGGGCCCAGCGCTGCAGAAGGATGGGCAATACCATACCAGGGCAACCTTACTTCTGTGCTGCTGCTGGTGGCAGCTCTGCCTTCAGAGCTGAGCTCCTGGCCAGCAGCCTCCACTCTTTGGCCAGCAGCAGTGCAGAAGTAAGGGTAGCAGTACCGCAACCCCTCCTACAATAATCTTGTGACCCGCCCACAACTCCTTTTTGGGTCAGGACCCCTACAACTACAACACTGTGACACTTCAGATTTAAATAGTTGAAGTCATGAAATTTATGATTTTTAAAATCCTACCACAGTGAAATTGACCAAAATGGACTGTAAATTTGGTAGGGCCCTACCCATTGTTGTTATTCTCCTGGCTCATCTTGTCTAATGATATGGATTCACGTTAGTAAACATTACTGTGAAGCTGCTTGCGTCTCAGCACGGTAAGGCTCTACAAAAATGTACTTTAAGATTTTTAAAGGACCAGGAATCCTGAATGCTAGAACCCAGTCATGGCTTCAGAAAGGAGATTGCAGATTTGTGCATAGGTATGGATTCTCCTGCTAGTGTCCTTTACAGCTATGATGCAGCCTTGCTCCATAACACAGTGCCTAGGGGCACTCATTGACACAGTGATTCAGAGAGGGCTGCCCAAGAAAGACATACTCACGCAAAGCATTAATTCCCTCCACCTTCTATTACCTCCGTGACATCATTTTTGTTAAGATTTCTTAGGCTGGCTAGAGCAGCGTCCAGTGCAGGGAGAGCTTCTGCCAGGTCCTTCTGGGCATCATCTGCAATGGCCTGGGCTGTCTGAGCTTTCACTTTGGCTTTCATCTCTTCGGCCTGCACGGCATTTCGAGTCTCCTCCGCCACAGCCGTGTCCACCTGCAGTGCCAGACACAGACTCAGAACAAGGGCCCTATTTTCCAAAGGCCTGAACTGATGCACCTGCGCTGCTTGGCTCAGGGCCTTGTTTTCATTGACAACATCCAGTGTTTCCAACTACTGTGTGTGTGTGTGTGTGTGTGTGTGTGTGTGTATGTGTGTGTGTGAGAGAGAGAGATTGATGCCTGATGAAATCTGCACAGGGTACAAGATGAATTCTCCTACTCGAGCATCACAGACTCATAGTGGGATCTGAACGTCGGCATGGAAGTCTATTCTAGTTTGTGCATTGCTGCTAGCAGTACAGATTTTTCAGCTGACATTTATGTCACTGCTCTGTTGATGGATGAGCTGGAAGAGCCTCCAGCTCCCTCTCCCATAGTTGCTGCATTCGCTCTGCGGGCATAAACTGCAGTAAATGCTTATTTTTGGCAGTACAGTGAGCAGACATGAATTGGGACACACCTAAGTGACAGCTCTGAGTAACAAGGTTCTTTTTTAAGTCACTTTTCTGACTGTACCTAGGCTTTTTAACCGCTTCAGTCTTGCATGGTTTAAAAAAACACTTGGGAAGTCCAAGAGGGGAAATGCAATGGAAACAGGGCCTTTCTTATGAGTGGATCAATTAAAGGAAGAGATGTGGGGACAATAAATAGATTGAAAATGATTGTCCCACAGGGCCACTATAGATCTAGGCTTGTTTGCAAACTTGAGCAGCTTATTACATGTGATCAGGCTGATTTACCATATCTTGCTTAGGCAAAATGGGACATAGCCACTTGAGGAGCACCTATCTCTCTCAAAGAAAGGGAGAGCCACAATTACAGAACTCAGCATCAATACTGGCCCTCCAGCAGAGGACAACCGTGAATTTCAAGGCTTCTAACTGTAAAGTGCCTAGCTCAGCATTGTTTTTACATATGGTCAAGGTTAAAAACACTTTATATGCTCTGTACCAAGCGCGTGGGAATGCACTGATAGAATGCTCAAAGGGCTGACTGTGCCCAACAATATACATTCAAATAATAAAGGATGTTTTTAAAAGGAACAGAAAGAATCCTGCTAATGGTATTAGATCATTACTAGATGGAAATGGGAGAATTATCAATAATAATGCAGAAAAGGCAGAAGTGTTCAATTAATATTTCTATCTGTATTTGGGGAAAAACAGAGGATGCAGTCTCATCATATGGCAATAACACTCTTTCCATTCCACTAGACGCTCTGGAGGCTATTAAACAGAACCTACTAAAGACAGACATTTTTAAATCAGTAGGTCCAGATAACTTGTATCCAAGAATTTTAAAAGAGCTGACTGAGGAGCTCGCTGGACCATTAATGGTGATTTTCAGTAAGTCTTAGAGCACTGAGGGATTTCCAGAAGACTAGAAGAAAGCGAATATTGTGCCAATTTTTAAAATGGATAAACAGGATAACTCGGGTAATTATATGCCTGTGATCCTGACATTGATTCCAAGCAAAATAATTAAGTGGCTGATACAGGACTCGATTAACGAAGAACTAAAGGAGGGAAATATAATTAATGCAAATTAACAGGGGTTTATGGAAAATAGATCCTGTCACATTAACTATCTTTTTTGGATGAGATTAAAAGTTTGGTTGAGAAAAGTAACAGTGTTGATGTAATATACGTAGACTTCTGTAAGGTGTTTGACTTGGTACTGCATGACATTTTGATTAAAAAACTAGAATGATACAAAATTAATACGGCACATATTAAATGGATTAAAAACTGGCTAACTGATAGGTCTCAAAATGTAACTGTAAATGGGGAACAGGCAGTGACAGGTCTGTTTCTAATGGAGTCCCACAGGGATCAATTCTTGGCCCTACGTTGTTTAACTTCTTTATCAATGACCTGGAAGAAATCGTAATATCATAGTGATAAATATGCAGATGACACAAAAATTGGGAAAGTATTAAATAGTGAAGAGGACAGGTCACTGATCCAGAGAGATCTAGATTGCTTGGATACAAATAAACAAATATGCATTTTAATAAAGCTAAATGTATACATCTAGGAACAAAAACGGTAGGCCATATTTACAGGATGGCAGATTCTATCGTGGGAAGCAGTGACTCTGAAAAAGATTTGGGGGTTGTGGTGGATAATCAGCTGAACATGAGCTCCCTGTATGATGCTGTAGTCAAAGGAGTTAATGCCATTCTGGGATGCATAAATAGGGGAATCTCAAGTAGGAGTAGAGAGGTTATTTTACCTCTGTATTTGGCACTGGCGTGACTGCTGCTGAAATATTGTATCAGTTCTGGTGCCCACAATTCGAGAAGGCTGCTGATAAATTGGAGAGGGTTCAGAGAAGAGCCACAAGAATGATTAAAGGATTAGAAAACCTGCCTTATAGCGATAGACTCCAGGAGCTCAATCTATTTATCTTAACAAAGAGAATGTTAAGGGGTGACTCGATCACAGTCTGTAAGTACATATATGGGGAACAAATATTTAAAAATGGGCTCTTCCATCTAGCAGAGAACGGTCTAATGTGATCCAATGGCTGGAAGTTGAAGCTAGACAAACTCAGACTGGAAATAATGTGTACATTTTTAATGGTGAGTAATTAATCACTGAAACAATTTACCAAAGGTTGTGGCAATTTTGAAATGAATGCAGGATGTTTTTTTAAAAGCTCTGCTCTAAGAATTATTGTGGGTAAGTTCTCTGGCCTATGCTATATAGAAGTTCAGACTACATGATCACAATAGTCCCTTCTGGCCTTAGAATCTATGACTCCATACAGTAGGTTCTTTTGCACAGTTTCCCATATCAATTACACCATGTTACAGGGAGTGGGGAGAGAGAAAGGAGAAGAATCTGTTTTTGAAGTGTAAAATACCCCACCTAACTTCGCCTGTGTCTTCTGCACCATTTGCTGGGGGAAAGGCTGTGTCTCTATATAAGCATCCTGTACCTTTATTTGTTCCATGGTTGCCAGTGTGTCTTTGGCTGCCTCTGCCAGAAGGGGACGTGCTGATTCTAGCTCTTCCTGCATCTTTGCTACATCTTCTGCTGTTCGCAGTAGCTAGAGGAAGCGAGAGCAATTCAGTCCCTTAGGTACACTGTTCAGTGAATGCCAAGGTAATACGATGCCATAGCTTTTGAGAAGGTGAAGTGAAGGTCAGGAATACTGCCCCCAGGGATGGAATTGGCTGCATGGTGTCTGACAATGAGTGGGTGCTTGCAGGGGGCTCGCGAATGCCCTTTTTAATTAACAATCTTATTGTGAAATAACTTCATAGTATCTGACCGATGGGTCACGTTTTCAGCTCTAGGCACCTAGTGCTGCCTGCAAAATGGGTGCAGTCCTGCTGCACATATTCGCATCTGTGTGGCACTATGAACATTTGTGTGAGCAACTGTCTGTTGCGCAGGTACACAACTTATGTGAAAAGGCCCTTATGAAAATTTGGGAAAACACACCTTGCAAGCAGTATTGCTCTCAGGAGCAGTAGCAATGAGCTGAAGCTGTGGTGTGGGATGTTTCTAGTCCAAATGCTGATCCTATTTTCAAGCCTACAGGACAAGCGTGTGCTTGTGAAAGCTCAGAGTCTGCTCCAGGACTGTACAAAAGTTTATACACAAAGTGCTGGGGCGGGAGGACACAGGGCTAGAAACTAGCTACCCCAAACAGCTCCACAGGGAGTGAATGGGAAAGGAAAGCCCCGTTTATGTTCTTCTTTTGTCCTTTCCACACAAAGTAAGCATAGCCAGAATGGATGTCCTTGCACTCCACATGAGCAAGGTAAGGGCACCCACAGTGCTAAACACCATGGCCAGGGGAGAACATACCACGTGTTAGCAAAGGTTTAGTAGTTGCCACAACTACATGCAGTCCTCCCAGCAATAGCGGAGGCTGCTTTCCTCTCTAGGCAGAATAGCACATGGGCAGTAGCTGTCAGAGGCACACAGCCATGACCCCAGTAATATGGCTCGGGGTTCTCAAAAGGCACATTTGTGTCCCACAGTCATTCAAGTTCTGTTTTCAGTCCAGGTAATTCAGAACCAACTCTAAGCCTTAACACACACCCTTGTATGCATCCTAGATGGATCACTGGCAGATAGGATTGAACCCAGGGGCCTCTGGGTCTAAAAACATGAGCCCCTACTACCTGTGCTGAAGAACCAGCTTAGTGGCTGTAGCAGGTTCATATAACCTCTATGGGGACTAGCCACTAGAGGAGAGGGGGAAAGTCCCACGCTGTATTAGCATGAGCTAGATGTAGATGTTTTCTCTCATTGCATAACTATGAGTAAACAGCAGTGTGGCAGCTTGCAGGGTGGGGGATATCACTGCAGGATCTTTAGCTGTAAAGAGTACACCAATTAAATAGATGATGGGAGCCCAAAGCTCCCCTGATTCTGAGGAACCAACCTTGTCCAAGCCACTCTTCATCCTCTTCTTCGCTGTGTTCAGCTCCTGTTTCTTTTTCCCGATCAGGGCTGTGAAAATGCCAAGGAGCTCCAGGTAGCTCTTGGGAGTGACATAATTGTGTCTGGCCAACTCCGCCAGGTACACTTTGCACTTCACTGCTACGCTCTGGTGGATCGCTACACACACCTGAATCTACAAGGAGCAGGGAAAGACGACCAATCTATTAGAAGTGTCCTACAGGGTACATGCACCAGCAAAATTGAAGTAAGTCGCATGAGACTTAGAGAGGAGCACAAAAGTAACCAAACTACTATTTCCTCACATACAATTGGGCTACAATGAGAGAGAAAGGCCAAGCAGTCCCATCTGAAGGCCACGATAGCACAGAAGTATAAGAAAAGGAGAGGAGATGACCATCTCCAACTGTAACAAAGTTAGTTCCTGATTTCACTCAGACCACCAGAAAATATTTCTCCATGACAAGGTAAATGAGGCCTTTTTACATGCGTCCTGCATCGCTTGCATCTAACAATCATCCAGCACAAATACATGTTGAATACACAGGACACCTGCCTTATATTTTAAGGATGTCACTTACCATTCCATCTATAACTTCAGAGGTGGCTTCAAGGTCTGGGATCTCTTGCAAAAAGGAAGATGCAACGCACTGCAGGGCTTCTGCAGGCCACTCATTAAACCAGTCAATAGTACAGCAGTTCACTAGAGAGGGGAACTGTCTCAGCCGTGCACGGAAGACCTCTCCAATAGGGCTAGGCAGCAAGGATTGGGTTGAGGGGGACAGAATGGAGAACAGCACATTATGATAGGTTCCAAAGAGCTGGGTGAAATACCGAGTCTCACTTAAACGCATACTATATACCTACAGCGTAAGGAGCAGGTGATGCAGTTAGCAAGGGAGTCTATTACAGGATGAATCGTGAGGGGAGAAAGGAAGTAGGAGTGAGATCACCCCACACAGTGCTCTACGGTTACTACCGACCCCTTGGCAGGAATGGCTATAGAGATAGGTATCTCTTTGGAAGGTTTATGGTGTGTATTCGGGGAAATCCACCTCCTTTGATTGTCAGAGGGCTACTGAAGTATAACAGTACAGGAATATTCAGCCTATAAGATGGTATCTGAGAAGTAAAACTGATGTTAAGTCTATCTGGAGCAAGTTATTGTAGCCCCAATCCTGCTATCCTTACCATGTGGCACAGTATCTTACTCCTCAAGTAGCCCCATTGAAATCAATGGATAAAGTACTACTTATGTGAGTAGGTGTGGTGGAACTGAGCCACAAATGCATTAGTGTGTTATTTGGAGACATTATTATCCTGAACAAAAGGGTTAATTGTGCACGAGTGGAGAGGAGGCCTTGTGCTTAGTCTAGGCAGCTCTATGGTCCCCAACATCATTTCATGATTTGACCCATAGGCTGGGAGGGCTCATACCTCATGCAAAGGACCATATGGATATTACTGCGAACTAGTCCTGTGTATGCTGCCATCAGGTTGGCCTTGGTGGGCTGCTGCCCTAGGTCCTGAACGATGGGCTTCATAGTAGTCATGATCTGATCTTGCTCATCCGGGGCATACAGATTGGGAATGTCTCCGGAGTTCAACACATTGTTGATATCCTCCAGGAAAGATTCGCTTTTAATCTAGATGGAAAAATAAAAATAGTGTCCCTGGTAATAACAGAGCTGGTTCTCCAGACATCATATAAATCACACCCCGAAATATCTCAGCTTTCATGATAGGAGATCCCTTGTAAAGCTGGCTGGCTTCCAGCGAAGTGTGCTACGATGCATGGCATGTATTAACATTTATAGCACGTATCAACATTTACAACAGAATGTTCAACCATTTCCTGAGGATGTAGAACCATCTGGCAGAGCTCACAATCCATGGTGAAATTCTGAAATATGACCTTGGAACCAGGAGGAACTAGTGCTGTTTTTTCAGCCGTTCCACTCTGATAACACTCTGGTACCTGTGAGTCCGTGAATAGAAAGGTAATGGGCAGTCTCTGCAGGCCAGCCTTCAGCATGATTTTCTTGACATCTTCTCGCCACTCTGCCATCCCATAGTTTTTGGAAAGTTCAATCTGGAAACATTCATAATCGGCCCTAGAGGGGAGAGAGATTCAAAGTAAAAATCATGCTCTAAACAGGACTCCGCTTCTTTCATAAGAGACTCCAACCATTCCAGGATTTTTTGTATGTCAAATGGAACATATTGCATGTATTTTCTTATACCTCCTAATGATGAGCATGTTGCTATCCTTATGCACATTTCACTAGGAGCGCGGTAATGTAATGCAATCAGAGATAAACGAAAGGGAGGTTTGGAATAAAATCTGCATTTACCCTGCAAGAGGATTAGTCCATTCCCCTTAGAACAGAGGTGGGCAAACTTTTTGCCCTGAAGGCCACATCTGGGTATGGAAATTATATGGCAGGCTATGAATGCTCAAAAAATTGGGGGTTGAGGTGCCGGGGGGGTGAGGGTTCCGGGGGGGGGGGGTGTGCAGGCTCTGGGGTGGGGCTGGGCATGAGGGATTGGAGGTGCAGGAGGGTGCTCTGGGCTGGGACCGAGGGGTTTTGAGGGCAGGAGGGGGATCAGGGCTGGGGCAGGGGGCTGGAGCATGGGAGGGGGTCAGGGGTGCAGGCTCTGGGGACACTTACCTCAAGCAGCTCCCAGAAGCAGCGGCATGTCCCCCCTCTGGCTTCTATACGGAGGTGTGGCCCCGTCTGCAGGCCCCACCCCTGCAGTTCCCATTGGCTGTGGTTCCCAGCCAACGGGAGCTGCAGGGGCAGCCATTAGGGTGGGGGCAGCGTGCGGAGCCCTCTAGCTGCCCCTATGCGTAGGAGCTGGAGGGGGGACATGCTGCTGCTTCTGGGAGCCACGCGGAGTGGGGCAAGCCCCTGATCCCACTCCCCAGCAGGAGCTTGAGGGCTGGATTAAAACATCTAGAGGGCTGGATGTGGCCCCTGGGCCATAGTTTGCCCACCCCTGCCTTAGAAACACCAACCTGTGTATTTTTGTTGAGCTGTTATCTATATTCATCAGTCCCCAGGACCCTTTCTCCCCAAGTTTACACCTCTCTGCTCTCAAGATCCATACCTCCCAGTCCCTGGCTCTGAAGGACAGCTTGGTATTGCTTTCACAGCCTGCCAATACCACGCCTTACTAAGGGGTCACTATTTTGTACTATACTATTTTGTAACTCATGCCATTGCCTTCCTGCTGTCCAGAGCTCCTGCTGGTATGGGAGAGAGACCAGGAATTGAACCTGTGTGTTTCATACTGTTGTGTAGAGCACACCACTAGGCCGCTGGGCTGGGCTGGGCTGGATTGGTCTTTGGTGTTTTTCTCATGGGACAGAATGGGAGGTGTTGAGAGCTAGCACTACCATAGTGGCTATGGTATTAATTAACAGACTCTGAGATTCATAGAAAGGCAGCCCTGGCACAGCTGCTCGGTGCTAGCTGAACAGAAGTCTTTTTTCTTACATGTGAGATGCCAGCCTGGTGAGAGACTCCCTTCCGCTTCCTCCAACGCCCAGGAGGAGAGCATTCCCCAGTGCCTGGCGCAGGATCCGGCTGATCCGGCAGATGTGCTGCATAGCATCCATAAAGAGCACCAGCTTCATCTTGGTGGTGTTGATCTGATTGTACTCCTCCATGTACTCCTCAATCACACGCATAAGCTGCAGGCAAATAGAGACAGGTAAAAACAACAACATGGCAAGCGCAGCAGCTTCCCAAAGGCAATCCAAGGGAAAGACCAGCCCCTCATGGCAGAAATGATCCTTGAGAACCACACGTAGGTGGAAATAACGTACACCTGAAGTGGTGCTCACTTCAAGAAGGGGCCACCAGCACTACATCTGATCATCTCCTGCTGACTAGGCCATGAAGTGATCTATTAGAGGCCACATGGGTCTCATTTTCTGGACTCAAGATGGAAAGAGTAGCTGCTGAAAAAGAGAAATAAACCAGACAAAGACTCACCTGAATCCACCCCTTCAGAAAAGAGGAAATACTACATTGAGTTTAACCTCCCTAGCCAAAACGTCTCACCCACATGATTATTTAAACAGTATCTTGTGCCAATCCCATCAGGGTCTTCTTCAACTGTGTTGCCCAGAGGTTAATGCAATGGACCAGGGGTTAATATTTTATGGGTTCTACTCTCAGTTCTGCCATGGATTCACAGTGGGAACTTGGGCAAGTAACTTAATCTCTTGGGCCCGGATAGAAATCAATGGAAATTAGAAGTCTAAATACTTTTGTGGATCTGGGCCTCACTGTGTATTTTGTCCATCCATAAAATGGGCATGGGTACATTTACCTACCAGAGAGGATGTTGTGAGGCTGAATTAATGAATGAATGTATTTCATTTAGCAATCATGAGATGAGAGGTGATGATATTATTATTTATTTCCGGTACCGAGTGCAAACTACATTGCTCATCATTAAAATCTTTATAATTTTACCTTTTGCTTATTAACATTACCACAGTAGTACTATTCTCCCCCAACAGGGAATCCTGCAGTAATGATAATTACTTGTAAAGGTCAGTTGTAAAGATCTTACTGGCTAGCATTGTCCTATTGAACATAAGGCTGGGATTCCTCCTAGTCAATTCCATCCTCCAGTTCTGAGTGTTGCACTCAGGTTAGGAGGATTGGCACAGAAGGTTGCCTATTGCTCTTTGCAGGATCATTATTACCTGCCCAAACACCAGAAGATGTAGGGGAATTTGGAAAGACATCACTTCCTAGTTCAATTTCATTCAGCTCCTCATATTGTGTCCATCATTCATTTAGAGCCTAGCCTGACTCTGCAGAGCATTACATGATTGGCACTGGGTATGGGATCATATCCTAACCACCTCAACATAGCCCGGCAATGTTAACTCTGGGTAGGTGACACATTCTAAACACTCAGCTAGAGAAAACCCATAGCTTGTATCCGCTATGCCTTCTTAGTGTTCAATAGGAGTGAATACAAGGAAAAGAAAGTAATAAAAATGGGTAGGAATCAAAAGCATCCTACCTTTTCCTGGTCATCAATTAGTTCATATATTTTGACATCAGCACCAGGCATCATGAAATCCCCAAAGAGAACTGGCTGGTAGGGGATAACCTCCTCAAAGGTGGTGTCCCACTCTGCCATCATGCTCTTCATCAGATCATCAAACCAGTTGCGGTCCTCATCATTAACCAGGCGGTCGCGGAACACACGGCAACTCTCATGATACCAGAGCCTGAGCAGATGCAGTTTGTCCTGGCAGAGAATCCCAGTGAGATATGTCCATTAGGCTACGAGTCCCTCCTTCAGGATTGCTAGGTTACCTCCAGAACATGTGGTCATTTCTAACTCTCAGTTAGAAAAAGAAGAATTTGGAAGGACACCGCTAAACCCCTTTCTTAGCAGCATTCCATGCTAAAGCATGTGCTCTACAGAGGAGTTAATTAACACTGCAATAAATATCTGTGCTATTCTTCCCCAGGCTGGGGTAACTTTAAAATCAATTCGTCATCTCTTATTAAATTTTAATTCT
Source organism: Malaclemys terrapin pileata (assembly GCF_027887155.1). Classification (NCBI taxonomy): domain Eukaryota; kingdom Metazoa; phylum Chordata; order Testudines; family Emydidae; genus Malaclemys; species Malaclemys terrapin. The sequence goes on from NC_071511.1 coordinate 48,099,570, forward strand.
TCCTTTATTACTATTTTCAAAGGTCCGAGATTAAGACCGGAAAGACCCATTATGATAATCTAACCTGCCTTGCAGAATACAGGCCAAAGAACTTCTGCCAGCAATTCCTGTACTAAGTCCATATCTTGCTACAGCATATTGTTTAGAAGGACATCCACTCTTGATTTAAAGACTTCAAGTGGTGGAGAACCCACAATATCCCTAGGTAAACTGTCTTTTCCCCCAAGGGAAACTGACCCAAGACAGCATCCTGGGTGTTGGAACTCCTCCAGCAGCATCCATTCCAGTTTACACGTGATTTCATATTTATAATTGTGCAAAAAGACACAACTTGGGTAGTGTCAAAATGCACAAGTCTGACTAACCTCGGAAGTGCAACAAGTCCCTACTAATAACGCAAGGCCTCGGGCAGCTTCTTGCCTTTTCTATGTCCATTTTGAACCTTGACCTGTGTACAGTGAGATCTGGAATTCTCCAGGCAGTACAGAATCATGTGAGATAAAATGGTGGGAGGACTCACCTCGATTTTGCAGGCTTCAGCCATGAGCATCCCCTGGAAAACTTTGGAGAGGTCCCTCAGATTAAAGGTATAGTGTGACTTTGCTGGAGTAGGCAAAAGTTGGGACGTGATGGTTGAATACACACGAATGGTGGCATCGACAAGGGGCTCATTCAAGTGCTCGACTCCAGGGGCTCCAGCTGCAGAAACAGAAGGCAGCAGCATTTTAGGGGTGTGAAGGACTGACAGAATTCAAGCACAATAGGCAGGCAGACTGACACTGATGCCACCATTGCTATTGTTCAGTAACACTCATTGTGGACCTTGCCACCTCGTCAGCTTGCCATACTTGTTGAATCTGCAGCCAACAGGCTCAGTGTTGACCAATATTCAAGGGGAGACTCTTCAACAGTCATAGCCAGACTTTGTCCAACTAGTTCATACACGTGAGCTCAGTAGCAAAGTATCAATACTGTCCTACCAAGGAGGCAACCCTGACCTACTAAGCAGCAGCTGCAGTACAAAGGTCACACTCAGAAGCATCTGTAGAGACTGAACATGTACAAAAAAGTATCTTATGTGTGGGCATAGATTAAAGAAAAGAGAGTAGAAAGTAATGGGGGATGTCACTAATAAGGGAATAGGGGGGTGCCTAATGAGCACTATGCCATCTTGGGTTTCTGGGATACATTTGTCATACATCAAACTCAATTAACGTGGGGTCCTCAAGGAAAGATTTCCCTTGAGGGTGGTGAATGGCAGGATTAAAAGCATGCCAGTTATCAAAACATTTTTTATCCTAATCCAGTTTCTTATAAAAAAATACCTTTGTAACAGCCCTGTCACACCCTACAATCATGCCCACTTTTTACGATGCTGACTAAGATCCCACCAAACATGGCCAAATTCACTACTTGTACCTTTGACTCACACCCACAGACCTTGCTATGGCCCCAAGCTCATACCTAGGAGCCAACATCTCCTATCGTTGCTTAGAATCCCTGCATGGGTGCCCAGAAATCTCTGCTCTGGCCCTTGGTTACAGCTTGATGTTCATATTCCTTTCCAGTGTTTACACTCAGATGCTCAGCTCTGTGGATGTGACCTCAAATTCACACCTTGGTCCCAAACTACCCAGCTCAGGCCCATGGATGGGAATAAAAAGCAACCAGAAACGGACAAATGATGATGAGACTATGACACAAAATGAAATCAATTCTAAGTGACTTGTTCTATTCTGAAAATCTTTTCCCTGGGTGGCTACAGCACCTTTGCAGACTCCAGTACTCACTGCTCAGCTGTTCACAGGCTACAGCTGTTGGAGAATAAAAGAAACCCCTGCTTCTTCTACAAAGTCTGAAGCCAACTGCAGAGATCATGCAACACATCTTGCCCAGTCATCTGGGCAAATGTCCAAGTCTACTGAAGGATACTGGTAACTCATAATTGTAGAATCCTTCTCAGCACTCCATGAGCCCTGTCCTGTTCACAATGTATGGTTTGTGTTCAGCCACTTTTACTTACGGACTGGATCTCTGAAACTTCTTTCTCCAAGGAGTCCAGCTAGAAAATCAAGGAAGAAAAACAAAGATTGTTTTCTATTGGCAAAGATAGATAATATCCACAGCACTTGGTCCAACACACAGAAAATCCCTTTTAAGAGGACTAGGCTATGTCAGATTTTATGTACACTTTTCAGGGCCAGATTCTCTATGGTGGTAAATTGGCACATCTCCACTGAACATGATGAAAATATGCCAATTTACCCCGCTGCTCAGAGTCAAATGATAGTTTCTCAGAAACACTTTCCATTCCAGATTCCAGCATTTCTTAATCCCCTCATTAGCTTAATTCTTAACCAAGGGGGGATGTAGATGGGCAGAGACTTGCGAAGTGAAGAGGAAAAGCCTTGTGTTCTCAGAACTTACCCATCCAGCTGCCAAGAATGGTGGAGAAGATTTTCTTCTTGCTGCTGTCCTCCATCTCCGTAAAGGAAAGATAGTTGAAATGACGGGTGAGGCGTGCCGTGATGGCATTCCTTCCTCCGCCTGGGGGGCCCATGGCACAGACGAAGTTAATATCCACCAGGTTCTTAAAGATACCTGGGAAATAATCCAGAGGAGAGTAATGGTGTAGCTGCATGCCAAGCGTAAACCAGAAATGTTTTCTATGAATCCTATGTCTCACTCACTATGTATACCCACTGGAGGCTGGTTACCTCCACATTAGCCTAATTAGTCAGCATGAGAATGTAGACAATGTTCCTTAGAGAATGTAAACAGTGTTAGGCAAAGAACCTGGATCATACCAATCTGTTTCCTGTCGTACCAGCCCTGGTGATCCATCCACTGCCGAAGCAGCTCAATGGGTGGCTGAGCACCATAGGTCTCCAGTGCCGGCATATTTAGGTCATCAATGAAAAATATGAAGTACTTGCCAAGAGGAGGACCAAACACCCCCTTTCTCCTGCAAGGATGTAGAAAGTATGTGAGAATGGGGATGGCTGAAGGGAGTACAACCCAACACTTCCATCACCAGAGCACTCCTGACACAACCCAGTCCAAAGGACCCACTGCATAAGCAGCCTATGGATTCACCCCCGCTTCTCTGGATCTGCATTCCATCCCCTTTCTCTCCCAAAAAGGCACAACACAGTGTTCAGGTGAAGTCCTCTGGTTACTTCAGAATTCTGTCTCAAGTTACAGCTGTGCAATCCCAATGAAGCCCGTATAGTTGCAGTGGTGTAAGACTGACCAGAATTTGGTCCCATCAGTCTGTTTGCCCCCCTTGATGAATGCATGTGTGACCCATTAATGATAATGGGAGTCACCTGCATATCTCAAGTAGCAAAATATACCCCTAAATGTTATGTTGTCAGTCAGGAGAACTTGAAGTGAATCAGAGAGAATGTCTTACAGGTCTGTCTCATCTTACGCGGGGGTTCCATTCCGAGGTTAGCGTGTAAAGCGAAAACCGCGTACAGCCAAAATTCCATTGAGTTCAATGGCGGGCAAAATCGCCCGCACTACAGATATAGTATTACAATTATTTTTCTCGTTTTGTTTTTTGTTTTTGCCGACTGCGTAAAGTTGAAATCGTGCATGTTACATGCGCGTAAGATGCGACAGACCTGTATATGTGTTTCACACGATTGATCACTGGATGCATCAAACCAGATTGTGAATGGTGAAGGGTGAAGCAAGCCTCTTTGGGGTTAAGAATGAATGCTGCTAGCCCATGCTGGATGATTCTTGGCATGCAATGGCTAACGTTTCCTCCCCTTGCCAGTTTCCTTGAAGATCCAGGACCTGGATTTCGGGAATGATCGCTGCTAGTTAGGCCAAATTTTGTAGCATTTAATGGATAACAAGGAATTGTGCAACATCAACAGATTCTCACTACTGTCTTTTATTGGCCATTGCATCCAATGTTTCTAGCCCTCCCTGATCCAGAGTTAGGATTGAAGTGCCCTTTATTTCCCTCAGCCAGAGTTACATTTGGACTGTGTCCTTTCAGTGCTCAGGATGGAACCGAAGGACAAAGGTATTAACAGAGAGGTATATCAATACAGGAGTGCTGCCTTTGCTAGCGCAAGAGTTTTGCCTTTTATCCAGTTTGCTGTCAATGAGGTCCTGGGTTTGATTGGCTGAGGTGCGAGCAGAAAATGTTAGAAAGTGGGTGATGTATTCTAGAGGCAAGTTCTTCAAAAGCTTGTCTGAAATTGTGAGAGTCTTCCCAGTGCCAGTTGGACCAACACAGAGAACCTGCAGTGAGAAAAAGGAAAGGTAGTCATCATTGCAGTGTAAACCCGGGCAGATAGAATAACCATTTGTCAACTGGTTTGCTTTGACTGGCTCAGTGGGGACGACACAGACTCCTACCAAAACCAGTCAAGGACAAAAAGTTTACTCTCTTCGTTAGGGAGGCAGATTAGGATAACAGATCTCTCTCACAATGAAAAGAACTGAACTGGAGAAGTAGGGGAGGGAGCCCTAGAGAGTGGGGAAATCTTGGGTAGTGATTGGTCGACCTGTTAGAGCAAGTGAGGCTGAATCTGGCATCTGCACTGCCTCGGTCTATCTATGTAAAGTTGGCATCAGCTCAGTTGCTGAGGGAAAGGAATAATGATGCTTGTAAGCCAAGTACCATGTCCAACTACAGGAATGAATGTCTGCAGCAGAGGGAGAATTTAACTATATTAAGTATTTCTAAGGCACCTATCACCATATAGAAAATGGGACCACAGCCAAAGAGACAAAGGTTATATCCAAAAGCAAAGGCAAGGTCAAGACACATACTGGTTTTCGATTGGTGAGCAGCATTTCCAGCAGGTGGGCCATCTGGACAGTATTCATTGTGGGGATTATAATGTCACAGAAGCTTGTGTCAGGAACTATGGTGAACTGTGCAGTGTAATCCATCCAATTCACCCAGCCCACCTGAAAGACAGAGTTGTTACTGGAAGAAGCAACTGCCTCTAAAATGGTGATAATAAGAGTCAGCACTTATACTGTGCTTTTCCTCTTCAAAGCTCTTTGTATAGATTAGGAATGGATTTCTTAGGTGACCTGATTTCCGGGCCCTTGCTCTCCTCTCTACAACATCTCTCTATATATTATTGTCCCCCAAAGCAGCTGACACTTTTACTATGGACTAAGGGCAGCCTGAGGGTTAGAGATTGTTGCCCCCAAAGTAACTCACTCTTGAATTCTTTCCGAAAAATTGGTTCAAATGTTGACAGAACATTTGAGATAGCTGCAAGAACAGACAGTACCATTAGACAGAGACCTAAACCATAAGGGGAAAATAGATCTGACTGAAAAGGAGGAAGACTGTTTCATTGGAAACCTTTCTCTGTTTGTTGCAGACTCCATTCCTGTGTTCACCTGAAATGTATGGGGCAGAGAGGCTGGATGTGTGCATGAAATGAATTACCATCCCACTTGAAAAAAGCCAGAGGCCAAAACCTACTAACTCAGGGCCAGTCCAAAGATTAGGGAATGGGTCCACCAGTGAGGCTCAGAGAATCCTCCTCCAGATTCCATTTCTGAGGTCTTTCCCCAGTGCAAACACACTATTACCCTGATATGAGGCGACCCGATATACCATGAATTCGGATATAATGCGGTAAAGCAGTGCTCTGGGGGGGCGGGGCTGTGTATTCCGGCGGATCAAAGCAAGTTCGATATAACGCGGTTTCACCTATAACGCAGTAAGATTTTTTGGCTTCAGAGAACAGCGTTATATCGGGGTAGAGGTGTAGCTCCAATGCTGCCTCTGCCACTGCTCAGAGAACCAGAGAAATGTAGGGCTGGAAGGGACCTCAAGAAGTCATCAAGTCCAGCCCCCTGAGCCGTGGCTGTACCAAGTCAACCTTGACCCTCCCAGACAGGTGTTTGTCCAACTTGTTTTTAAAAGCTTCCAATCATGGAGACTCCATGACCTCCCTTTGGAAGTCTATTCCAGAGCTTACCTATCCTTATAATTAGAAAGGTTTTCCAAATATCTAACCTAACTCACCCTTGGTGCAGATTAAGTCCATTACTTCTTGTCCTACCTTCAGTGGATATGGAGAAAAATTGATCACCATCCTCAACATACTGGAAGACTATTATCAGGTCTCAGTCTTCTTTTATCAAGACTAAACATGCCCAGTTTTTTTAAACTTTCCTCATAGATCAAGTTTTCTAAACCTTTTGTTGCTTTCCTCTGGACTCTCTTCAATTTGTCCACATCCTTCCTAAATTGTGGTGCCCAGAATTGGACACAGTACTCCAGCTGGAGCCTCAGCAGTGCCGATTAGAGCAGGACAGTTACCTCCTGTGTCTTACATACAACTCTCCTGTTAAATTCCAAAATAATAATAGCCTTTTTTGCAGCTGCATCACATTGAGGACTCATATTCAGTTTGCTCATCGCTATCCCAAGCACCAGCACCATGCAATTGACACGAATCTTCTTATTTTTACTTCTCTCTCCCTCCCTTCCAGCCTTCTGAATAACAGCAGTGAAATTGACCAGACTTTGGACATTTCCCAACCAGGGGAATGCCCTGAGCAATGGCAGAGGCACTGGAACTGTCTGCAGTTCCTACTTCACAGTCACAAGGGCAAGAAACCTTTTTTTAAGCACAACGTTCAATTTCTCTTTAGACATCTCCACCCAGTATGGCAAGGCTCCTGCTCACCCCTGGTGAGTAGAGTTTACTGTGTGCGCAATACCTTAGCCTTAGCTGCTGGTCCCTCCCTTCTATTCTTTAGTTTGATGAATTGCTCAGCTTTTTAATCCACAAGTTAGAGGTGGGTAAAGTCTTTACCTCCTTGACAACATCTTCATCTATATCTTCCTCAGGATTGCTGAGCCCAGCATCATCCAGTTTATAATCATAAACCAGCCCCACCTCTGGGAAAAGTAACTGGATCTGTGGGGAATAAAGCAGAGCATGAATGTCATACCTGGCTTTGGTCCAGATCAATTGACCAACAGGAACCAAGCTAATATGGAGAACATTACTTTTCAGCAATGAAATTCTGTCCAGTCCATATGGCTTATCTCTCTCTATCCTCTTTCCTAAAGGTTTTGATGCAGATGTTCTGATGAAGCTTGAAGTTTCCCCCCTGTAGATAATACCCCATGAGGGACCCTTACACAAGTCTTCTGGAAATTCAGGGAGCTCTGTTACCCCTGTTACCAGGTGCTACCATCATGAGCTAATATTACCTTTACATCCACTTACCTGTTCACTTGCCATCTTCTCTCTCAACCACATGCTGAAGGCCACGCGGCTTTGGGCATCTCCAGTTGCACCCACACTCCAGATCAAGGAGAACATGAACCAGGGTTCAATCAGTTCTCCAAGTCGGTCAGCCTTCTCACGGGGAACCTTCCTAATTCCCTGAACATCCAATAAGCAGCACAAATTTAATCCTCACACACAGTTCAATTGGATTGGGGGTTAAATATATGCACCTCAATGAAAATCTTGATGCCTCCATTTAGTTTATTTACTGCTTCTCTGAATGATTCTTAGATGAGTCCATTCATTACAGACTGTGAGCCAAATTCTGCTCTCAGTTACATTGGTGTAAATCTGGAGAAGCTCCATTGTTACTCTGGATTTTTGTTACTGTCAATGAGAGCAGAATTTGGCCTGTGGATTTTAATGCCTGTCTCCTTCAATATCAATACAAAGAAACTACCATCCCGGGTGTATTCCTAAATATAAATGTGCAACCTATTTCATCCAGCACTATAATTGTGGAGCTACTGTTGTAGTTAGCAGATTATCCTCTTGCTTTATAGTATAATCCTCTATTGTGTACAGAGCTAGAGTTATCCTTCTCTGGTGTACTGCAGATAATCCTCAATATAACCATGCATTCAGCATGAGTCAGGGCAATGCTGTATGTAGATGAGCTTCAGAGTAACTGACCAAGCTCCCTCCAGCACTATGCATAGAACACATTGTTTCCCTGTAACTTCCATCCTGTAATGTGCACAGGTGGTAGCTCTGGTGTTCCTCCTACACTCTGCAGTTTAACCCTCTAGTGCCATGAGCAGCGATAGCAACAAATGGATGATACAAAAATTCCTACCTCAATGGGAATGAAAGGTTCAAAGAAGCACTCCAGTAGTTTGAGAAGGCTCATCGTCAGGTTACTGTCTGTTGAGGCAATTATCTCTTTCACTGAACTCCGGACAAAGCTGATGGACTCCTGCAAGGATCAGGCAGACACAGCTCAGCTCCTGTGTCATCTTCCTTTCAAGAGTTTATTTACCTCCTAGGGCTTCAGTTTTCCCTTTTCGCACTGCATGTTACATTTATCAGGGAGGTCACAGCTGAAAATTCTGCTATTTCAAGCTGTGCCCCAAATACCGTTCGCTTCAGCCAGAGAATGGAGGCCGAGGAGAGAGTCTGAGTAAACCTCTTCTATTTAATACTGAATAGATTATAATACAGTAACAGTCCTGGTCTTTTTGCCATCATTGTTGATAAATAGCTTTTAAAATATTTCCGACAGTGCTCTGTTGTTCTCCATCAAAATGATGGAAATAGCAAGGCTCAGTTTTACAATTCAGAGCTACATCCCTCCGTGGAATAACTCCACAGAAGGAAACAGAGTTACCGCAGGAAAGAATTTGGCGTGCTGATTATAAAAAACGACACAGTCCTTCGGGCCAGTATGAAGAAGTCACATCTATATGGATTAGTGAGTACATAAGTTATTAAGACCAGCGGATTCACTCTGGGTACTGGTAGCATTTAATCATTTAGCCATTTAATCTTAGATGTGGCTAAAATCTTAGATCTTTAGAAGGACCGACTACTCTAAAACTAACCCAACAGGTTCTGAGCAACTGGCATCCTAAAGCCAGGTCTGTCAAACAGACTGGGAGAGATCTGGAACATGACAGGAGCTCACCTCTAAAAATCTGCTGAAGAGGGATGCTAACTGCTCTGAGAAAGGCTTCATGATGTCTGGAATTTTCCTCAGCCAGCACCAAGTGAAGGGCTTGAGCCCCAAGAGACTGGGCTCCAGGTAAACCATGCCGCACCGGGATACTGTGGCGGGGGAGGCAACAGCCAGGTCCTGTACTTCAAACATCATGGTCATCATCTGAAAACCATGGATGGAAAACAAGGATCTGTCAGCATAGCTCAGCCTTAGGAAAGAAAGGCTCCTAGGATTTCAGCATGGCTCAATGATAAGATCACCTATTCGGCTCAAAGGAATTGGCTCTAATAATGCAGTTCTCTGCCACTGGTGTTGGGAGGGAAGCAGGTAATGCTGCAGGGGAGTAAAGCGAATGCTGGGGCTCCCTGGGATTTTCACCTCAGTTGATTCAGACTCAAGCTGGGATTGTCAAAGAAGCAAAAGAAGTTAGAATTCCCAACACCCCTTGAATGTCAGTAGCATTTTGCTTAGCCCTCCTTTGAAAATCTGAGGCTCAGTGCCTGCCTCCAGAGGTATGGCGCATATACTGTAGTCAAACAGAAAGAACCAAATGTAGCTTGTCAGCTCTTTAGAGCAGGGACTGCCTTGTTCTCTGTCTGTACTGCACCTAGCACACTGGGGTCCTGGTTCATGATGAGGGCTCTTAGCTATTACTGCTATACAGATGGTAATCTCTGCAGGAATCCATCCTGTACATAACGTTAACTGGAAATGCAAAGGCAATTCTGCACCTTAGAGTGAGCAAACAGAGGAGAGAACAGCTAGAGAGGAGAGAGAAACAGGACAGCAAGAGGAGAGAGGTTAGTCACCTCTGTTAGCTTAATGATTTCTCCAGAGCTAAGACACAGCTTCTTATTATCATCCAGCACGGTGTTCATATTCTCAATCCAGACCGCATCGACTGGCCCATCAAACACATACCATTTCTTATTTGTGTCACTGGCGATTGCTCCCACCCGAATGAGTGATGAAAGAATCCCATCCGTCCTGTAACATGGGAGGAAAGAGGCAAGAGAAGCTGTAACAGTTGCTTTCTTTATATCTATCTCCACGTGAAATTCTGACCCTGTTGAAATCAATAGCAAAATTTCCACCAACTTCCCTGGAGTGGGATTTCACTCTGGGTTCATATACTGTGTATATGAGTGCCTCGCAAGTTTATTAAAGTGAGTAGATAAAGATGTCTCTCTCCTTCCCCAGTAAATCTCTAGAATCTGCGCATCTTTTTAGCATAACCTTTTTAGAAAACCTACCCCACTTTTCAGAGTAGCAGCCGTGTTAGTCTGTATCCGCAAAAAGAAGAACAGGAGTACTTGTGGCACCTTAGAGACTAACAAATTTATTAGAGCATAAGCTTTCGTGGACTACAGCCCACTTCTTCGGATGCATATAGAATGGAACATATATTGAGGATATATATATACACACATACAGAGAGTATAAACAGGTGGGAGTTGTCTTACCAGGAACCTATCCTTGTAACAAACCCCGATGCCAACTCTGTCCACATATCTATTCAAGTGACATCATCATAGGACCTAATCACATCAGCCATACCATCAGGGGCTCGTTCACCTGCACATCTACCAATGTGATATATGCCATCATGTGCCAGCAATGCCCCTCTGCCATGTACACTGGCCAAACCGGACAGTCTCTACGCAAAAGAATTAATGGACACAAATCTGACATCAGGAATCAGAATACTCAAAAACCAGTGGGAGAACACTTTAACCTGTCTGGTCATTCAGTGACAGGCCTGCGGGTGGCTATATTACAACAGAAAAACTTCAAAAACAGACTCCAACGAGAGACTGCTGAGCTAGAATTGATATGCAAACTAGACACAATCAACTCCGGTTTGAATAAGGACTGGGAATGGCTGAGCCATTACAAACATTGACTCTATCTCCCCTTGTAAGTATTCTCACACTTCTTAACTGTCTGTACTGGGCTAGCTTGATTATCACTTCAAAAGTTTTTTTTCTCTTAATTAATTGGCCTCTCAGAGTTGGTAAGACAACTCCCACCTGTTCATGCTGTCTGTAGGTGTGTATATATATCTCCTCAATATATGTTCCATTCTATATGCATCCGAAGAAGTGGGCTGTAGTCCACGAAAGCTTATGCTCTAATAAATTTGTTAGTCTCTAAGGTGCCACAAGTACTCCTGTTCTACCCCACTTTGTGAGTGAAGACCCCGATTCCTGTTGCTCCTATATACATAGCACAACATGGACACTAATAATGCATCCATACAATGCCAGTGGTGCTGCTGGTGCTGAGTGGGATAGTGGAGGAGAGAGTGATGGATGTTGACGTCTGGGATTTAATCTGTATGTGAATGTCTACAGTGCAATTGCTGCTCAGACCCTCAATTGCACTCCCATTATTAAATAATTATTGTTATTTATATAGCACCACAGATGTTCATGGCCATTGTTACCGAGATCAAAAGAAAACAGACTAGTCTGAAGCCCAGCTGATTAAAAGAGATAGATTTATGTCTCTAAATGTGCTTTATATAGAGACTGTATTTTTTGTCACGCTGATGTGTCTATGTGCTGCCCTTGGGCAGGAACCACATAATAAATAAGCTGTCAAGCTTAACTGGAATATACTATAGAAACATCCTTCAATAAAGATTCACTGGAGCCCAGAGCTAGTGAGCTTCAGGGTACAGTATGAGAAATTGATTTGCTTTCGCTTTTCTCAGAGGTTTTTTTTTTATTGGTTTTCATAGTTTTCTGGAACATACGTTCTTTAACTTTGTTCCTAAGCATCTGGCTGGTTTGAAAGGAAGCGTTACAATAATGCAAGTGGATCTTACATTATAGCATGAGGATCTCTATCAATCCACCAAGCCCTTCTGAGCCAGCCTCAGAGAGGAACATTTAAAAGCCCAGCTAGTGATAAGTGGGCTGTCAAGAAGGGAGATGAGTCTCTCTCAATAAGGAGTCTGCAGAATGAGGATGGAGAACCTCTGAAATAATAAGTACGGGGGAGATATTCAAGCACAAAGATAGGCTCCTAATTGCCAATGGCAGGCAATGAGAGTTGGGAACCTAACTTCTCTTTGACTATCTTCCCTTAGTTACAGAAGGCCATCAGCACAAGCCAGATTTACACCCCACAAAAGGCATTCTTCACTCTTTCCTCTAAAGCAAGTAAAGCTCTTTAAGGTGCTGTATCCTAGAGAGTTCATAGACCTAGATGGACGACAAGAAGCCCTAGACCAGATGAGAAGGAGGAGGATGGTTTTGTCCTTTACCATTCATGCGTTAGCAAGTCAAACTCTCCATAAAGCTGGCCCATAGTGATGGATTTCGGATTCAGTATAAAGTAGTTGACTGCTTCATAATTCCCACCACTGACCGAAGGCTGACCTTTCAGAGAGGTCATTGCAGCTGCCAGAACTCTGTAACACTGCAGAGACAGAAGGGAAGGGAATTAAATATTATGGCTTCTATGACAGCAATCAGAGGGGAAGTAAAATCACAGGGACATGATTCCGAAAACAGTGAGGAAGGAGGAGATGTAATGAAGGACTTTCTGCAAGTGTCTGGAAGTAGCCTGGGAAATGGATCTGTAAGAAAGAGACTGATCACAGAAAAGAAGGGAAGGAACTTAAATCACCAATACTAGCGGCTGGTGAAATATCTGGAGACCCTACATGATAGTAGTTGAAGCTGGCCAGCCTCAAAACCATCCTCAAACTTCTGCATGGGACTCTGAAGTTTAGGACACCGCTAGTAAGCCTCAGAGACTGATCGCAAAGCCCAGAAGAGCAGGTTGCTAATATACTTCACCACTGCTACAAATCCATATTTTCATCTGTATTTCAAGTCAGAACAAAAATCTCTCACTCCCATAGCTGCTATGCACAGAGACTTGGAAATGCTACAGCATTAGTGTTTTGTGCAAGATTTAACACTCTTCTATGATTCCCCATTCCACTCCCATCTAGCTATTCATATACATGCAATGGCTCACTGTACCCAATGCAGTGTCTCAATCACCTTTACCTTTGTTTTCCCCGAGCCTGCTGGCCCCACCAGCATGAGGCCATGGCGCACCACAGTGGTTTCATACAGCTGGATGCACTTTGTCACAAAACCTGAGAAGGAACAAGATTCTGAATGTGGATCTTGTAATCTGTTTCACTTGCCAGCAAATCCAAGGGCTGCACGCTCCAACTGGCAGAGCAACGGACTTGTTGTCCACATCTCATAAGCCAGTGCGGTTTTATTGGCCTGTAATGACCCTGGCTCCAGTCCAGCAAAGCACTCGCCTATGTGCTGAACTTTAAGCAAAAAGCAGTCCCACTGAAGACAATGAGACTAGTCCTATCCTTAAAGTTAAGCAGGTGCCACAAAGTTAAGTAGGTTCAGGGTCCCATAGGTAGTGATGCATAAAGTTGGTTCTTTTGGCCAAACAGTCATTGGCCATAATCATCAGAGCAGTGATACTCAGACCTCAGTGGTTCAGGAGCCAAATTAGCGATCAGCATTACCCAAAAGAGCTACTGTAGTGTGAATTCAGTGTTTCATTTACTCTTTTATCTATCTATCTATCTATCTATATGTACACACACATAATGTGTGTGCATATATATATATTATTTTTACAGCAAAATGACTGACCAAGTATTATTATTTTATCAACTACAATTGGTTCATAACACAGCAAAAGCCTCCTGATTGCTTAATAATTAAATCACACAGTGTTTTAATATCATGTACTGCAAAGAGCCGCAGGAGACACATTAAAAAGCTACTTGTGGCTCGAGAACCTCCGTCTTAGTATCACTGCATTAAAGTAATTCAGCCTTTATCAATCACCCAGTGCCTTAATATCTATATTGTATTTCAATAGCTCATCAAGGAGTGACGCATCCAATAACAACAACAGATTACACCAAATACTGTATTGGATCCCTGCATTTCACTGTTCAGCACTGTCCCTGAGTAGCATGGCACTGAATAAAAGGTATCATCTTCAGTATTAAATAAATGGCAAAACAATGGAAAACAATTGTTTTAAGCTCTTTACTGTTCCTTTATAATGTATAAAGGTTTTCTCAAATATGTGTTTTGGTTGTTTTAAACTTTAAACTTTGCATTGGAAATATCAGGTCCGGACTTATTCCATTTTTCTGGAGGCCTCTGACAAGTTTTGGAGACATTGAAAAATGACACCATAGCTGGAGACTGAAATCCAAGGTGCAGGTCTCCCAGTGTAAGAGTCAACATCCCTCACACAGTCACCTAGAGCAGTGGTCTCCAAACTTTTTTGATCGTGCACCCCTATCAGTAAAAAAATTTTTGAGCACGCAACCCCTGCCACGCCGGCTCTACCTTTTCTGCCGATGCAAAAAAAAAAAAAAAAAGCCACTCGGACTCCCGCCCGAACTGACAAAGCAACAACAACAAAAAGCGCTCCTCCTGCTGCGCACCCCCAAGGATCCTCTTGTGCACCCCCTGGGGTGCACGCACCCCACTTTGGAGACCACTGACCTAGGGGACAGGAGGGCTGCCACTTGGGCTTTAACCTCCAACTGTGATATCACTCTCCAAGTCCTCCAAACATTGCTTCAGACCCCTGTGAAAGAGAGGGAAGTCAAGGCCTGATATTTCTGCTGTACCAAGCAGTAAAACACTAGGAAAAAAGTTGATGCAGCTACTTTCACATGCCATAGAGAAGGCAGCACATGCATGTGCATGCGTGCGTGCACATGCACACACACTTCAGTTCACTTTGCCATTCACCTTTAAGAGCTTTTCCACTTACCTTCAACATCCTTCAGGTTGTCTTTGATGCAGGATTTGTGGATTGCTTCTTCTAGGATGCCATATTCAATAGGCTCATCTTTGATCTTGGGAAACAAGTCAGAGACAATACCATTGAACAGCTTGAGGTCATCCTGGAGGAACTTGGGTACATTAACATCCCGGATGGCCCTAAGGCAGATCAGCTCCTGCAAAGAATTAAGGACCAATAGTTAAATGAACTCTGCTCCCCTTCCTGCTTCCTTCTGCAAGATGCCCGTCACATCCATCATCCTCAGCCTGGTTTGCCAGGGTCTTCACTTCAGGAGTCATGTCTATTTTGTTTTTTGCTTTTTCTCAGGTTGCACCTCTGTGAGCCCTTTAAAATTCTATCTCCCTGAAATTCTTATTGACTGCAGTGACCCCTGCTGGTGAATATAGAACAATGTGTGGAACCATAATGGATGAAACTAGAGTGTACTTGCTTCATTCATGGTAGGATTCTCTCTCTTTAAGTTGCCAGCAGCTGAGATCACAGTCTTCACAGCTCTCATTCCAAAGTCATAATGGTCCTGTAGCAGGCATAGAGGAAATGACTAAATTAGACAGCGTATCATCCTTGAACAATGAACCTGCCAATCTCAATCTATTGGGGGGGGGAAGGGAGTATTTCCTTGGAACAGCAGCCCTCCCACCCACATCAGTTTGCTAGGTAAGCTAGAAAAGTCATCTCCTTTAACAGCAAGTATTATGCCCCAGGAGCATTATCCTGGGTGAGGAGGTGGAGGGTAACTGGATGAAGAGAGATATTAAAAGGAACTGCTGTTGGGCCCAAGTGTCATGCAAGAGCAGCTCTGCACATTCGTGTAAAGTAAATGAAACTACAGCATGAGGGATAGCTGGGCCACAATTGGATGCAAATCAGCATTAAAGAAGAATGAGATGGATGAAGGAGGGCCACAGATGTGGTTGTGAAAGTGGAAAAGGCTCAAGGGCCTGTGGAACATTAAACTACTATGGAGTCTTGAATTAAGAGAGACACTCCAATACTCCAGGCCCTTCCCATTTTAGAAAAAGCTATACATCAAGAAGTCACAGACCTGGCTGCTGAGCTGTTCTGATGACAGTTTGAACGTAGTGGTGATCTTCTTTGCTAGGACCTTGGCTTCATTGAACCCAAAGGAGTAGAGAGAAATCTCTGCAATCATGGAGTAATCTGGAACCATCATAGCCACAGGTCGGAAGAGAGCCTGGAATACACAAATCCATTAGGACGGGATGAAGACACTACTTTATTCCCTGCTCCCTCCTCCAGCAGGTCTAGACCTGTGTGAATTCTACTCCTAGGCTGCAGCAGGAGCTTTAGAACATAAGAACACAAAAGCAGCCATACTGGATCAGACCAAAGGTCCATCTAGCCCAGTATCCTGTGCCCCAGCAGGAATGAACAGAACAGGCAATCATCAAGTGATCCATCCCCTTTCACCCATTCCCAGCTTCTGTCAAACAGAGGCTAGGGACGCCATTGATGGACCTATCCTCTACGAACTTATCTAGTTCTCTTTTGAACCCTCCTCTGTGGGATCTGTCTCAGTCTCAGTGTTTATTTACAGATGTGTTTTTTGATATCAAAATGATACTAGAATCCTACCAAAAGCATCTTCTCTTATCTCTTGTGGCATGGGCCTGCCCAGATCACCAACCACCCTGCTACACTGACTGGCAGAAGCACACTGTTGTCCATTTCTTACAATACTGGATATATTGTTCTCTAAGGTTCAGAATCACACCTCAGTTCATGCTGGCTAAGCTGGAGTGGCACAAAAAAGCCACACAAGGTCCCCTTTTCTGGGAGGTCTGCTGGAGATCAGTGCTATTCACATAGGACACAATGGTGGTAGAGGAGAAGGCAAAGCCTGGACAGCCAGAGAACAGACTGATTCAGTCCATCTCCCCAGCAGCCTCCTCAGGTGGGCAACCACAATGGATAGCTGCCCTGTCCCAGTTAAAATCTTGAAGGAGGGCAGCAGCTGTAACACCTTCTGCCCTCTCTTTGGGTGAATCTCTGGTGGGTCACCAGGTGGGAGAGGGAGGAGCAATTTACAGTTTCAGTGACTCTGGCCTCAGACTTTGCACAATCCAGTTTCACTATTAACAGTGTAAATACCAAGGTGGAGTTCCATCCTGAAAAGGTACAGCATAAAAATGGCATTATGGAGATGCAGGTTTAGTGTCTCTCATTAACACATTGTTATAACTGACTAATTTTTAACTATCTGTGCCACAAGCTCACCGGGTCCCACTAGCCAGGCCAGGTCACACTCAGCTCAGGTGCAAGCAACAAGAAAACCTGTTTGCTTCCTTCACAGTCATTATGAAGTTTGTAAAGTTAAGGGCCTGTTTTCTAAAGAAGGTAGTGATTTTAGGTGCCTCCATTTCTGGGAGCCCAACTTAACATGCCTGATTGGATTTTCATCGGGCACTCAGAACACTGAGGAAATCAGGCCCTCTCCAGCTGAGGCCCCAAAATCGCTTGGCTCTTTGGAGAGGGAGATCTGGATGTTTCGAACTACATTTTATTTTTCTTATTGCATCCACTCTGTGCTGAGTATTTTTCCAGCCATTTCCCCAGCAGGGCAGAGACCAGCCTCAGCGAGCATCTCAGCTTTCATGCTTGCTAAAGGGGTATGGCATTGGGAGATGGAGCTGTGGGATTGGCTATGCCAGGGCTACTGCAATGCACGTGGCCTCCTGTACACCCTGGCAGGGTACTGGTCCATCAGGAAATAATGTGAACACTCATGTTTAGGTGGTGCAATTTCACTGGAGGTAGCAAGGAGTCTCCACAACACCTGGGAAATCGGTGTGCCTGTGCAAAAGGCACTGTAGCCACAAGACATTGTAATCATGAGCTGTGTCATTCTTTTAAATCCCCTCTAAAGACACAACCAAGAAGTCAGTAAACTGTTCCTGAAACTGAGTCTAACATGCTGGGCTGCTGCTAAATCCCCAAGTCAGCCCACTCTAAGATGCCTCTTTACTATATGGAACAGCAGCCACAGGCTTCCCTTATTAAATGTTAGGTCTCTCAATCTCTTAAATATTTGTCTGTTCAACTCCTGTGACTTGCCATAATCCCAAGTGGGCAGCTATATCCCCCTGCCATCTCTATGCGAGGGTGAGGTACAACATATATTCATTTTTCAGTAATGATCTGGATAGTTTAGGTCCTTATTTTGCCCCCATCTCCATAGTATCATAGTAATCTTTAATGTATTTACCCTCTCAACATCCCTGTGAGATCGGGCAGAGCTATTATCCCCATCTTACAGATGGGGAACTGAGGCACTGAGATACTAAATGACCTGCCCAAGGTCACATAGAAAGTCTGTGGCGGAGCAGGGAATTGGACCCAAGTCTCCCAAGTCAGACTAGCAGACCACAGAACTATCCTTCCTCTCTGTGCTAGTGCAGTGATGGTGTTTACTGACCTTTAAGTTATCTGGTAATTCAGTGCGTCCAGCATATCCAGGGTTCATGGTGATGAAGATTGCACAGGATGGGACCAGTGGGATCTCAGTTCCTTCAAACATGAAGCGGTCCACCTAGAAAACCAATACACGGCCATGCCCAACAAACAAAGGCAGGGACTCTAGAATTAAATAAGCAGATGACAGGATCTTCCTTTGTACCAGAAAAACAACCACTTTCCTCTCTATATTGAAATTAGCTTCTAGGGACAGGTATGGGTCACCTCACTGGTATGAATGACTAGCTCTGGCTCCCATACAGAAACCCAGTATTATGAGCAGTATTTCTCCTTTTATGAAGAGCCTGGCTCTTAGACAGAAGATTTACTGATCACTTACAATATTTCTTTTGCTCATGAAGAGGCTTCCAACCCCCAGCTATAAACAGACAGACGCCTTCACATTTATTCTGTCTGTGAATTGGGGACAGAATTAATTTGTGGCATGAGGCAAGAAAAAGCCTGAAATCCCTTTTAAGAGAGAGGGGACAGTTTCAGATGGTGGATAAAGCAGCAGAATTCATTGCAAGCAAGTTTCTACTAAGCCAATGTCAAGCAGCTTCGGATCTTAACCTTTATCAATCCTCCCAGGAGCAGCACAGTGGTTGGCTGTTAGAATTACTGACTGCTGAATCTCCATATGGGATCAAGAACTCAGAGGTGTGTGTGTGTGTGGGGAGGGTCGCTTTGGAAATATCTGGGGGCTGGATAACACACTGTGAATTCCTCCAATCACTTATGAGCAACTGTAGCAGGGTGGTCCCCCGCTCCTGCCTGAAAGGGCTTATAACAGCCCTGGGAGAGGGCTGTGGCAGGGGAAAAGCTGGGCTGATTGGGGAAGTGGCCACAGGTGGGCCACGCCCCAATCAGACCACAGCCGGCCCCTATAAAAAGGCTTTCTGCCAGGAGCACAGAGAGACTCCCTCTAGCTTCTGAGAGGCAGGGACCTGGCTGCAAGGACCTGAGTAGAGCAGGGCTAGGGAAAGGCAGAGGAGCTGGGGAGGCTCCAGCTTGCGGCCTAGCATAAGGCCAACAGGTACCAGGGGTTGCAGAGGGCAGCCCAGGGGTAGGCAAAGGCAGCAGGTCCAAACCCAACCTTGCCTATGATGAGTGGCTTTTACACTGCAGTCTGCCCCAGGGAGCGGGGGCTAGATGAGGACTGGCAGTAGCCCAGACTGAGGCAAGGTGGGGATAGTGGGTGGGGGTTCCCAAGGGAGGGGACACCCTGAGACTGAGGGGTGTATGGCCAGGGAGCAGCACCCCAGATAACGGGGCACCGGGTCTGGAAGGGACACGGGGACCAAGCAGAAGGGGGACACCAGCCTGCAGAGGGCACTCTGGAGGCTGGATCAAGAGTTAATTCCCAGGACACCAGCAGGGGTGAGTCCCGCACGTTTACAGCAACTATGTTGGCTTTTTCCTTGTCACAACAGTACATCTTACTTCTTGCATTGCAGTGGAGGCCATCAGGAATGGTAGCACAGTCTCATCTGTGTCATTAAGTGTCCACATTGGCTCTAAGATTAGAACCAAATATAGGACAGAGAAGTAAAGGATAATGTCTGGATTGCCCTTCTCTATCTTTGAAGACTCACCCTTTGCTGCTGGGCCTTCTGAATGGTTGTGATCTGTTGAGCCACTACGGACAACACCTCAACGTCAATGCGGTTAAATTCATCAAAGCAAGCCCACGCGCCGGAGCTGAGAAGGGAAGGGAAAACCAGAGAAGTGTCAGGAACACGTAGATAGGGAGAAATTCTAGCAGTTCAACCAGTCCTAAGTATCAGTTCTGTGTGGGGGTGGCCATGTGAGAGAGAGGCAGGAAATGAATCCAACAGTCCTCAGCATTGCTGCTAGGATACTACACCATGGTTACCTGGGGAGGTAACCATATGGGCAGCCTGATACAAACACAGCATATTACAGGCCTGCTATTGAAAGGGACATCAACTCAGCCTTTCATTTTGTACCCATAATGTGGGTGCAGCTGACATAATTTAGACATCTAAGATGCCTGCATTGCATTCCACGAAGAGACGTCTGTGCATGAGAGTGGTGCTCTCATCATTAGGGATGTTCAAAAAAGGACATAAAACTACTTGCAAACAAAGGTCTGGCAAGGGATATTGGAATACATTGGCTGCATGTGTGCAATGCACAATTGGACCAGCTCTGTCTGTTATGCAGAGAACAGGGGGCCAATTCTATAAGGATTCCTTGGGAACCACAACAGGCTCTTCTGGCTACTCAGTCACGGCTATGGTCAGCAGGTTCTCTCCTCTGGAGATTTAAAAGGTCTGAGGACTGACCCTAGCCGGACATGTAAGATAGTATGCAAAGGGTCAAAGATGTACATTTGAGCTGGTAGCATTTGTAGACAGCCCCAAATGAAAATGGTGTAAAGCATTTTATTTTTGCTTGGCAAGAATCCAACTGTTCCTTTTACTGGCACAACAATGCCTCTGTCTTTCCTTCCAACAGATATAAGGCTAGCATCCTGCGGCCATTCCATCACTCATTAGTTTTGGAACTGCAAAGTTCCTAGATGATTAAAACAATGCAGAAAGGCCTTCTTCATTCCCCCTTAACGCTATGCCACTTTTCCTTATGGCTATCGCTCCAAGGCCCTCATCCAGACTGCCAACACCTCCCCCCTCCCACCCACTTGTAAGGCACAGGTGGCATTTTTATTTTTCACTTTTTGCACCTGGCTAGTCCCTTCAGGAATTTTCCCATAGCCATGAAGTCAAGCTGGTCGGAACAGTTGAACACTACTGTCTGTATGGCTAGAGCTTTCCCCAGATCTTTAGTTGTTTCAGTTTTGCCTGTTCCAGCAGGTCCTGCAGGTGCTCCTCCAAATTTTAGATGCAGAGCTCCAGTAAGTGTCAAGTAGCACCTACAGCAATGAAGAAACCAGTGATCATTAGAAGTGTTCCTACTTGGGCTTAAGAACTGTAGATCCCATTTCATTATTTAGGGTGATCTGCTCTATCTATCTGCCTGGCATGATCACTGAAAATCCATCTCATATTATTCAGAGAGCTTTACTTACATATTCAGCAAAGTGTACAGGGATTTAGCTAAGCGGTTTCTGTTAACATTAATGGGAGTTGCATGGCTAACCCCTTGTACAATTTGATGGAAATTCACGGTCTGTCTGTCTGTAAGGAGTATGATTACTATAAGAGAGCTAAGTATTATTATTATTGTTACTAGGAAACACACATACTCCATGGTACTGGTTTATCTGTCCAAGGATGTGTAATCACTAAGAATAGAATGAGCCCTTTGTTATTCAGATGGATTTTTTTATATGTCTCAGAGCAGTTCACTAAGAATCATGCCATAGCATAAATCTTTAACTGGTTGGTGGGAGCATGGATCATTAGGAATCCTGTAGATCCAACATCAGTAAGGGCCCAATCTACCTCATCTCAAGTAACACCTGGCTATACAAACAGTCCCAAGGCTACTTGTGTAATTAAGTGCTGCTCAGCAGGAGTAAGGCTGGCAGAGGAAGATCCTGGATTTAACTCAGAATGAGATCTGTTCACCCAAAACTACACAGATGCTCAGTTATTATTCTCTGAATAATCTCTGTACCTGTCAGTGAGGGGTGTGATGACCAGGCGTCCACTGTTTCCCAAATATTCATAGCCATAGATGAATTCAGCATTCACTGCTCGGATGTACAGATCATTCCTTGTCCAGTAGTATCTAACGGTGAGTGAAAATGGAATCTCAAAGACAAAGAAGTACTGGCAGAGGTACAATAATAGCAAGAGCTAAAAGAGACATTGCTTGTGGCTGATAAAATTTACTGCACTCCAGGCTCTAGGAGTCATGCGCTACCTCAGCACTGGGTCAGAGATAATAAGTAACACTGGTCTACAATTTTTGAGAAGTCGTCTGCTTCAGAGAGAAAATGTGCTATTAATTATGTATTTTGATGTGCTGAATTCAAATATGACAATTAAAACAACTGATTGGCTACTGTTTCTAAGATATTTAAGTTTTTACATTTTATGTCTATGTATATTGTGTAGATAGAGTTTTAATCATAAATTGTAAACCTAGGTCTTTTCATGTGTTTATGGTTGCTTTACATGATAATATTTCACCTGTCCTGTTTATGTAACACTTTAAAAATCAGCAAAAGAGTTATATAAATAAAATTTATTATGAAACAAAAGGCAAAAAACTATTATGTACATAGTTTAGTCCTATTCAGTGTCTACTCAGCGCTTCTTGGCTTGTCTCTTGTATTCATTAAATGGAGCATCACTTGTCACTGTCCAGCAATAGTCTGCAAGCATTGATGGGCTCCATTTGCTCTGATAGCGTTACTCCATTGTTGCAATGTCCTGGTGAAATCCCTCGCTGTGCTCGTCGCAGTTCGGTGGAAAAAAATCTAGATGAGAGTGCAAAAAATGTATCTTTAGTGACATGTTGCAACCAAGGCTTTTGTATGCCTTGAGGAGGTTTTCCACCAACAACCTGTAGTTGTCTGCCTTGTTGTTTCCGAGAAAATTGATTGCCACTAACTGGAAGGCTTTCCATGACGTCTTTTCCTTGCCACGCAGTGCATGGTCAAATG
The DNA here is from genome assembly GCF_027887155.1 of Malaclemys terrapin pileata. Classification (NCBI taxonomy): domain Eukaryota; kingdom Metazoa; phylum Chordata; order Testudines; family Emydidae; genus Malaclemys; species Malaclemys terrapin. Next base: position 48,122,419 of record NC_071511.1, read on the forward strand.
TATCATCTCAAAGAAGTTCACGAATCTGAGGACCAACAAAGACACCTTCCTTTATCTTAGCTTCACTTAACCTTGGAAATTTTCCACGGAGGTACTTGAAAGCTGCTTGTGTTTTGTCAATGGCCTTGACAAAGTTCTTCATCAGACCCAGCTTGATGTGGAAGGGTGGTAACAAAATCTTCCTTGATTCAACAAATGGTGGATGCTGAACACTTTTCCTCCCAAGCTCCAATGACTGTCGGAGTGGCCAATCTTTCTTGATGTAGTGGGAATCTCTTGCACGACTATCCCATTCGCAGAGAAAACAGCAGTACTTTGTGTATCCAGTCTGCAGACCAAGCAAGAGAGCAACAACCTTCAAATCGCCACAAAGCTGCCACTGATGTTGGTCCTAGTTTATGCACCTCAAAGGTTGTTTCATGTTGTCATAGGTTTCCTTCATATGGACTGCATGACCAACTGGAATTGATGGCAAAACATTGCCATTATGCAATAAAACAGCTTTAAGACTCGTCTTCGATGAATCAATGAACAGTTTCCACTCATCTAGATCGTGAACGATGTTGAGGGCTGCCATCACACCATCGATGTTGTTGCAGGCTACAAGATCACCTTCCATGAAGAAGAATGGGACAAGATCCTTTTGACGGCCACGGAACATGGAAACCCTAACATCACCTGCCAGGAGATTCCCCTGCTGTAGTCTGGAGCCCAACAGCTCTGCCTTACTCTTGGGTAGTTCCAAATCCCTGACAAGGTCATTCAGTTCACCTTGTGTTATGAGGTGTGGATCAGAAGAGGAGGATGGGAGAAAATGTAGGTCCTGTGACACTGATGGTTCAGGACCAGAAGTTTCATCCTCTTCCTCTTCCTCGTCTGACTCAAGTGAGAATGATTCTGGTGCATCAGGAACCAGCAGTCCTTCTCCGTGGGGTACTGGGCATATAGCTGATGGAATGTTTGGATAATGCACAGTCCACTTTTTCTTCTTTGACACACCTTTCCCAACTGGAGGCACCATGCAGAAGTAACAATTGCTGGTATGATCTGTTGGCTCTCTCCAAATCATTGGCACTGCAAAAGGCATAGATTTCCTTTTCCTGTTCAACCACTGGCGAAGATTTGTTGCACAAGTGTTGCAGCATATGTATGGGGCCCACCTCTTGTCCTGATCTCCAATTTTGCAGCCAAAATAAAGGTGATAGGCTTTCTTAACCATAGGGGTTATACTGTGCTTTTGTGATGCAAAAGTCACTTCACCACAAACATAGCAGAAGTTATCTGCACTGTTCACACAAGTATGAGGCATCTCTGCTCACTTTGGCTAAACAGAAATGTGTCCCTTTGCAAAATCAAACACTGCCAAATAAGAGAGCACGACACTGTATGATTTCTAGAGCTGATATAGGGCAATTTGTTCAGCAGAGTGATGTAAGCTTCGTTATGATTGCATCATCCATGACTTCTAGGAATAACATGATGCAATTCATATCATGTATGACGCAATACCAGCTTCAGATTGCATCATTCATTGTTTTGCCTAAAAAGCAAGTACTGTCCAAACCCAGTCATAGATTTATTCATAGATCCAGTCCAAGATGTATTTTAGTCATTTCTGGTTTAAATTGAGATCCCTTCCCTTTATAACTCAATTATCCTCCGCCATTTCCAAGTCAAGGGTCGTATATACTGACCCAATAGCATATCTTGAAAACTAGAGCCAATCAACAATTTTAAGCATCATTTTCATTCTCAGTGACCCAGAATTAGTAAAGTTTGACTACATTTATTTCAGAAGCATTTTGGCTGTAGAGCAGTGTAATTGCTTTAGGAATGCAGTGGTGTTGGCTTGAAAGACAATCTTGACTTCTCCGGGTGCCAGGGAACAATTGTAAGCAGGAGGTGCTGTGCAAGGGGAATGTCTACAATCCTCACTGGTTAGGACATCTGATAACATTGTCAAGAATCATGCCTCCCCACTGGGCATGGGCAGGCCTTTAGAATGTTGTGGCACAGTCTAATCCATGTATCACATGCAAAGAGAAAGTGCCCCAGAGCCTGGGTCTGTCTTAACGTAGCCTGACAGAGGCAGGCATGGGTTACAGATGCGCAATCGTGATGGTGTAACTGACTATGATATACTCCTAAAACATTCAATCCACTTGGCTCTAAGATTAGTCTTAAATAGACACACTATGCAAACACACTTGATTTCCCTTCAAGTTACTGATGCTGCCGATAGGTAATGATAATGGATGGTAGCCAGCAAATCCAGACCAGGTTTGATGGCTGTTTCCCTTACCTGAGCTGAGAGATCCACTCAAAATCATTCTCATTCATCACATTCTCCTCAATCAGCTTAGCAGCGACATCCTTGGCATGGACTTCAATCACAATGAGAGCTGATAACACTGTTCGCTGCATCCTCGACAGCTTTCCTCGAACAAGGGCTACCAGATCACTTAGCTGTGCAAGGAAAGGGAAGCTAGTCAGAACCGGCTCTGAATTGCATTCTGACTTCTATTCTCTAACCAACAAGGTATTAAACCAACAGTTCTCAAACTGTGGGTTGGGACCCCAAAGTAGGTCACGACCCCATTTTAATGGGGTTCCCAGGGCTGGCTTAGACTTGCTGGGGCATGGTGCCAAAGTCCGAGCCCCACCACCCGGGGCCAAAGCTGAAGCCCAAGGGCTTCAGCCCTGGACACTGGGGCTCAGATTACAGACCCCCTGCTTAGGACTTAAGCCCTTGGACTTTGGCTTTGGCCCCCCCACCTGGGGGGAGGGCGGAGCTTGGGTGGGCTCCATTTTGTTGTCAGAAGAGGGTTGCGATGCAATGAAGTTTGAGAACCCCTTTACTGAACAATGGCCAAAGGAGGAGAAGGACGGCCCAGTAGATAGGGCACTAATTTGGACAGGGGAGACCCAGGTTCAATTCCCTCCTATGCCAAAGACTTCCTTTATGACACTGGGCAAGCCACTCAGTCTCTCTCTGCCTCAGTTCTCATCTGTACTATGGGATAATAGCACTGCCCTGCCTCTAAGGGGTATTGTGAGAATAAATACATTGAAGATTGCAAGGCATTCAGATGATGGGAGGTATCACCATTCATACAAGATATTGAACTGTGACTCAAGGCAGGGTGTGTGTATGCACTGATGAAATACCCATTGTTACATAGAAGCACACTTCCAGAAGGACAGTATTCCATAGTGCCATGCTAGAGCATGACCAAGTTATGGGAGCATAGCTCTGATAAGGTCATATGCTAAATGAGGTATGTGCAGGTTAAGAAAACAATGGCAGAACTCTTAGCGATCTCATGTTACTGCATTCACCATTTTTCCCACTATCTTTGGAGTTCAATTCTTTCACATACTAATGTAACATGCTGTTGAAAACAATTGACCTAACTTTGGAAAGTTTCTCTAGATCAGGGGTCTCAAACACATGGCCCACGAAGTTATTTGCTGCGGCCCACCAAGCTCCCTGTCCCATCCCCCCAGAGTTATTTCCTGCGGCCACTAAGCTCCCCTCATCCGCCATCTCCCCACCCCCCTAGCGCGCCGTGTCCCCATTCCTCTGCTTACCTCCAGGTGCTTCCTGTCACCAAACAGTGCTTTCCAGGAGGGAGGGGGGAGGAGCGGGGAGCTGTGTACTCAGGGGAGGAGGCGGAGAAGAGGCGGGGCGGGGATTTGGGGAAGGAGTTGGAATAGGGGCAGGGAAGGGGTGGAGTTGGGGTGGGGACTTTGGGAAGGGGTTGGAATGGGGGCGGGGAAGGGGTGGGAAGAGGTGGGGTAGGGGTGGGGCCTCATGGAAGGGATGGAGTGGGGGCGGGACTGGGGGCAGAGCAGGGGGCTTTTGTATCTTTATATGAAAAGGTGTCAGTGATGTGGCCCTCAGGCCAATGTACTAGTCCTCATGTGGCCCTCGTGGTGATTTGAGTTTGAGATTCCCTGCTCTAGATGTAGCTGCATCAGTATCTCAGGTTATGGCTGTTGACTGATTTGAAGTCAGGACTGTTTTACATGTACAAGTGATAAAAGACCAGGTCTCTGTGTGGAGAAATTTAAACCTGGTCTGCACTTATTCAGCTTTCCTACCTGAGCACTCAGCTGTGGAAACAGCCTGGTGGACAAATCCCCAGCCTCCAGGGCCTCAGATACTTCCTTTGTCCAGTAAGTTTGACAGCCAGCGATGGTTACCTGCCCAGGCCATTGCAAGACCCATGAACTTCGTGGTGTCTTTAAAAAAGACATACATTAAATTGGTAATAAGTACTACAAATATCTTTTCTTTCATGATCCCTTGTCTCATGCCCCATGCCTGGAACCTAACCAATTCCACGTCAGATATAACAATTTCTACTTAGTTGTCTACCCTATTTTCTGCAGTTGCTATGAAAAAGCTTCCCCAAGATGCTGGGCATCCAGACAATGGATGCTTCGGTGCCTTCTCTGCAACAGATCATTTGGCTATGCAAGATGTGGAGAACTGCCAAAGGCAGGTGAAGACTGGGATTCCATGGGAACCAGGAGAACAAGCTTCCACTCCTACAGCGAATTCCGGTTTATTGGAGCATCAGATTCCAAGAGTATAATAATGCCTGAGATTTCTGATGCCCCATCTTTTTTTACCTTCCTTTCTCCCAACCACCAACTAAAGTGTGATCTCGATTGTCTACCTGCGTCCATAGAAACATATGGCTGAGAATCAGCCCTGGTGTACATCCATTGGCCTCAGGAATTAATCTGGCCCTATGCTACTACTACCATCTCTTTGCACTACATGATCGACCCAAGTGCTGGAGGAGAAGATAAAAGAGGGAGCCCTATCCAAAGGAGGGAGCAGAACAGAGCGAGGAGTAGAAATGGAATCATATAGCAGGGTCAAAGGCTACACTATAAAAAACGTAGGGTGTAAGAAAAACAATTCTGCTGGCTATCATCGATGACCATGTTCTCTTGAGCCAAGACATGCCAAATGCCACTTGTTGAACTCCACCTGTATTTGCGGGTGAAGAGTGGAATAACAGTGTGGGGTGTAAGACTCTCACATGTGGATAAACGCTGATGGATCTTTCAATATTGTCCCGCACGCTGGCCTTCATAGATTTCTCGACTTCCAGCAGCCAGTTCTCCACATTGCCAGTGGGATAAATGGGGAAAAACAGCTTCACCTCCTCCCCTTCTGCAGAGTACATGTGTGTGATCTGTAGGTCCTCCTGGAAGAGCAGCTAATGGGGGAATCACAGCATGAAATTAGTGGAGAGTTTCCCTTCTATCCATGCCTTCTTATCAACATAGGTCAAGACACAAGGAATTGAGACATTGTTTCAATATGAATATGTGTAATATTTTTGTCCTACTGACAGTAAAACAGCTGTACCTCCAGGTCTACAGCAAAAATAATCACACAGGACCAGATTGTCTGCTGGTGCAAAGCTTTGTAGGTCCATTCAAGTCAATAGAGCTACATTGATTTAGGCTATTTATAGATCTGCCCACAATTTGGTTGTGGTTACTGATAATAAATGTACTACACATGTGCAAAATCAACATGTCTCTCTATAAAGTGAAAGAGGATTATATGACAACATGGGGCCCAACTTCATCCCTGGTATAACTTGAATGAAGTGAAGCAAGTTACATGTGGGATGAATTCATCTCATTGCATGGCTAGGAATCAGTAAACCCTTTTTACTCTCAATTCTGTTCTTCCATTGTCCCCAGGGTTAGAGTTCCTTGTTTTAAGAATAAAAGTGTAAGGACCCGATGCAAAGCTCAACGAAGTCAATGGAAGTCTGTCTAATGACTCCAGGAGGCTTTGCATCGGACCCCCAACTAAGCTTCCTTTCCACTTATTCCCAGGCTAGTGACGATCAGATGTATTTTTAGTGCTGGTGTGAGATGTGGGATTGACAGTCCTGGAATTTGAAGTCTTCTACTACAGTGGTTCGCAACCAGAGTCACATGTACCCCTGGGAGTACTCAAAGGTCTTCCAGTGGTACATCAACTTATCTAGATATTTGCCTAATTTTACAACACGCTACATAAAAAGCTCTAGTGAAATCAGTACAAACTAAAATTTCATACACAATGATTTGTCTATACTGCTCTGTATACTATACACTGAAATGTGAGTACAATATTTATATTCCAACTGATTTATTTTATAATTATATGGTAAAAATGAGAAAGTCAGCAATTTTTCAGTAATAGAGTGCTGTGTATTTTTATGTCTGATTTTGTAAGTTTTTAAGTGAAGTGAAACTTGAGGTACACAAGACAAATCAGACACTTGAAAGGGGTACAGTATTCTGGAAAGGTTGAGAGCCACTGTTCTAGAAATAATAAAACACCAAACTTCCCCCATATGACCGGGCTAGTGAGCTTCAACCCTGAAGGACCAAGGGGGGTAATTCAACTTCTGTGGCACATTCAGTTCTTGGCATCTCCTGAGACTATCAACAAGGCGACCAGCTGTGGTGGTGATGGTGTGGATACATCTCCACTGAGAATGTTGATGTGTTTTAATGATAATCACGACTGAGGAAAAAGTGTAGAATTTAGAACTACCTGCCACCTTAATGCAGTTTAGGAGAGAACAAAGCTAGTTCAACTCTTCTCTTTCACATGGAGATGTAGAGGCTATTTGAAAGAATCCAGGTGCTGTCTTCACAAGGCAGCGAGCCTGTGTCCGCCCCATCTCCTCCCCTTACCGCAATGCTTGAGAATTGCTCTAAATTTCCATAATACATGACTCCTAACATCAAGACATGCCTGCTAGTCCCAGAGGAAATAGCTTGCTTTACCTACCCGTGCAATATTCTCAAAGCACTTGCGGAGGTGAGGCTGTACAGCAGTGGGGTTCTTTGTCTGAGACAGTATCTCCAGCAGCTCATCATCCGAAAGGAAGTAGAACCTGAAAACAGAGACAGAGCTAGCAGCTCATTTTGGTCTATGCGCTGCGGTTTGGTGCTCACTCCTGGCAGTACTGGGCAACAGTCCTGAGATTTTGGTGAGAGCAATTGTGGTGGTCTTCAAGATATCCTGCTGGTCAGCATGCATTATTTGCATTGGTGCAGAAGAGCAGTGACCATAGTCCAGTTAAATGAGAGTCTCTCTCTGCCGCAGAAGGGCCTGACTCTCTGATGTCCTTCCCCTGGAGCAGTCATTTATACCAGTGTAGAGGGGGGGGGGAAAAGGACAGTTTTTTACTCCCATTTTGTACTGCAATAAACACTAGACTAGGTGTAGGTCTAAAAAGAGTAAGGCCCAAAGTATTTAATTTCCCCTCATTTCACTTCATCCCCCCTTCCTCATGCTGATGTTTAAAGGTGCAGGCGTGTGGTGATGCTATCAAACTACCCCCACCTCAACCCTGGGCCATGGTATGTTGTCACTTCCACACAGTCTGCCCTATTTTTTCCTCTATCAAATCTCTGGGTTGAAAGAAGCAGCCTCTTTGAGACCTGCAAACTCATGAGAGTTCCATGAGATTGTGCTTTGGATGAGAAAGAATGATGCACTTGTTCCCGGGAGCCATAATCAGAGTGATTCTCTGACTTCACACCTAAGAATGGCCTTCAGTCTTGGGATTACCTGGGGAAAACTCCTCTCTTGGTCTCTAGGTATTCACTCAGCCCCTTCTGCACAAGGTCAAGTAGCTGATTACATTTCCGAAGGCTCTCCAGCAGCCTGGGATCGGGACACAGGGAAATCACCTGGAAAGGACATGAACATCCAAAAAAAGCATCCGTATACTAAGTCCTAGTTAGATAACCATATCGGAGGCAAGTTGGCTACAGAGAGATATTATTGCTGGGCTCAGAGTGGCTCATTCATAGGAGCTTTTTCACATGGCTGTATAGAGACACAAGCTTTGTGGGCCAGGAGAAGCAGTTACATTCAGAGATAAGACAAATCTACATTTTTTGGAGTTGTCCAGATACCAAACAGTGATGATCAACATTCAACACTGAATACAAACAATGACAGTCTCTGTGGAGGAAAGGACTGGGCAGCAGGAGAGTGCAGAATGGTAGTACCAGCATCAGTGGAATGGGGCTGAGGAGGTAGAGTGTGGGGTGAGGGAAGGGAGCCAGGTGGTGCGTGGAAGTGAAAGTGGGAATCAGGCACCAGGAGGTGGGTGGTGGGAGGGAGCCAGGTCATGCTGCAAAAGCACCTGACAGAATTAGCCTATGGAACAAGTCACGAGATGCCCTATTTGTAAGGACCCAAAGCAAATTAAAGGCTGTGGCTCTGCTGTACAGGAATTTGGGGGAAACAACAGACTTTGCATCCCACTGCATACCGTGGGGCAGATCTCAGGTGCAGGTCTCTGCAGCTCACCCTTGATGGGGAGGTAGAAATGTGGGCAAGTTACTGAAGTGCCAGATCTGTGGCGAGTGGCTCAGCACACAGTTTAGAAACACCCCTGGTCTCTGGAATGTAAACAGCATTTTAAAAGAAGAATCTTAGCAAGCTCCCCTAACCAAGGGTACTATTCAAGCAGTGCCATACCTGCACATGGTGCTTTTACAGACAAGTACAGAAAAGGGGGCCAAATGTAGCTTTAGAATAAGTGTGCACAATGGCAGGTAAGTCACTATCGCTGCATCTGTTTCCATCAGGACTGAATTTGGCCCATGGTCCCTACCTTGAGAAGTCTGCAATCTAAGCAAGTGAACAAAGAATGCAACATAAAAAAAAGGATTCAATTGTAATTCATACTCAAGCAGCTAAGATAGTAATACCCAGGCAAAGATGTGTGCATGCAGTATACAAGTGTGCACATGCAAACATATACACACACATGCCATGTGAGCACACACAGCCTTACCTCTCTGTTCTCATTAGCATTCTTCATGATCTTCCTCCAGGTCCTATCCATGGTTTGGTAGCGTTTGCTTTCTACTGGTAGCTGTCTATTGATGTCCTCTGAGCTAAAGATGGGCTCCAGGTATAGCCAGGAGCGCTGGCATGTTAGCCACTCCTCTAGCACATCCTGGTGGGAAGTCATGTAATCAGGTCAAGAGGCCTACTGCAATAAGTTCAGTTCCTAAAACAGTTCCTCTCTACATAACCTGGGCTCAGATTGGAGATAAGAGAGGTGATCTTCTCCTAAAACACCACCTACAATACTAAAGTCCACCCAGAGCAGCTGGTTGTCTCTACTAAAATAATTTCCTATTATTTCATTGCTAACAACATTGACATTTAAATTCTCATGAATAGGCATCAGAGTCAACATCCACTGGGATGAATGGGAGTGGTTCTCATCTATACATAGACCCTATCCTTCTCCCGTTGAAGTAAACATTAAAATAGCCACAGATTTAAGGGTGCAGCATTAAGCTGCTAGAGCTATTCCTCTCTCTGCCTATAGACAACAGGACAACATCAGGTCACATTAAGGGCTTGTCTACACAGTGGGGTAATGCGCCCTATGGGGTGTGATTTCTAGAGCACACTAACGTCTTGTGCATTAATTGGTCTGTGCAGACCTTGCTGGTGTGCACTAAAGATTCCATAGTGCGCTTTAACAAAGCGCTGTTTCAAACAGTACTACGTTAAGGAACACCAGGGAACCTTTACTGCATTCCAGCAGAGGCTACATGGACCAATTAATGTGCAACACAGTGCACTTTAGAAATCAAATCCCCAAGGGGTGCATTGCTGTTCCAGAAAGCCTAGCCCTAAGGTGGTTATCTTTGCAACAGGAAGTGCAAAGTTTTTACTATGTTTTAAGATGAAAGCTTAAATTCTGCAGAATCGGATGTGGCTGCCAGAGAAGTGCTGGCACACAGTTCCCGCCAATACCAGCTCAATCTGACCTTGTTCACAGAGTGCTCAATGAAAACTTCAATTAAGAACATTTCAAATAAAATATTTGGATAAATTCCAAACATTTAAAATAAAACACACAGGAAATACTGCCTGAAAGGGATTCAGAACACGGTGTTCAAGAACCAGCTAAGACATGGAAATAATATCTCATTGTTCAATGTTCATTTACTTGATGTTCCAAGTTCCATAGAATCCTGCAAAGCTTTGTAGAGTGTCCCTAGGATGTGACACGCTTTCAGCTGATGGCAATATATACCGAAGGCTGCATCCACATAGAGATTTTCTTAAATTCTCCTTGTGCTTCTCCAGCACTAATACAGCCCCTCCAACTCTAGCAATAGTGCACCTGCTATTGTGGACCGGATACTGCTCGTTTTATTACTGTGTCAGCCAACCCTGATCAGAGCAGCTGTCAACGACACGTGATAAGAATCCCTGAATCTGACCCACAGCAGTGCTCCCGCCATCGCTAGCACCGTTGGAGCTGCACCAGGGTTGGGGAGAGAACATGCTCAATGCAGCCTCAGGGGCTAACAGAGGGACAAAAATTACAAAGAACTGGTTAAATAGGGATGCAGTCAAACTCTGTTTTTTCCTCAGCTGTGTGGCAGGAAAAAAATGCCATCTTATATCGAGGTTAAAGAACCACATATTATCCCAGATAGATTCTTAAATTAAAACATGGTCCTGTCCATACAGGCAAGAATAAGTCATATTATAACATGATTTAGTCACAACCATGTTTGTCGGCCACAATTAAACATGGGTTATTTTTAGTTTAGACAGGGCCTGTTTACTGCCTCTTCACTGGATCACCCCACACTGCTAATCTCTCAAACAAAGCCAGTCTTCAGGCAGATGGCAGCCTTCAGGAAGAAGCTCCTAAATGTTATGTGACTTGGGTTTTAACACAAGATCACAGAGGCTAAGAAACTTCACCCTGGAGTCTTCCAGAGCATTGAGCTGAACACAATGGAACATATGCTAACCAATGTATTCAGTAGGGAAAAATCAGTTGGGTCTGTAATAACCATTTGTTCATCCTAACTAAATCCTCATGTATATAAGAGGAGGAGCAAGTGAATGCAACCTGATGACTTGCTGAGAGTGTGAATACATCAAGAGCAGCAGTGCCAGCCACACCCTGACAGAAGCTACCACAGGTATAAAGAGCAAGGGTCATTTCCTTACAACCCCTTTGGAGGGGATCTGCAGAAGAGGCAACACTGGCTGAACTCTGCTCCCATTGGTAGAGTTAAAGCAAGACTGAGCACTTTTGACTTGCTCACAGTGATTAGCACTGTATGCCATGCATAACCCCTGGAAATCAATGAGACTTCATGGCGCAAGGCACTGCTTAGTGTGAGCAAGTCTGGCACAGGCTGGCCCAGTGTTTTTTCCATAGCTCCCTTAACTCAGTATTTTGAGTGGCACAGTTTGGGCCTGTAGGCCCGATCCAGCTCCCACGGAAATCACTGGCCAAACTCCCATTAACTTCAGTGATGCAGATAAAGCATTATATGAGCAGCTGGACAAAGGAGCTACTTAGAGACAGGAGTAGGGTTACCATATTTTGTGCCTCCCAAAGGAGGACACTCCACGGGCCCCCGCCCCAACTCCGCCCCCTCCCCAAAGTCTCCGCCCCCTCCCCTGCTTCCCGCGAACATTTGAGTCGCGGGAAGCCTGAAGCAGGTCAGGGGGAGTGTGGGGGGAGGAGGCGCGGCCCAGGCTGGCCCCGGCCCTGGGGTGCCGGCCCCGGGCCCGGCCCCCGGCCGACCACCCCTGGCCCGCCCAGCACTGCGGTCCCTGGCCCAGCCCCCAGGCCCCTGGCACCGCACCGCCGGTCCCCAGCCCGTCCCCTGGCCCCGCCGGCCCGTCCCCCGAGCCCCCGGCCCGGCCCGGCACTGCTGGAGCCCCCGAGCCCTCGCCGGAGCCCCCGAGGCCCCGGCCCGGCCCTGCCGGAGCCCCCGAGCCCCCGCCGGAGCCCCCGAGCCCCGGGCCCGGCCCCGCTGGAGCCCCCGAGCCCCCGGCCCAGCCCTGGAGCCCCCGGCCAGGCACCGCACCGCCGGCCGGCCCCGGAGCCCCCGGCCCGGCCCTGGAGTCCCCGGCCCGGTCCAGCCTCACTCCGCCGGCCCATCCCGGCCCCCAAGCCCCCGGCCCCCCCGATTTTCCCGGACATGTCCAGCTTTTTGGGCTTTCCCCCCGGACGGGGATTTGGAGCCCAAAAAGCCGGACATGTCCGGGAAAATCCGGACGTATGGTAACCCTAGACAGGAGGGCCCCAATCTTTAATTTAAAAAAAATGTAGCAAAGTGTTTTAGCCAGGTTAAAAACAGAAAAACACAGCACAGGGGTCTGATCTTCAGAAGTGCTGAGCACTCAAACTTCACTGGCAGCTGCAAGTGCTCCTGATCTCTCAGGTTCACTTTACTCGCTGCTCTTCATATTGCATGGGCAGACAGGTGTATAATTAAGAGTCTTTTCTATAAAGACAGGCAGAAGAGAGGTTTCTGTGAGCACTCACAAAGCTATACATAAAATAAATGTGTAGATGAAGTTGAAACCCACTAAATATGAGATTGTAAAGTTATTTAAGGGATTTGGATACCCAATTCCAATTAAAATGACTAGGAATTCAGTAGCCAAATCTCTTAGGCTGAGATTTTCAAAGCTGCCTAAGGGTATGTCTATACTACGAAATTAGGTCAATTTTATAGAAGTCGATTTTTAGAAATCGATTTTATACAGTTGATTGTGTATGTCCACACTAAGCGCATTAAGTCGGCGGAGTGCGTCCTCACTTCTGTGGCTAGCATCGACTTACAGAGTGGTGCACTGTGGGTAGTTATCCCACAGTTCCCGCAGTCTCTGCCTTTTGGAATTCTGGGTTAAACTCCCAATGCCTAATGGGGCAAAAACATTGTCACGGGTGGTTTTGTGTACATATCATCAGTCACCCCTTCCTCCGTGAAAGCAACGGCAGACAATGGTTTCGCACCAGACACCAGGCGATTAGAAGAGCACAGCAAGGCGCGCTGCGCATCAGAGAGGCTTTGAAAATCAGTTTAATGACTGGCCAGGCTTCGGTGAGACAGTTGTGTGTGTTTCTCCTTGATGCAAACCCGCCCCCTTTGTTGATTTTAATTCCCTGTAAGCCAACCACCCTTCCCCCTTTGAAATAAAGTAACTATTGTTTTGAAACCATGCATTCTTTCTTTATTAATTAAAAAAAAAAAGAGAGATAACGGACAAGGTAGCCCAGGTGGGGTGAGGGAGGAGGGAAGGACAAGGCCACATTGCTTATTGTAGCCACACTGAAAATCAAACTGTTTGAATGACAGCCTTCTGTTGCTTGGGCCATCCTCTGCAGTGGAGTGGCTGGGTGCCCGGAGCCTCCCCCCAACATTCTTGGGTGTCTGGGTGAGGAGGCTATAGATCAGGGGTAGGCAACCTATGGCACGCGAGCCAAAGGCGGCACGCTAGCTGATTTTCAATGGTACTCACACTGCCTGGGTCCAGGCCAGCGGTCCGGGGGGCTCTGCATTTTAATTTAATTTTAAATGAAGCTTCTTAAACATTTTAAAAACCTTATTTACTTTACATACAACAATAATTTAGTTATATATTATAGACTTACAGAAAGAGACCTTCTAAAAACGTTAACATGTATTACTGGCACGTGAAACCTTAAATAAGAGTGAATAAATGAAGACTCGGCACACCACTTCTGAAAGGTTGCCGACCCCTGCTATAGATCATGGGGAGGAGGGTAGGCGGTTATACAGTGGATGCAGTGGGGGTCTGTGCTCTTGTTGGCTTTCCTGCAGCTCCAACAGATGCTTCATCATGTCCGTTTGCTCCCCCAACAGATACTTCATCATGTCCGTTTGCTCCCCCCATTAGCCTCAGCCTTGTGTCCTGCCTCCACTCTTCATGCTCACTTAATTCTTTCCTGTTCTCTGCCACTGAATTCCTCCATGCATTAAGCTGTGCCCTATCAGTGCGGGAGGACTGCATGAGCTCAGAAAACATGTAATCACAAGTACGTTTTTTCACCTTCTAATCTGCGATAACCTCAGGGACAGAGATGATAGTGGGGGAATGCATAGTCACCTGAGCTGCTGAGTTTGCTACGCTGACCAAACAGGAAATGAAATTCAAAAGTTCCCGGGGATTTTCCTGTGTACCTGGCTAGTGCATCGGAGTTCAAAGTGCTGTCCAGAGTGGTCACAATGGAGCACTCTGGGATAGCTCCAGGAGGCCAATACCATTGATTTGTGCCCACACTACCCCAAATTTGACCCACAAAGTCGATTTTAGTGCTACTCCCCTTGCCAGGGAGGAGTACAGAAGTCGATTTTAAGAGCTCTTTAGGTCGACGGAACAGGAACAGGGTTGGTTGTGTGGATGCATTCATTTTTAAATCGACCTAACGCAGCTAAATTCAACCTAACCCCATAGTGTAGACCAGGCCTAAGTGTTAAAGGAGGATTTCCCCTTTTGGCTTTGGTTGTGATCCCATCAATAAAGAATTCTTTTAAAATTCCCATGGATGCTGGGTAGAATCCCACAGTAATTCTCATGGAATTTGCCATGTATTTTTAATGCACAGATGGTCTTTAAATAGTCTAAAGCAACTCCAATAAGTATAGTCCATACTGTGACGCTGGCAGACAAGGCTTTAGGCCTCAGCTGAGCACTGAAAAATTCATCCTTGGAAACCAGTGCAACTCACATGTGTGTTAGTATGGTTAAGATGGGTATTGGATATATAACGATGGGTTTAGACTTTACAAAATGCTTGGAAGTTGCTACATGTATTAATCCTACTTATAATGTCTGTATTCCATGCTATAAGGTAATACTTAAGTATTTGCTATAGAGCTGTGAAATGTCTGTTCTGAACTATCTAACTCACCAAATAAGAAACTTTACCTAGTGCTAAATCCCTATGAAAGGTATTACCTCTTGCCCATCAAGAAGGGCTATCAAAACTAAATGGGCCATTGTGGAACGTCAAAATACAAAGACTTTGCTAAATCACCCTTGCACAGGCTACGTGCAAAAGAACTCATCCCATCAGCCTGAATTCTGGAAGAAGGAAATAAAGATAGCTGATGTGAACATTTTTCATCTCTTTGTTGTTTGGACTCTCACAGGGCTGGAGCTAGGAAACAGAAGCAGAGATCTCCAGAGTCAACCTGGATTAGCCCCAAAAGACATTCATGCTGACAGATTGCTACAACTCCGTCATTTTTTAAAACCCTAGACAGTAACGCATTTCTGTATGTGTTTGCCAGCTTTAACCTGTAAATAACTCTCTCATTTATTTTTTCTAGTTAAGAATTCCTTGGTTAGTTTACTATAAGATTGGCTACAGACATTGTCTTTGGTGTGAGATCTGAGGTACAAATTGACCTGGGGTAAGTGACTGGTCTCTTGGGACTGGAAGTAACCTGAATTTTATGTGATCTTTGGTGTATGGCAACCAACTATCATAAATCCTATCTTGACACCCAGACAAGATGCCTGGAATGCCCAAGGGGACTGTCAGTGACTCTATGGTAAGACTTTATAGTGTGTCAGAAGTTCACACTTGTTACTGGGTTGATAAACTCTAATGATAGAACATACAATCTGTTTGGGGTGTCTGCCCTGCTTTTTGACAGTCTGCTCTGAGATTAGCATTTTCAGTTGTGAAACACTCCAGCCAATGTGACAAATACATCTCATAATAACTAAGCTGATCAACCCTTAGAGCCACTCAATTCTATAAGGCCATCTCCCTCACCCTCAGGACTTTAGAGACTGTTTTTGCTACATCAGAGAAAGGAGAAATACGTGGAGAAGTTTCGCTATCCTGGCAGAAATATCAGTGCAGTCACTCTGTGGAACTCTGTACCTTTAGTGACAGGAATAAATGGCAAAAAAAAAAGAACAGCAGCCAGGGACAAACACACACACAGTGTCACAGCCAAAACACACACTAACACACAACATATATATAAATATAGCCAGATTACCACATCACCTGCTTCCATAGGGTCAAGGGTGCCTTTGTGTGTCCTTCTTAGCCAAGTAAAGCAGATTTGACAACCCCTTGCCCAATCACACATGGGCAGGTAAGCTCCCATAAGTAAAATGAAATAGTTATAAACAACAGACAACAATGCTGTTACTTCTAGAATTTATAAAACACTCTACAAACATTAGCTAATTAGCATTTTTTTCCTGCTCCCATCTACAACTAACATCAAGTAGAGTGTGATCCCTCCTAAGTGCTCAGCATTCTCTTCTACCCTGGAATGAGCAAAGTACTTAAGAATGTGCCTAACTTTAAGCATGTATGTAGACTATTAAAGTCCAATGGAACTATTCATATGCTAATAAAAGTTAAGCATGTGCTTTAAGTGCTTTGCAGGATCAGGACATAGCACCTTGCAGAATCAAGCCCTTAACATGCAGTTTGACTATGGTAGGGCCTCAATATCACTAGGCGAAGTGATAACTACTATGCAAGTCAATAGAACTATTCACGGCGAGAGGAACTACACCTCGGGTAGAATCTTCCACCCATTGAAGGCAATGGGAGTGCTGCCATTGACTGCAATAGGCCCAGGATTTCAACCCTGCTATTTGTGGGATCAGGCCCCTGGTTTGTTCCATTTACTAAAGCAGAAGAATTATGAGAGCCCCTCTGACTCCCTGAGCACAGATGTGCTGTGAATATCTACCTATCACCAAGCTCCTTAGTTGCAACTGGAGGGAGGGATAGCTGAATGGTTTGAGCATTGGCTTGCTAAGCCCAGGGTTGTGAGTTCAATCCTTGAGGGGGCCATTTAGGAAACTAGGGTAAAAATCTGTCTGGGGATTGGCCCTGCTTTGAGCAGGGGGTTGGACTAGATGACCTCCTGAGGTCCCTTCCAACCATAGTATTCTATGAACTGCATATTCTTTCTATTCAAACAGAGTCAAAAAGCTCCAATCCCTCCCTTGGCAGCAGGTGGGAAATTGGTACCTGTGTCATCTTCAGCTTGGTTTCCCAGGTGTTCATCCTGTCTTCAAAGGGTTTCTTGTACGGTGAGAAGGACATGCTTTGAGTCATGACAATATGATCATCTAGGAGCTGCGAAGCTTCGTCAGGGCTCTTCAGAATGAAGGTTTCTGTCCCTTTATAGGGCATTATATTAAACAGGATGGAGACCCATTCGCTCTCCATCTTATCAAGTGCCTGGGAAATGAGGAGAAACAATTTAACCTTAGGTCTCAATACATGGACATGGCAAAATGCTTTCCTCCACTTACACTTAAATACCATCATTTGAAAACTAGGTGAATGTTAGTTCCTGTGAAAGGTGCTGGTTTCCACACTGGGAACTATAGCCATCTATTTAATCACAGAACATTCAGCAACAGCACAAATTTTCTCTGCCCCATCCAAAGAGCCTCAACCCTATCCTGAAGGACCACCTTCAAGGAAGAGAAAGTCACTTCATTTCCATGCCCACTGATGCCATGGCACCTCCACTGAGTCTGGTAGTAGAGCGCCGTTAGAGACAGCGGTAATGGTGGCTTTTGCAGTATGGATATCTGCCCACTGGGAAGTGAACTGAGCTCACAAACCCATTTCACAAAACAAAAAGCTGCCAGATGATAGTGACTTTCAGTCCTGACCATCTTAGGCCCTATTTGAACTTGTGACGTGAAGGTGAAAGACTATATCTATATAACCAACGACTCCACTGAGCCATCCAGTCCTCTCCCCTGTTTCCATACACACACTGTATGATGGCTGATTCACCATACCAATGTCTAATCTCCCTGACACAGATACAGAGAATTTGTTCAGTCATGCGAGGACACCAACATTCTAAACTGCATTCTGCTTTTCTCTGGGATTTCTGTAACACTCAGAGTGAATTTTAATGCTCATGAAAGCATGGAGTTGTCATAAGGAAAGCTTCCATCTAGAGACAACTTTGGGGCTCTGAACTATGACACTGAAAGGAAACCCTCATTAGATGCTCTCCTCACATTCTCAATGGAGAACTCCTTGCCCGCTATCTCAGCTATTTTGGCAATGCTGTCAATGTGGTCCAGCAGCTTCATCTCCAGACAGCGAGAAAATGTCAGATTGGCCTTGGGCTTAACATTGATGTTGATCTCCTTGGAAAGCATCTCCCAGTGCCGGTTCCGCATGCCAGGATTGCGCAGGCCCTGAATCAGGGGGATATATGGTCTGAATTCTTCAATCCTGCCCCGGATTTCCACAGCTACATCCTGGCATGCTTAAAGGAGCAGGAAAAAAACAAACCAAAAAAGATAACATCAGCAACAATGAGATGATGGGTGGAGGATGCTGCTTCATATAGAGCTGGATTCTGGACAGTGCAGGTGAGCGGTGCTATGCTTTCCAACACAATGCAAAAAGCGAACGGCAGGACAGGGAGCATTGGGGAACCCAAGCTTGCATTAATGAGGATGCTGCCTCATAGCAGGAATAAGGCCCAAAAGGGAGGAGCATAGTCAAGTGCCATATTTGCATATTGGAAACAACACATAAGCCCACGTCTCCTCAGACACACCTATTCACTGCTCACAGCCTGCACTTTTCTAGCACCTTTAGAGTAAGGCAGTGAGCATGCCAGGGCCATGAAATTTAGTAGTACTTCCACCTAGTATGTCAATTACATCTAGGAATTAACTTTAATTGCAGCCAAGTGTGGCCTCTGGTTGCACTTGCACTGGAAGTGCAACAACCTTGCACTCCCTGCTATGTGTCACACAAGGACTGGCAGACTCATGCAGCGGCGGCTCTATGTTTTTTGCTGCCCCAAGCACGGCAGTCAGGCAGCCTTTGGTGGCACGCCTGTGGGCGGTCCGCGGTCAAAGGGTTTGGTGGCATTTCTGCAGGTGATCTGCTGGTCCCGCGGCTTCAGCGTACCCGCCGCTGAATTGCCGCCGAAACCACGGGACCGGCAGACCTCCCGTAGGCACGCCGCCTAAGGCCGCCTTACTGACGCCCTTACGGCGACTGGCAGGCCGCCCCCCGTGGCTTGCCGCCCCAGGCACGCGCTTGCTGCGCTGGTGCCTGGAGCCACCCCTGGACTCAGGGCCTTTGTGGATATTGAACTACATCCTGGAGGAGCAGTGGAATGAAAAGATCAAAAGCATTCTTATTGCTTCTACTTATCATGAATCACATCCACTCACAACCTCCTCCACTGGGGATGATTCACTGCATTGTTCAGGAGAGAGCTCAAGTTAAAAAAAAATTAAAATCTCCCACTGCAGAATATATTTCACTCTAACCCAACTGGAAGATGGTTTTAGAACTACTTCAGAAGACTGGTGGATGCATCTTTGGGAATCCTGGACTGGGACATGGGGAAGTTTACCTACAAATTTAAATCTCTTTTCATATTTTGGGGGGTGGGGGCATTTACTTGAAATATTTTTAGGCAAATCTGCAAAGCTGCATGTGACCACCCAAGCTCACTTCACACAGACCACATAGGGGATAACCTGCTGAATCACAGGAGTTAGGTCTTCATGACAATCCTCATAGCTTTGTGTGCTGGGGTGCACAAACCAACCTCTCCCAGTTACCTGGTACATCCTTGAACTGCTTCACACACTTGTGCATGGTCTTAAAGGATTCATTGACATTCTTCTCTAGCTGTTCAGCATCAATTGCAGAGAGGGGGTCATTCATCCAGCTCTCAGACCAGCGTATCCAGTCTGATGCTGTGGTCCAGAGATCCCAGTATGGCTGGAATTCCTTAACCATCCTGGACAGCTTATCATACTTTGTGAAGAAAACAAAGTACTAATGAACAATGGGCATATTTTCCTCTAACAGTGACTTATATTTTACAGAACCATGTGACCCTGGCAAAAAGGCACAATCTCACCTGGAACTCCTGAGTAAGCAAGGAGAATGCACATGGTCCAATATCCTTTAAGATGATTTATTAGGCTCCCCTCTGCACTGCTAGCCAGAGCATTCAGGCAGGCACAGGGTCATAGCGTCACTTCCAGCTTGCTCCCTCTCAGGGGACTTGCAACCCTGGGGATGCTTGGAGGGGGAAGACCCTGTGCGCTCCCAAGGCACAACCTAGCCCTTACTAATCAGTCATGAAACAATACAAAATTGTGGATAGAAACAGGACATACACAGAAAAACAAAGGCCAAACTCAACCTTACATTCATAGGCACAGTTCCATTTAACTCTAATCCAAGTTAAAACCATGACTTAATTTATTCCTATGACATTTAGTGCCAACTTCTCAAAGGAGGGTGCATCAAGCATGCTGGCCAAAATGCATACATTCGAGTTGCACCTGCAGAAGCCCATATCCATGCATGCAAACACTTAATCTGATGTGCAGTTAGCTGATTTTCATTTGCAAATGCTCTATCACATCAGTAATATGAGATTTTTTGTGGATGCAATGACCCATACACATTTTGAGGATGTACCTGTTAAGGACCCT
This sequence comes from Malaclemys terrapin pileata, assembly GCF_027887155.1. Classification (NCBI taxonomy): domain Eukaryota; kingdom Metazoa; phylum Chordata; order Testudines; family Emydidae; genus Malaclemys; species Malaclemys terrapin. Next base: position 48,142,769 of record NC_071511.1, read on the forward strand.
AGTTGCAACTGTGGATGTAACCATAAAGAAAAAAAATCACACTAAGCTATTGAAAGTTAAGATACAGAAAATTATTAGAGAAAATAATTCTACTCAATAGCCGTAAAGGAAAGAGACAGAAAATGTGCATGGGCATTTATGAGTAGCTAGAGCCACTAATGTTTGTGACTAAAGTTATTTCCTTAAGACAACACTCTGCCTTCCAAATTCACAAAATCACTTTCCTGTATGTGACTATAAAACACTAGTGACATAAGTAATTACAGCCACTCATGCCCATATTCTGTGCAGTAACTCTCCAACAGTAATGAATGTAACTAAGTGCTATTTCATGAGCTTTCCCATCTTTATGATCCAGGAGCCAAGCCTCCCATACACCTGGCTACCACTACCCCATGAACTCTTGATCTAGGAGCATGGATAGGTTGAGCTCTGCCACAGAAGTGGCAATTAAATATCCTATGAACTTGCTCACTCTTCCATGTCTTCTTGGACCAGCTCTTCCACAGCATAGAAGAGATGAGCAGAGAGCATTGGAATGGAGTAACCATCAGAATGGATTGCTGGCCCTCTCTAGTTAACATAAGAACTGATGGATAAGCCAAAATGATAGAGAAGGAAAGAAATTATTTAAGCTCACAATTGGGATGTTATTACCTAGGGGATTTATTTTTTTTTTTGCATTGGAGTAGCACTCAAAGGCCCCAGTCAGGACCAAGGGTCTGTTGTTTGCAGAGGCTAACACAACAGAACCCATGATCTGACACTTACATTAGTAACTGGCAATCCAAATATCCGCTCCCTATTGTTGTAAAGCAGCGCCATCTGCTGAGACTCCTTCAACTGCTTCTTGACCCTTCTCGCTTCATTTGCTATTTCATGTGCTCGTGTAATGTCCATATGGACAGAAAATCCAGCCACGACCAGCTGGAAAAGAAAAGGCAGTATGTGGAACTCAGGCTGAAAACACTGAATGCTGCTTTCTAGAATCTCAGCTTCACTGCTCACTCTTTGTTGCTCTTCAGCATGCAGAGAATCGGACAGCTCGCACTAAAGCCCTTTTTAAATTTCACATTCTCTCTCCCCTATTCTAATTCCAGCTCTCTTCAGGCCACGGAGAAGGTGGTAAGGAGGCAATGATAAGCCTTGATCAAGATCAGCTGACAGAAAGAACAAATGTGGGTGTTGGCTGCCTCTTCCTCTTGCAATTGATTGCCACCCACTCATCAGTCCATGTTCAAATTTATCTATTCTGAGCTGTACCACTAGCAACGTGGAACCACAGAAATGAAAATGAAAGATCTACTAGGTCATTTTTTCCACCCCAAAAAATTGTTTCCTATATTATATTCTCCAGGGTCTTGTCCAATCTTTTTTGTTTTTTAATAAACTAAAAAGTGTCAGGGGCTTCTATCACTTCCTTTTGTAGACTATTCCACAGCCAACCAGTCTTCACTTTTAGGAAATTATTTGCTTAATTTCAACCCAAATCCCCCTAGTGATACCCATTGGAGAGAGTCTTTGAAATCAGTTGGCACATTGATTAGAGCTGGTCCAAAATGGGGAGTTTTTCCTATGGATAATTTCAAGTTTTTGGTGAAAAATCAAATCTGAAATATTTGATTTTGAAACACTGCCACTGCATCTCTTGGGAGTTGCTGTTCAGGTGCCTCAGTCTCATTCTCCTATCTAGTCTGGACATGGAACCCAGTCTACAGCTCCTATGATGCACTGTGGTCTTCCCTGTTGGTGAGGAGAGGTGGTGCATCATGGGAGATGAAGTCTAGCTGGGGAGCTCAGCCCATAGCAGCTCCTCGAGGCACCGGGGCAGCATTTCAGAACAAAAATATTTCTGTTTTCGAGCATTCAGTTTCTCCATGAAAAATAAAAGTTTTCCATGGAATTCAAATAATTTCTCATCCAAAAGCAGTTTTTAGAAAAAAAAATTTAACTGGCCCTACCATTGATCTTAGAATTGCAAATGCTCCTGAATATACCCCAGCTAGCCGACAGCAATGATTTCAAGTCTTTGTGATTAGGGCTGGCTTAGGACAGCTTCCCCTAGTGCTAGATTATTAGTACCTGCAGACCATCCAGGCGTTCCAGAAAGTTGTTCTGATCCATGAGCTGAATTTTGCGGAACCTCTCTTCATCTTCTAAGTGCTGCTGCCGAATCATCTCCGTCTGCGTGGCGATTTTCAGAGGCCAGTTGCTCGCAGCCCACCTGAGCTCAGATGGAATGAGAATACAAAAAAGATGAGAAGCAGCAACCTGAGGCCTATTATTGGAATGATGATGAGCGTAACAATTAGATAACCCAATCAAACTGATGAAGGAGGCTGACCAGCAACAGAAACGTGCATGGTTTCAAAGCATATTTTTTGGTACTTTGTTATTTGATATGCAGTGTCTGCATCTAAACTGTTCAGTAACAAAAGGCTCAGGAAAGGGAGAGGAATTTGTAAAAAAAAGAGAAATCCGGTGTATTAGTAAAAGATGAGTGGATTGCATCTGAAGAAGTGAGGTTTTTACCCACGAAAGCTTATGCCCAAATAAATCTGTTAGTCTTTAAGGTGCCACCAGACTCCTTGTTGTTTTTGTTTCTCTTACAATTTTTCTGCACGGTACCTAGCAAGTGGTGGCCCCAATCTTGGTTGAGGCCTCTTGGTGCTACTGCAATAGAAATAATAAAATAAAACAAAAAATAAAAATAAGCTGGCAGATAAGGTCTTTTATTTGTTAAAGAGGTCCATTACTACAAGTTTGCCTCATGTCCAGGCCAGGAGACAGTGTGAACCTGCACACCTCTACAGACTCAATTTCTGAATCAGGTGTTCAATGCACATCTAGCCTGAACTGCCACATAAAAATATCTGAAGCACCTGGTATACAAATCAAACCCTGAGGCATTAAGAATGGTAATAGCTGCAAAATAGGCTGCTTTGACAGTAAGAGAAATGCTCACTTGTCATTGAAATCATCTTGGGTAAGGTTGTAAAGGAATTCCTCCATAACCTCATAATCTTCCATGACCTTAATTATGAGTTCCTACACAGGGAGACAGAGAGAAAAGTAGACATTCTCCAAATTACACGTATTGAACATGTTGCTTATTGGGATTGTCTGGCAGGATACACACTGCATTTGCATGACACATGCCATCGTCACACAACCTTACCCCAACACAGAGGACTTCTATACCACAAAAGCAGTGGGTCTGAGTCTCTAAATACTTATGGTGTGAGTGATCCTCAGATTACATATATGAAAGGGAGTGTGACCCAGTGGGTAGGACACTGGATTAGGAATTGGGAAACCCAGCTCTATTCCAGATTTTGCCACTGGCCTCCTGAGTGACCCTGGGCAAGTCACTTTACTGCTCAGTGCCTAGTTTCCCTGTTTATAAAATTGGGATGATACATCCCTCCTTTGTAAAGTGCTTTGAGATCTACAGATGAAAAGCTCTGTCTAATAACTCGGTGGTATTACTGCCAAATTAATTATAATATTAATATACCATACCAGTACAACGTAGGAGTAACTTCATTGAAGTCCCTGGAGCTACACCTGTTTATAACTGGTATGAGAGGAAAATCATGGCAATATTTTTATGGTTTGAAAGTCTGTAATTAATTTTCAGAAGACAGAAAAAGTCAAGATCCAATATCTGTGCAGAAGTATTGAATGGCTAACCAAGAAGTAGAAGGGATATACAGCATACATTAAGGACAACATTTTCAATTGCCTTTGAAAGTTTCCCCTGCAAAGACATTTGCGTGCACATAACCTGCTTGAGCACATACCAGTCTGGTAGCTAGGGATCTGACCGCCCAATTTGCATAGACACACTGGTTTTATACACACATGCCCAGTTGCATAAATGACATTGGGGTTAAATTTCATATGTCAGCTGAAAATCTGGATTTAAGGGGCTCAGTAGCTACAAAGCTTGTGAACACCACACAACCTCTCAAAGCTTCATAACAGCCTGGATCAGCGGCAAGGTTTCCCCAGCAACAAAACAGGTAATTGGACTGACTGGCCAGATCTCATTTCTTCAAACATGGATTAATTTAAGGAGCTGAACCAGCTTTTGCAATGACCCTATTGTTCCAGGAAGATTCAGAGCTGGATAATAAAATGTCAAAGCAGTGGGAGATCTACCTCCAAGACTCTATCCACTCTATTCCCAAGTGTTTATCCCCTGGCTCTACTGGGCACCCCCTTTTGATCAGAAAAGCATGCCTTACTTCCTGCGCTTTCAGCTGCTCAGGGACTCCCTTCATCCACTCCCGCAACTCAGCCAGCTCCTCAATGCTGTTTGGTTTCTCATACATTTTCCGGCTGATGGCTTTGAATACTTCACAGATCTGCAGGAGGACACAAAGAATGTGTAAATGCACACACTGAATAGAGGAGCAGCTGCAGCCTTCTCTAATGGGCTACAGGGTTTCATTCCTATGGGGTCACACTACCTTTAATCAGCGGACTACAACAGAGGCTTAAGACCTGGTTTTCAGAGGAGCACTCACAATTCCCATTAGAGTTAATGACAATTGTGTGTGTGGAGCACCTCTGAAAATCAGGCCACCAATCTCTCATATGCCAGACTCCAGTATAAGTCAAAAAGCTGGCTGTGACCCACCGTAAGGGTGGTCTAAAGCTACAAATATACAGTACTATTCTAGTTCTTCCTGTTAGTAGCCCTTCATCACCTGCCTCACACATGTAACTGTCTATATATTCTAGTTAACCTCATCAGCTTCCTGCAGGAACTTCCAACTGGCAATGAGGCAGATAATTTTAAATCCATGAACATAACTATTTAGGAGATGGTAGAGAACCACTAATATTTCCATGCCAATAGGTGTAGCTTTCTTGCACAGAATTTGTTATGAATGCAGGCACACTTTGATTTAACTGGCTCTTCACATCTCCCTTTTAGCCTTTTTCAATTGGCTTCTGCCACTAGTCCTACCTAACCATTCCAATGCGAGTTGGAAAACTTCCTCATTAGAGTGACCTCAATTGCTATCATTTGGCCACTCTCCAATCCCAAATTCTCTGCAGTGGTGCTTCCTGAAATAGGGGGACAGATGCAAGACAAAACAGAGAAGTGTAAAACTTACATTTTCCACCTGTAGGTGTAGGTTCTTAGCCAGTAGGTCCAACATGGAGGTGGCTAGGGCTTTGCGTTTTTTGGACAGATTTTGCTTGACACCTTCAATGCTGACATAGAAAGGACCGATGATGATGGAGCTTGGCAGAGTGTTGTCCAGCATCTCCTTTTCAGACAAGTGCAGGTTTACTATATTTCTCACATCCTGGGCAGAGGGGCATTGGGCTTGGTACTCTCTACAACCAGAAATATAATCAAAGACAAGCCAACATATATCATACAGCGCATGAGAACACTCATCCCTACATGCCATATATACACATTCACATAGATGTCATTAGACCTTTGTCCAAAAGTTCAGGAGATGAAATTAATGACAGTTGCATTTATTATTAAAAACCCACATATTTCTCTGAATTTACATATTTTAGAACCATAGAGTGAGATGCATTCCCTGCCTCTGAGAGCTTACAATTTCTAAGATAGAGATGACACCCCACAATAACCCAATTGATAACTGTTCAAGGAAAAGAGAATGGGTTTTAAAGCTCAATTTAAAGACTGGCGAGGACAGGAGGCCTGAAAATAAGAAGGTGAAAGTAAATGAGGCAAAAGGATGACTGAGGTGTGGATGGGGGTTTTAGCAGTGGGAACAGGCAGGTTGAAACAAAGGGAAATGCTACTTCCTACACCATGTCATCAGCCTGAAAAGGCAGAGTTGCAGGAGGACAAACAGGCTAACTAGATTGTCAAAAAGGGTGAGTAATTTTCTGACCAATAAGATCAGAAGGGAATTTGACTGTTGTCAGGGGCAGACAGGAATGCCCACTGCTACCAACAATATACAGCATTTCACCAGTAACTATTTTGCCTTCCTCTGAAAGCATCAGTTATTGGCCACTATTGGAGGCTGGATTTGATGCACCAGTGTTCTGATTTGGTATGGTTAATCCCTTAGAATCATAGACTATCAGGTTTGGAAGGGACCTCAGGAAGTCATCTAGTCCAAACACCTGCTCAAAACAGGACCAATCTCCAACTAAATCATCCCAGCCAGGGCTTTGTCAAGCTGACCTTAAAAACCTCTAAGGAAGGAGATTCCACCACCTCCCTAGGTAACCCATTCCAGTGCTTCACCACCCTCCTAGTAAAAAAGTTTTTCCTAATATCCAACCTAAACTTTCCCCACTGCAACTTGAGACCATTGCTCCGTGTTCTGTCATCTGCTAGTGCTACCAATGAGAACAGTCTAGATCCATCCTCTTTGGAACCCGCTTTCAGGTAGTTGAAAGCAGCTATCAAATCCCCACTCATTCTTCTCTTCTGCAGACTAAATAATCCCAGTTCCCTCAGTCTCGCCTCATAAATCGCGTGCTCCAGCCCCCTAATCATTTTTGTTGCCCTTTGGCTGGACTCTTTCCAATTTTTTCACATCCTTCTTGAAGTGTGGGGCCCAAAACTGGACACAGTACTCCAGATGAGGCCTCATCAATGTCGAATAGAGGGGAATGTTCACGTCCCTCGATCTGCTGGCAATGCTCCTATTTATACAGCCCAAAATGCCATTAGTCTTCTTGGCAACAAGGGCACACTATTGGGATTCTTCCATCCTACATGCAGGACTCGGCACTTGTCCTTGTTGAACCTCATCAGTTTTCTTTTGGCCCAATCCTCTAATTTGTCTAGGTCCCTCTGTATCCTATCCCTACCCTCCAGCGTATCAACCACTCCTCCCAGTTTAGTGTCATCTTCAAACTTGCTGAGTGTGCAACCCACGCCATCCTCCAGATCATTAATGAAGATATTGAACAAAACCAGCCCCAGAACACTCTTGGAGCACTCTGCTTGATACCAGCTGCCAACTAGACATGGAGCCGTTGATCACTACCCGTTGAGCCCGATGATCTAGCCAGCTTTCTATCCACCTTATAGTCCATTCATCCAGCCCATACTTCTTTAACTTGCTGGCAACAATACTGTGGGAGACCATATCAAAAGCTTTTCTAAACTCAAGGAATAACACATCCACTGCTTTCCCCTCATCCACAGTGCCAGTTATCTCATCATAGAAGACAATTAGGTTAGTCAGGCATAACTTGCCCTTGGTGAATCCATGCTGACTATTCCTGATCACCTTTCCTCTCCTCCAAGTGCTTCAGAATTGATTCCTTGAGGATTTGCGCCATGATTTTTCCAGGGACTGAGATGAGGCTGACTGACCTGTAGTTATCCTCCTTCTTCCCTTTTTTAAAGTTGGGCACTACATTAGCCTTTTTCCAGTCATCTGGGACTTCCCCCAATCGCCATGAGTTTTCAAAGATAATGGCCAATGGCTCTGCAATCATATTCGCCAACTCCTTTAGCACCCTCAGATGCAGTGCATCTGGCCCCATGGACTTGTGTTCATCCAGCTTTTCTAAATAGTCCTGAACCACTTCTTTCTCCACAGAGGGCTGGTCACCTCCTCCCCATGCTGTGCTGCTCAGTGCAGTAGTCTGGGAGCTGACTTATTCGTGAAGACAGAGGCAAAAAAAGCATTGAGAACATTAGCTTTTTCCACATCCTCTGTCACTAGGTTGCCTCCCCCATTCAGTAAGGAGCCCACACTTTCCCTGCCCTTCTTCTTGTTGCTAACATACCTGTAGACACCCTTCTTGTTACTCTTAACATCCCTTGCTAGCTGCAACTCCAATTGTGATTTGGCCTTCCTGATTTCACTCCTGCATGCCTGAGCAATACTTTTATACTCCTCCCTGGTCATTTGTCCAAGCTTCCACTTCTTGTAAGCTTCTTTTTTGTGTTTAAGATCAGCAAGGATTTCACTGTTAAGCCAAGCTGATTAACCTACCATATTTACTATTCTTTCTACACATCGGGATGGTTTGTTCCTGCAACCTCAATAAGGATTGTTTAAAATACAGCCAGCTCTCCTGGACTCCTTTCCCCCTCATGTTATTCTCCCAGGGGATCCTGCCCATCAGTCCCCTGAGGGAATCAAAGTCTGCTTTTCTGAAGTCCAGGGTCCATATTCTGCTGCTCTCCTTTCTTCCTTTTGTCAGGATCCTGAGCTCAACCATCTCATGATCACTGCCTCCCAGGTTCCCATCCACTTTTGCTTCCCCTACTAATTCTTTCCTGTTTGTGAGCAGCAGGTCAAGGAAAGCTCTGCCCCTAGTTGGTTCCTCCAGCACTTGCACCAGGAAATTGTCCCCTACATTTTCCAAAAACTTCCTGGATTGTCTGTGCACCGCTGTATTGCTCTCCCAGCAGATATCAGGGTGATTGAAGTCCCTCATGAGAACCAGGGCGTTTGATCTAGTAACTTCTGTTAGTTGCCTGAAGAAAGCCTCGTCCACCTCATCCCCCTGGTCTGGTTGTCTATAGCAAACTCCCACCACAACATCACCCTTGTTGCTCACGCTTCTAAACTTAATCCGGAGACTCTCAGGTTTTTCTGCAGTTTCATACTGGAGCTCTGAGCAGTCATACTGCTCTCTTACATATAATGCAACTCCTCCACCTTTTCTGCCCTGCCTGTCCTTCGTGAACAGTTTATATCCATCCATGATAGTACTCCAGTCATGTGAGTTATCCCACCAAGTCTCTGTTATTCCAATCACATCATAATTCCTTGACTGTGCCAAGACTTCCAGTTCTCCCTGCTTGTTTCCCAGGCTTCTTGCATTTGTGTGTAGGCACTTAAGATAACTCGCTGATTGTCCTGCTTTCTTAGTATGAGGCAGGAGTCTTCCCATCTTGTGCTCTCCTGCTTGTGCTTCCTCCTGGTATCCCAATTCCCCTCTTACCTCAGGGCTTTGGTCTCCTTCCCCCGGTGAACTTAGTTTAAAGCCCTCCTCACTAGGTTAGCCAGCCTGCTTGCGAAGATGCTCTTCCCTCTCTTCATTAGGTGGAGCCCGTCTCTGCTTAGCAATCCTTCTTCTTGGAACACCACCCCATGGTCAAAGAATCCAAAGCCTTCTCTCCGACACCACATGCGTAGCCATTCGTTGATTTCCGTGATTTGATGATCTCTATCTGGGTCTTTTCCTTCCACAGGGAGGATGGACGAGAACACCACTTGCACCTCAAACTCCTTTATCCTTCTTCCCAGAGCCACGTAGTCTGCAGTGATCCGCTCAAGGTCATTCTTGGCAGTCTCGTTGGTGCCCACATGAAGAAGCAGGAAGGGGTAGCAATCCGAGGGCTTGATGAGTCTCAGCAGTTTCTCTGTCACGTCGTGAATCCTAGCTCCTTGCAAGCAGCACACTTCTCGGTTTTCCCGGTCGGGAAGGCAGATAGATGACTCAGTCCCTCTTAGGAGGGAGTCACTGACCACCACCACCTGCCGCCTTCTCTGGGGAGTGGGTGGTCGTGGAACCCACATCCCTAGGACAGTGCATCTCATGCCTTCCAATCAGTGAAGTCTCCTTCTGCTCACTCCTTGTACCTGTTCACTGAAGTGCATGCAACACACTTTTGCGAGCACAGAACAGCGAATACATACACACACACACTTAAGCAAGGATACATGAGATGGGGATGTACTGTAGTAATAAGTTTCTAAGGACATGTAAGTCAGGTCTGTGGTGTCGCCTCTTGATGTTACTTACTTTAGAAAGGAATTGATGTCATTATTATTCAGCTCTAACTGGTTCTCATACTGCTTGGCGTAGGCTTGGAGGGGGATCACTGCCTTGCAGATGGCAGATCGGATAGTGTTGCGCAGTTCTTCCACAGGGGGCTCGTGCAGGCCGACTGACTCCAGAAGTGGTGTGCCTCTAATAAACATGTTCTCCAGCACATACTGGAAGAGTGCAAAAGGAAAGGTCACTCAAAACAAGCAGGGATCATCCTGCCGCTTCTCGGTCTCCAGCAGGGGAACAGGTTTTACAGCGTGAAGAACTCACATTCTCCACAATATATTGCCCTGTAAGATGGGTCATACAATCATCATCAGGAGGGAAGGTACCTCTAGAAGGTTATGTAGTCCATCCTTCTCCATTGCATCAGGAATTACTTCATTCATCCAACCCCAGCCCCAATAAAAAGATAAATATAGAGGAAAGATGGGAGGATCTTGGAAGACAAATATCTTTCTCAACAGCGAGATGAGGATATACTCCAAAGGGACTTTCCCTAACAGGTCTGAGGCCACTAGTCTACATGCTATTGCCATTCATGATTCCACCCTCATCAGCTGCCATACATTCTGGGTCTCTAGTCTATGTTATATTTCCACTTAGTCTCTGTCATATTAATATTTCCCCAGAGTAACGCACCGTCTCCAGTTGTGGTATGGTGTGAGTCGCCAGGATTCCCTTGTCGAACAGAGAAATGAGGGAGGTCTCGAAGTTCTCCAGAGGTGTGCTGAAGTGAACCCCACTGTTATCCAGAATCAGATCCACCACGAAGAGAGGATTCTTTCGTGGCCTGCAAAGGGAGGAGATGGGGTGTTACATGGCTGTTTGCAGAAAGAATGGCACCCGCAACACTGCTATTGTGCTGTGTGTTTAAATCCCAACAGTGTAATTGACCAGCCATATGGCCTTATTCACTTCCCCAGGCTCTAAAATGGAACTAGTAGTGGTCACCTTCCTCCCTGGGGTGTTGAGAGAATTCATTAGCTAACATTAGTAAAGTGTATTGAAAATACTGAACCAGATCCTGGCCTCCAATAAGGCCTGCACTAACAGGACAGCTGGGGATTCGCCCAGCTCTATGCCTTCCTCCCCTGGCTCCAGGATTTGTGCTGGAGACATGTCAAGAGAGAGGGATGGAATGAGTTGCTCTTCATCATAAGCATCACCATGAAACCCCAACCCAAATGCAAAGTGTCACTGTAAAAATCTATGGTAATTACAAATACAAAGAGATGGATATTCTTCCCTGCTCCCCTGTTCTCCCCCAAGCCTAATCTCCCATCTCTCCCCTCCTTACTTGTAAGGGCTGTTGATGAGGTCCCCTCCCCATTCCATATCCTCCGAGCAATTCAGGACATTGCCGCAAGCATCCAGCAAAAGCTGAGTGAAGCTGACCAGGGAGTCCTGGACCAGGAAGCGCACAGAGTCTTGCAAGTTGAACTTGATGAGCTCCATCAGCTTATGTAGCTTGGACATCTGGTATACACCCCAGTTGGACTGATACAGATTGTACCACCCTTTACCAATCTCCCTCAGACTGCTTTTTACTGCTATCTTGAGAGTATTGATCCAGGTGTCCTTGAGAAACATCTGAACCTAGAACAAAGAAACATGCAGTGAAGAATTTATCCTCAGAGGACTGATGGGAAAACAATAGGGCGACTATTGACCACTGGCAGGAACCACTAGTGCCCAGTCCAATACCAATCTGCTGTGAAACAAGTCCTGTCATCTCTGATCCATTTTAGTTGACCAATAACCCTCATATTTATGGATACATACCCAACATATTATATATCTAGTTCCTTAACAAAGGGTCATGAAAAGGCCTGCTTTCTGCTGTTGAGAAAACATTAGAGCTGTGCTTCTCCATTTCACCTAAGCTTCTGTTTTTTTATCCCTGTTGTTACAAATTAGACCAGAGTGGACCATTATGATAATCTTTTAGTCTGACATCTTCCATAACACAGGTCACAGAACTTCCCTGAAATACGTCTTCTTTGATCTAGGGTATGTCTTTTAAAGAAACATCCGGAGATGGAGAATCCACTACACCTTACCAAGGACAGAGTCCCTGCAGCTTGTAAGTATGGCTTACATTCTGTTTTCCAATATGTATGACTTTACATTTGGCCATCTTAAAATACATTGTTTGCTTGTGCCCAGTTTACCAAGTAATCCAGATTGCTCTGGATCAGTCCTCTTCATTATTTACCGCTCTCCTAGTCAGGGCTGGCTCCAGGGTTTTTACCACCCCAAGCAGGCCCCCCCCAAAAAAGCCACGATCGCGATCTGCGGCGGCAATTCGGCAGGAGGTTCTTCACTCCCGAGCCCGAGTGAGGGACCCTCTGCCGAATTGCCCCCGAATAGCTGGACGTGCCACCCCCCTCCGGAGTGGCCGCCCCAAGCACCTGCTTGTTAAGCTGGTGCCTGGAGCCGGCCCTGCTCCTAGTTTCCAATTTACTATTCCCCATAGTTTTCTACAGAACAGTATTAGAAACTGTATTTCATAGGGGTTCCCCATAAAACTCTCTGTAAAATATGACTGAGAAATGAGGGATGCATATTTGTCTTCTTTTGGAACTGAAGAAAGTGATAGGAAGGTGCTAACTGAAGGGCAGCAGACTCCTGCAATGCTTTGATTCATTAAAATGCTACTAAGAGTCAAACTTGTTATATGGACTTCTGCTATTTGTGTGTAGAAATCAAATTTCAATAGTGCAAAGGGAGACAGCATTTTCTCATCGATAGAGTACAGGACTGAGGGTCAGGAGGGTTGGGGTCTTTATACAGTAACCCCTCACTTAACGTTGTAGTTATGTTCCTGAAAAATGCAACTTTAAGTGAAACGATGTTAAACATCCAATTTTCCCATAAGATTTAATGTAAATGCAGGGGGTTAAGTTCCAAGGAAATTTTGGGGGGGCAGACAAAAGGCATTATATACTGTACAGTACTGTACTATGCTTGGGAAGTGCTCCTGGTTTACCCCACACAGGCACAGCCAGCTGCAGGCAAGGACATTAGGAAGCACCTTCGCAGCAGCAGAGGCAGCTTCCCCAGAGAAGAACAGGCGCTGACTTTGCCAGGAATGCTCCAGGCCCGCCTCTTCCTGTCCCTGCTCCACTCCAGGTCCACCTCTTCCCACCCCCACTCCACCTCCTCTCCGGAGCACGCCGCATCCCCGCTCCTTCCCTCCCGCCCCTGAAAGTCCGAAGTGCCACCAAACAGCTGTTTAGAGGCGCTTAGGACTTTCGAGGGGGGGAGGGAAGGAGCGAAGACGCGGCGCTTCCCCGCTCCTCCCCCTCCTTCCCAGCGCTATGCGCTTAGGACTTTCTGGGAGGGAGGGGGAGGAGTGGAGACACGGCTCTTTCCCGCTCCTCCCCCTTCCTCCCAGCTGTTTGGCGGTGGGGGAAGCGCTGGGAGGGAGGGGGAGGAGATGGAGAAGAGGAACTTGTGCAATGCTCCCTTGTAAAGTTGCTGCTCTTCCACAGAATCTTACAAGCAGTAGACAGAGCAGGCCTCCAAACGACGTTATAAGGGAGCATTGAACAACTTTAAACGAGCATGTTCCCTAATTGAGCAGCGACATAACTTTGAAACAACGTTAAGCAGTAGGACGTTGAGGGTACGTCTACACTTACCTCCGGGTCCGGCGGCAGGCAATCGATGTTCTGGGATCGATTTATCGCGTCTGGTCTAGACGCGATAAATCGATCCCGGATCGATCCCGGAAGTGCTCGCCGTCGACGCCGGTACTCCAGCTCGGCGAGAGGAGTATGCGGCATCAACGGGGGAGCCTCCCTGCCGCGTCTGGACCCGCAGTAAGTTCAGACTAAGGTACTTCGAATTCAGCTACGTTATTAACGTAGCTGAATTTGCGTACCTTAGTCCAAAGTGGGGGGTTAGTGTGGACCAGGCCTAAGTGAGGAGTCACTGTAAACACTCTGCCTATTAAAATGAAACACTCTTTTCCGGGCTGGTTCATATCCCAGATTGGGTGGCCTTGGGCAAGTCTCTCAACTTCTCTCTGCCTCAGTTTCCCATGAGGATAAAGCAGCCTCGTACATTGTATGAAAGTCCTCTGATGAAAGATATAAGAGATTTATAAGGTTTTATTGTTTTACTCTATGGCTGTTAGTAACTAAAGCTTTTTCACTAAATTGTGTGAAAAAAATCTAACAAAACTAATAAGAACTCAGAAAAATTCTGTTTTTTCATTATCCCTGTGGTTAAAGAAGTGAGGGGATCTTAAGAAAAATCAGTATTTTTAGTGGAATCAAAGCTCTGGTTCCTTATAACAATAAGGGGAGAAGGAACAACAATTTGGAAATCTACAATGCAGATTTTGCCCCATGTTTTTTAGAAAAGCTTTGTCCAGTTGCAATAAATCAATTATACAATTGCTAAGATCTGTCTGGCTTGGTCTGGTTGGGATATGCTAAGAGCCCTGTTGATTGTTCTGTATCTCCCCTCCCCTTAAGCGAATGTTCCCTCCCTGCCCTTCCTTACCTGGGTGAAGGTCTGCGTCTGGATCTGTTCAAACTCCTCTAGCCGGCCATACTTAGACAAGGTTGAATGAAACAGAGACATGGCTGCAGCTTTGTTGCACTCATCCCGCACCTGCGATAAGGCAAGGATGACTTCTGGCCTGGTCAGGAGCGAGACAAAAATAAAAGATGCCCGTTGCTCATCAAATGGATAGTCTGGGATCTTGACCAGCCCTGCCAGCAAAAGAGAGTGTGTCATTTTAAGAGGAAGAGCATTTGCAATCCCTTTTTAAGTTGGGACCAACATATAGCTTGATCCCATAACACTTTACTCATGTGAGTAGTCCTTACATACATAAGCAGTCCCAGCAGACACCAAGTGTTCTGCCTATTTGAAGCTGGATGAAAGGGCTGGTGTTGGCACCAAAGGTTCCACTTCCCCACTTTAGGGGACTTCATAACTAAGAAACATCTGCCCTGTCCATGCACAGAAACGGAGCCCTGACCCCAGGACAGTTCTGATGTTCTGACTCATAGGTCCTCCATCATGAGGTTCTTTTTTTTATGGCAGGAATGGCCCAGGGGTGGGAGCCATGTCCCACAATGGGACTGCACAGAGGCTGCCACAAAGAAGAAATCAAGATTCTGAACATGAATGAAAATGAGAGGCCTCCTTGCTCCCAAACATGGCCTTGAAACCTCCACTGTTTGCCCCTAGCATTCCAGCCACTGTTAATAAAGCTGGACTGTGCACGGAATGCCTCAGCTTGTGCAATCTCACTCAAAGTGCCAAGGACAAATTCTGTTCCCAGATATGCATATACAGTTTCCAAGGATCATTCATAACCTAACCCACTAATGTAAAGCAGTTCTCCATGCATGCATCTAATTTGGCTGTCTGCTGGTCCCCCAGAATAACTGGCAAACATACCACCTTGTACATCCTCTTGCATTATAAACCTGTGTGTCTGAAAGTCTCCCACAATAATGAAGAAATCATTTCACAGAAGGATCCTTGCAACCCAACTGGAGCACAACTTTCTTCACCAGATCCCATACCTCTTTCTGGCACCTTCTCCTCCTCTTTCTCTGGCAGGGTGACATATGAAAACGTCTGGGGCTTGGATGTGATGACTCCATCAAAGATAATCTTGTTCATGGTGCGTTCATAGTCTAGGCTCACCTCCTTTTCCAGGCATTGCAGACAGTTCAACACACTGATGACAATTATAAAATGAATAAACAGTGACCACTCAGATCTGCACCAATCCTCAAAGCCTTATCCCCAATTTATTTCTCCTGGGTTCACTTACACTTAGGGTATGTCTACACTACGGGATTAATCCGAATGTATATAATTCAAATTTGGAAAACAGGTTGTATAAATTCGAATGTATGCAACCACACTAAGCACATAAATTCGGCGGTGTGCGTCCATGTACCGGGGCTAGCATCGCTTTCCGGAGCGTTGCACTGTGGGTAGCTATCCCATAGCTATCCCATAGTTCCCGCAGTCTCCTCCGCCCATTGGAATTCTGGGTTGAGATCCCAATGCCTGATAGGGCTAAAAACATTGTCGCGGGTGGTTCTGGGTATATCCTCCCCCCTCTCCAGGAAGCAACGGCAGACAACCGTTTCACGCCTTTTTCCTGGGTGAACAGTGCAAACGCCATACCATGGCAAGTATGGAGCCCGCTCAGCTCAAGACAGCAGTCATGAACATTGTAAATACCTCACGCCTCATTGTGCAGTTTATGCTGAACAAGAACCTGGAAAACCAGGCGGCGAGGAGCAGGTTACGGCAGCGCGGCGAGGAGAGTGATGAGGATATGGACATGGAATTCTATCGAACCACGGTACCTGGTGCTTTGGAGATCATGCTGTTAATGGGGCAGGTTACAGCCGTGGAACGCCGATTCTGGGCCCGGGAAACAAGCACAGACTGGTGGGACCGCATAGTGTTGCAGGTGTGGGACGATTCCCAGTGGCTGCAAAACTTTTGCATGCGTAAGGGCACTTTCTTGGAACTTTGTGACTTGCTTTCCCCTGCCCTGAAGCGCCAGAATACCAAGATGAGAGCAGACCTCACAGCTGAGAAGCGAGTGTCCTACCATGGAGGACGGAATAAGGCTGCACTGTCCAGAAACCTTGTGGCAAGGCTTTTGGAGTACCTCCAGGAGAGCTTCATGGAGATGTCCCTGGAGGATTTCCGCTCCATCCCCAGACACGTTAACAGACTTTTCCAGTAGCTGTACTGGCCGCGAATGCATCCCAAGTCCTCAGGGCAAAGTAATCATTAAAAAACGCTTGCTTTTAAACCATGTTTTAGATTTTAAAAGGTAAACTCACCTGAGGTCCCTTCCATGGGGTCATGGTCTTGGATACTGGGTTGGGAGGGTACTTCAGTCAGGCTGAGAAAAAGATCCTGGCTGTTGGGGAGAAGGGAGTGCTGGGTGCTCTCTGCAAGCTCCTCCTCCTCCTCCTCCTCTTCCCCATCCGCAGAATCCTCAGGTGTAGCTGATGAGACTATCCCCGACCCAGAATCCACGGTCACAGGTGGGGTAGTGGTGGCGGCCCCCCCTAGAATTGCATGCAGCTCGGCGTAGAAGCGGCATGTCTGCGGCTCTGACCCGGAGCGACCGTTTGCCTCCTTTGTTTTTTGATAGGCTTGTCTGAGCTCCTTGACTTTCATGCGGCACTGATCTGAGTCCCTATTGTGGCCTCTCTCCATCATGCCTTTGGAGATTTTTTCAAAAGTTTTTGCATTTCGTCTTTTAGAACGAAGTTCTGCTAGCACTGAATCCTCTCCCCATATAGTGATCAGATCCAGTACCTCCCGTACGGTCCATGCTGGTGCTCTTTTTCGATTATCAGCCTGCATGGTTACCTGTGCTGATGAGCTATCTGTGGTCACCTGTGCTCTCCACGCTGGGCAAACAGGAAATGAAATTCAAATGTTTCCGGGATTTTTCCTGTCTACCTGGCCAGTGCATCCGAGTTCAGATTGCTGTCCAGAGTGGTCACAATGGTGCACTGTGGGATAGCTCCCGGAGGCCAATACCATCGCATTGCGACCACACTAACCCTAATTCGAAATGCTAAAATCGATTTTGGCGCTACTCCGCTCGTCGGGGTGGAGTACAGAAATCGATTTAAAGAGCCCTTTATTTCGAATTAAATGGCGTCGTTGTGTGGACGGGTGCAGGGTTAATTTGAATTAACACTGCTAAATCCGAATTAAAGTCGTAGTGTAGACCAGGCCTTAGCTTGCTCACTAAAAATATCTGAATTACATTAGCAGAGCTACGGAGGTCCCAGGAACAGAACAGCAGATGATGCTGCAGGTTTGAGGTTCATTGGCAGAGTGTGGGGCCACAGGACAAAATAGTGACGTTGCAAAGGTGTCCCACCCAGCTGGGTGGTATGTGAGTGTGAGAGAGGGCCAGATTTGACCAGAACTAGCACTCCTTTCTCTCTCCTCCTTGCCCTCCAGTTGTTAAGCTGTCTCCGTACCAGTCTGTTCTGCTTGCACTGGTTGCAGCAAAGTGAAACTGACCAGCAGCTGATTAGGATCATCATATCTGAATCGCTGCTACAGAACAAAGTGGAAGGGAAATAAGGTTTGGACAGAGGGATGTGAGAAGAAAAGTATTACAAAGGGGGAAGAAAAACAACCTAAGGGTTGGAGAAAGCTGTGTGTGAATGCTAGGAATGCTTGAGGTATATGTGCCGTCTTCCCAAATGCCCCTCTCAATATTTACGGAAAGTATAAAATTCGTGATTTTCCTGATCATGAACTCCAGCTGCCATTATCCTATAATGTTATTGTCTCTCACTTCAAGCAGAGTACTTCTCTCTGGCTACATCTCTGTTCATAAACAGAGACCTTACTCTCCAGTCAAGTCTGCTAGACCACACAGCTCTTCACACCTCCACGTTTCTGAAGGGGGTCAATGCAGTTGTTCATTCCAAGGGACTGAAGGCAATACCACCACTGATAGATGATGATTCAGCAAGACCAGGGACTCTAAAACTTTTCCCTAGCCTAGGCTGTATCTCAGCAGAGAAACTGTCTCATTTCTAACCAGGTTACTCCTTTCCTTTTCTATTTGATTACACAAGATCTCTATGCATATTTTCTTTTAATTTGACAATCAGCCACAAAGGCAGCTGGCACCAGACAACTGGACAGCTCTCTGCTGACCACCAGGAAGCACTCTGCAGAGAGCTGGTGGTCCATAGCCTAATGTAGGGACCATTGACAATCTGTGCTCTGGAAGCTGTTTCCAGTGCCTGTAACTGAAAATGTGCATCTCCTATGAAAGTTTCCATCTCTCGGCATTATCCTACTGTGACACTCTGTACCCAAAGCAACACCCTGGCACTCCCATATTCACCAGTGTTATATAATTGCAACAAATCTTGTACAAAATATGTCACGTGAGGTGTTAATGGAAAAGTTATGGTTTGCTGAATATGATGATCCTATTTGTATGCAAGTATCATTTTTGTATCTGAAGTTAGAAATATTGACTTTATACCAGTATTTCAAATGTGTTTGCTCCTGGTTAACACCCACAAGGTAGTTTACATCCAGTCTTGCCAGCACATTGTGGATAAACCATTCAAGGTGATGGCCCATCAAGAAATACAATAGGCCATAAAAGAAGCTTACTCCCACCTGATGAACTTTTCTGTGAATGTTCTAGCCAGAATATAGGTAATGGCCCCTGCCATGACGCATTGAAGTATGCAAGGGCATGTGACCAGCTCATGTGACACAGGACTCCATCTTGTGCCTATACTTTTCCACTAACTGTGCTGGGGGCTTTGTTTGGGACAATGAAGTTCCCGCCACAAGGCAGAAACTATAAAAGGGGGAAGTGACATCATCACTTGGCCTCACTCCCCCCACAACTCAACACCTGGAACCTTAGGAACAAGGACTGAACTGAGGATGTGGTCCCAGGCTGAGGGATTTCTGGCCTGTGTATGGAAGATTAGTGGACTGTTTGTACCATCAGGGTGAGACACTTCTTGATTCAAATCCTATCTAGTGTATAGAACTTAGATTGCAATTTTATTTTATTTCTTAGGTAACCAACTTTGACCTGTATGCTATTTCTTAGATTTTTAAGTGATTATCTCTTTCTGTAGTTAATAAATTTGTTTTATATTTTTTTACCTAAAATGGTGTGTTGTTTGAAGTCCAAAGGGAAATCTGCTCAAGAACAGGGGCTGGTGCAATGTCCTCTCCACACTGAAGGAGGCGCGTACGGGGTAATAAACGTACACTGGTCAGGCTTCTGACCAGGGCAAAACAGTACAGCTCTGGAGTCCTAGGCTGGGGAACTGTGGGGAACTGGCTGGAGCCTCTCTATTATTGGTTCATGGGTGGCTGGTAAAAGCACTCATGTAACACAGTTGGGTGTGTCCCTGCCTGTGAATGTTTGTGTGAGGGCAGATCTGGAGGGATCTGCAGCTTGTGTGAGAGCAGCACAGTGTGAGAGGGAGCCCAGGTTGGTAAGACAAAGGTACCCCAGCGATACCCTAGTTCCAGGTTGCACCCCAGGGAAGTCATTCATACTATGCAGACATCCAGTACAGTACACTGAAAGCACAGCCATGATCTGAGTCTTTCAATGAACCTCTTCTAGCCTCCAGGGAAGAATCAATGGGATACTCACCGTATCTCCTTTCTCAGGTGTGAAGTGCTCATTGCCAGCTGCTTCATTCTACCTAGGCTCTTCTCATCAATGCTCCTCAGCCCATCCACGGGCATGCAGTCCACATACAGATTGTACCGCAAGAGCGCCTGTGTTTCCTTACGCAGGGTATTGGCAGAAACCACTCGCTGGGCAAATACATGGGGGTCTTCTGCAAGAAACAGCAGACGGACTCGTGGCACCCAGTACTGACATGGCATAAGAGAGGCTCTCCCTGGGAGGAAAGAAGGGAAGACATAAATAACACACACTGGGGCCCACAGTGAATGCAGAAATCAGATTCCCTATTTATTGTAACCAATAGATTGAATATACAATCAAGGTCAGGCTGATGGGGTGGTGGCAGTACAAGAGGCTGCCAAATGAGGGATCAGAGATCAGGTCTTGGTTGGCAGGGGATTGCAGTGGTGAAATGGCAGCATCCTTAACCCCTGCAAATGGTGAGTACTTCGAATATCCCCAAATTACCCACATTACCCCCGAATGGCATTGGTTCCAGAAAGAATCATGTCCAGCCCTCCAATGGTAGGGAAGGAGAGGGAAAAGTATTATCACAATGCAGGGACCTGGTGGTGGAAAAGGAAGCAAACAGGGGTAAATGAACGTCTCCCATCTCCTAATGAACCCTAGTCAGAACACACCTTCTGGAGATACTCCTCCATTTAGAATAGGCCTCCCTTCTTCATCCCGTACCATTCCCCTCTTGTTTGTCTTATGTACCAAGTACAGTTTTGTCTCCTTGTCGTAATCCAGGACGCCAACGCTGACCCACTTATAGATCAACTCGTGGCTTTTGGGATCCTCTGATGAAAGATATAATCATTACAATTCACAAAAGTAAAATGCCTGCAAGCCGCATGGAAACATTTTTTAAAACACCATTATAGAGGCTAAAACGATATGTAAACCACAAATAAAAAAAAAACAACAGTAAGACAACAACAAAAAAATCATGGCTAAACAGAGTAAATGAGGCAGTTAGAGACAAAAAGACATCTTTTAAACATTGGAAGTCAAATCCTACTGAGGAAAATCGAAAGGAACATAAACTCTGGCACGTCAAGGATAAATATATAATTAAGCAAGACAAAAAAAGAATTTGAAGAGCAACTAGCAAAAGGCACAAAAACTAACAGCAATTTTTTTTAAATACATCAAA
The DNA here is from genome assembly GCF_027887155.1 of Malaclemys terrapin pileata. Classification (NCBI taxonomy): domain Eukaryota; kingdom Metazoa; phylum Chordata; order Testudines; family Emydidae; genus Malaclemys; species Malaclemys terrapin. Next base: position 48,163,903 of record NC_071511.1, read on the forward strand.
AGCAGGAAGCCTGCCAAGCAATCAGTGCTAAAGGATCACTCAAGGAAGACAAGACCACTGAGGAGAAGCCAAATAACTTCTTTGTATCTGTATTCAATGCAGAAGAGGTGAGGGAAATTCCCACACCCGAGCCATTCTTTTTAGGTGACAAATCTGAGGAACTGTCCCAGATTAAGGTGTCAATAGAGGAGGTTTTGGCACAAATTGATAAATTAAATAGTAATAAGTTGCCAGGACCAGATGGGATTCATCCAGGAATTCTGAAGGAACTTAAAAGTTGAAATTGCAGAACTACTAGCTGTGATACATACCTACCGCACCAGCCTCCGATTGGAGGATAGCTAATATAATGCTGATTTAAAAAAAAAAAAAAAAAAAAAAAAAGCTCCAGAGGGGATCCTGGCAATTACAGGCCTGTAAGACTAACTTCAGTACCAGGCAAATTGGTTGAAATTATAGTAAAGAACAAAATTATCAGAAGCACAGATGAACACGATGTGTTGGGGAAGAGTCAACATGGTTTTTGTAAAGGGAAATCATGCCTCCCCAATCTATTAGAATTCTTTGAGGGAGTCAACATACATGTGGAAAAGAGTGTTCAGTATGATCAGTGGATACTGTGTATTTGGACTTTCAGAAAGCATTTGACAAGGTCCCTCACCAAAGGCTCTTAAGCAAAGTAAGCTGTCATGTGATAAGAGGGAAGGTTCTCTCATGGATCAGTTACTGGTTAAAAGACAGGAAACAAAGGGTAGGAATAAATGGTCAGCTTTCACAGTGGAGAGAGATAAATACCAGGGCCCACAACGATATGTACTGGGACCAGTGCTTGTCAAAGTATTAATAAATGATCTGGAAGAGGGGTTAACTGAGGTTGCAAAGTTTGCAGATGATACAAAATCACTCAACAGCTAAAGTCCAAAGTTGACAGAGAGGACTTACAAAGGGATCTCATAAAACTGGGCAACTGGGCAACAAAATGGTGGATGAAATTCAGCATTGATAAATACAAAGTAATGCACATTGGAAAACATAATCTCAACTATACATGCAAAATGATGAGGTCTAAATGAGATGTAACCAGCAGAAAGAGAGTTTGGAGTCATTGTGGATTGGATAGTTCTCTGAAAAACACCTGCGCAATGTGCAGCGGCAATTAAAAAAACTAATGGAATGTTAGGAACTATTAGGAAAGGGATAGATAACAAGACAGAAAATATCACAATGCCACTATATAAAGCCACGGTACACACACATCTTGAATACTGTGTGCAGTTCTGGTTGCCCCATCTCAAAAAGGATATATTGGAATTGGAAGCAGCATAGTGAATGGAAACAAAAATGATTAGGGGTATGGAACAGCTTCCATGTGAGGAGAGATTAAAAAGACTGGGATTGTTCAACTTAGAAAAGAGATGACTAAGGGGGGATATGATAGAGGCCTATCAAATCATGAATGGTGAGGAGAAAGTGAAAAAGAAGTGTTATTTATCCGTTCACATAATACAAGATAACCATGTGAACCATCCGTTCACATAACACAAGATAAACACATAACCATGGGTCACCCAAGGAAGTACTTTTTCATACAACGCACAGTCAACCTGCGGAGCTCATTGTCAGGGAATGTTGTGACGGCCAAAAGTATAAGTGGGTTCAAAAAAGAATTAGATAAGTTCATGGCGGATAGGTCCATCAAGGCTATTAGCCAATATAGTCAGGGATACACCCTTGCTCTGGGTGTCCTAAATCTCTGAGTGCTAGGAGCTGGGACTGGATGATGGGAGATGGATTACTCTGTAAATTGCCCTGTTTTGTTCATTCCTTCTCAAGCATTTGTCACTGGCCAATGGAACACAAGATCCTCGGCTAGTTGGACCATTGGTCTGACCCATTATGACCGTTCTTAGGCTCTTATGTTCTAAAAAGGGTTTAGTTGATTCTCAGGTATTTCCCAATCAAAATAACTGGGCTGAAGTTGCTCCTCTTCACTGTCATATGTCCCGTAAGGTCAACCTCAGTTGCTCTGAGCTGAAGATTTCTTTAAAAAATAAATAAATACATAAAATAAAGTGCCCAGCACAACAATGCACAATAGTCATGCATGCAATTGCTTCCTGACATTTGCTCCATGTGTTCTTCCCACCGTTTAAGTTCTGGAACAACAGGACTGGATAACACACGCAGTGGCTCCGATTTTCAGAAGACCCTCAACTTGGCCTCCAGTTTTGCACCAACAGGTAAACACGGACATGTTTCATAGTATTTAGACTTCTAACTTATTGATTTGCAGGTCTGATCAGGGAATAAACATTTAAGTACTATGAAATTAGCCTGCAATTATTTCCAGGCACAAAAATGTGGTTGCAAAATCAGAAGCTATTTCTAAAAACAAGATCCAATGAATGCGTGGCAGATCTGAGAGCAGAACTCAGTTCTCCTGACTCCTAGTCCCCTCCTCTAACCACTAGAGCCTGTTACCTGAGTACTCACTCTCATTTAATCATCTCTGTGTTCCATTCATCAGCATTATATTAATCTAAGTTGGAAAGTTCCATTCCAAATGCTAACCATTCTATTGCAACGATCCTGTAAGTGTCATTAGCCCAATGTCACTGTGTAGAGCACCCAAACTATAGCTCAGTCATGCTTTACCATGTCCCAGTTGATCATCTGTAGGTAAAAGTGCTTTTCCGGGAACTGGTTTTCTGTCTTGAGATCCTGGCTCCAACCCCAGCAAGAGCCACTCTTCTGGAGTCCGGCAGTCATACTCTTCATCATCAAATATCTACATAGGCAAGACATTGTAAGAAATGGAAATGAATCCCCGCTTGGGGAAGAAGATAACAACATGGCACAGAAATTTATGAGAGGAAAAGAAACACGCACTCCCTGAATTTTATATAACGGGGGAAACAGCAAAGGTGCAGAAACTGCATAATGTGTTGCCTTATGAAGGACTTATTTCCAAAGGTGGCATCTAGACTAGTTCCTCTTTTCTAGATAGTAGAGATGGGGAGGAGACTCTCAACTGGAGAAGTCCCAGCAACCAATGCTGCCGACAGTTGCATTCAGAAGGAAATCTGAATTTGTGTAAGAATGGTATTAAAGAAGCCTAAACAACTGTCTTTGGAACAGTCCTGCGAGATGCTGAGCACCTTCAAGTCCCATTGACTGTAATGAAAGTTGTGGGCACTCATTAACGTACAGGGGGTGCTCAGCACCGTGCAAGATTGAACCCTATGGATCCCAGCCGCCATGGCTTCTATTCTAAAATATTCACCTGCTCATCTCTGTTTCTTACTAAATCATGTGCCCTGCTCTTTTCAGTGAGTCCCGAGAGCGTCAGTAGTAATGCACATGACAGTTCTGAAGCTGCTCGCTTACCTGCAGTGGGAGGTAGATGGGAAAGAGAGGATCTCTCTTTTGCTCAATGGCTGGCATATTGTCAGGGTCTTGGTGCCTGGGCATCAGCTGATTGGAATCTATCCCCTTTTTGGCTAAGAGCTGAGCAATATCTAGTTTGAGATATAGCCGTCTTCTCCTAGTTAGGCGTCAATGAGATTGAATGGTTATTCTTAATGAAGTTATATGAATTGTCATTATTCAATTTTCTTTCAGTCTGCTACAGGGAAGAACATCTGTGCTAATAACTACAGGTTCAATATGGCACCAATGCAGTAACAATTGGACACTACCCAGAAGGCAAAACAGACCGATGGAACTTTTAATACTTACTGAACACCACACTGTGGGTGGGATTTTCTAAAGCGCTCAGGGTTGGCCTAACTCTGCACCCACTGACTTCAATGGGAGTTTTACCATTGACCCCAATGGGAGCCGGGTTAGGCCAAGGCTGAGAACTTTGAAAATTCCTTCCTAAGACATTTATTCTAGGGGATCATTCCTGCATTGTCAGAGGTGGGCTGGGTGATCTCAGAGGTCTTTCCCATCTCCAACATCTACAAAGCACAATAAGCTTAAGTCATTCTGTCAACATGTGATCCTCTCTCTAGGCAGCCTAAGTCAACAGCGTTGTGCAGGTGGCAAGGGGTAAGGCTAAACCCTACAATAAAACACTGTCCCTCTTGAAACATTATCTACATAGCACTTCCGCATCTTCAGAGCGAAATTCAATATCCAGTACTTGTGTGGCTATTCGATGTATACAACAGCTATCACATTGTCCCCCTTCTTGAGGTTACCTCTCTATCTCAATCTTCCGAGGGCACTGTCCTGGCAATCCCTGAAAGGGAAGCTGCACCTTTGGCTTAAACGCTTGCAGTGGGAAGTCTGACTTGGCCAGGATCTCAGTGGTTGGTCCAATCACTTGTTTGTCCAGGTAAGATTCAATGTTCTCGGGAGTCTCAAATGTTGTGACTGACATCAAACAAAAAACAAGCAAAGTCCTAAGTTCATAAAACAACGTATCTATGTTCACATGCACATTCAGACGGAAAAACTACGCCACCCCTTAGGGTGCACATGTGGGCAATCTGCAAGAGGCAGAGCAACCATACTACACGAGTGAGTGGAGGAGTCAAGCAGACCCTGAGTCAGGTTGTCCTGATGAGTGGAAGCCAACCTTGTTTTCTCCCTAGCTTTCTTTGTTTGTGTGCTTATACATGTTACTGTGTTTATATAATACCAAAACAACACTATGGGCTCAGTGACAGCAATAATGGGCATTAAGAATTACTATAAAGTATGTGGACTGCGGATAGGGCTTTAGACTGGGACTCAGGAGACCTGGGCAAAATCCTTAATCTACCCAGTACTTCAGCTCCCCATTCGTAGAATGGAGAAGATACTTTCCTACAGGGTTATCGTGAGGGTAAGATTAATTAATAACTGAGGTGCTCAGATACTATGGTGACAAGAGGCATATAAATCTAGACTGAGAGCAAGTCAGAAAACCAGTAAATTCTGAAGGGCTTACTCATGTTTTATTCAGGCAAACCTCAAAAGGAGCCAGTCATTCAGTTCTCACTCAGGCAAAATTTCCATTCACTTCAACCGGAATTTGTCTGATTAAGGCCTGAATACAAACTGACTAACAATCTCAGGACTTTGGCCTATTGTCTTCAGTGGGAAGTGTGCTCTAACAACAAGTAAAGATCTCCAAGGCTTTGGCCCAAAGAAAATCATCATCTTAGATAACCTATAAATAAAACATAAATGTTTAGATGACTAAGTATACCATCATTAGCTGCAAATAAAAGAATTGCAAGAAGCTGGGAATTTGATGTTTTACCTGAAATAAGTAATTGGCTGCAAGATATAAAGAGCATCATCTCCTTGGAGAGAGCCTAACACAGAGCTAAAAATAAGATAAAGGACTTTGAGGGAGTGTGGGATCTTTTCATCTCTTGCTTGAGAAACTTTCATACTGGTTAAGGAAAAACTTTGGATTTGGAGCCTTAAATTGGACACCTGGATGTGATTAAGGGTATGTCTACACTACGGGATTAATCCAAATTTATATAATTCGAATTTGGGAAACAGATTGTATAAAGTCGAATGTATGCGGCCACACTAAGCACATTAATTCGGCGGTGTGCGTCCAAGTACCGGGGCTAGCGTCGATTTCTGGAGCGTTGCACTGTGGGTAGCTATCCCATAGCTATCCCATAGTTCCCGCAGTCTCCCGCGCCCATTGGAATTCTGGGTTGAGATCCCAGTGCCTGATGGGACAAAAAACATTGTCGCAGGTGGTTCTGGGTACAGCCTCACCCCTCCCTCCCTCCCTGCATGAAAGCAACGGACGGCAGACAACCATTTCGCGCCTTTTTTCCTGGGTGAACATTGCAAACTCCATACCACGGCAAGCATGGAGCCCACTCAGCTAAAGACAGCAGTCATGAACATTGTAAACACTTCGCGCGTTCTCGTGCAGTTTATGCTGAGCCAGGACCAGAAAAACGAGGCGAAGAGGCAGCGGCGGCGGCAGCGCAGCGACAAGCGTGATGAGGACATGGACATGGACACGGACACGGACACAGAATTCTGTCAAACCGAGGGCCCCGGTGCTTTGGAGATCATGTTGTTAATGGGGCAGGTTCTATCCATGGAACGCCGATTCTGGGCAAGGGAAACAAGCACAGACTGGTGGGACCGCATAGTGTTGTAGGTGTGGGATGATTCCCAGTGGCTGCGGAACTTTCGCATGCGTAAGGGCACTTTCTTGGAACTTTGTGACTTGCTGTCCCCTGCCCTGAAATACCAGAATACCAAGATGAGAGCAGACCTCACAGCTGGGAAGCGCGTGGCGATAGCCCTGTGGAAGCTTGCAACGCCAGACAGCTACTGGTCCGTCGGGAATCAATTTGGAGTGGGCAAATCTACTGTGGGGGCTGCTGTGATGCAAGTAGCCAAAGCAATCACTCAGGTGCTGCTACAAAAGGTAGTGACTCTGGGAAATGTGCAGGCCATAGTGGATGGCTTTGCTGCAATGGGATTCCCTAACTGTGGTGGGGCGATAGATGGAACCCATATCCCTATCTTGGCACCGGAGCACCAGGGTACCCAGTACATAAACCGCAAGGGGTACTTTTCAATGGTGCTGCAAGCACTTGTGGATCACAAGGGACGTTTCACCAACATCAACGTGGGCTGGCCGGGAAGGGTTCATGACGCTTGCGTCTTCAGGAACACTACTCTGTTTAAAGGGCTGCAGCAAGGGACTTACTTTCCGGACCAGAAAATAACCGTTGGGGATGTTGAAATGCCAATAGTTATTCTTGGGGACCCAGCCTACCCCTTAATGCCATGGCTCATGAAGCCATACACAGACAGCCTGGACAGGAGTCAGGAGCTGTTCAACTACAGGCTGAGCAAGTGCAGAATGGTGGTAGAATGTGCATTGGGCCGTTTAAAAGGTCGCTGGCGATCGTTATTGACTCGCTCAGACCTCAGCCAAACCAATCTCCCCATTGTTATTTCTGCTTGCTGTGTGCTCCACAATCTCTGTGAAAGTAAGGGGGAGACCTTTATGGCGGGGGGGGAGGCTGAGGCAAATCGCCTGGCTGCTGATTACGCGCAGCCAGACAACAGGGCGATTAGAAGAGCACACCAGGAAGCGCTGTGCATCAGAGAAGCTTTGAAAACCAGTTTCATGACTGGCCAGGCTACAGTGTGAAATATCTGTTTGTTTCTCTTTCATGAAAACCCGCCCCCTTTATTGACTCATTCATTCTCTGTAAGGAACCCACCCTCCCCGTTCCCCCAGCTTGCTTTCAAACCAAATAAAGTCACTATCGTTTAAAAATCATTTATTCTTTATTAATAGATTATAAAAAGAGGGAGGGAACCCGGGTGGGGTTTGGGAGGAGGATCGGTGGGAAGGAAAAGGCCACTAAAAAAAGGTTAAAAAAATGACAGCCTTTTGCTTGGGCTGTCCACTGGGGTGGAATGGGAAGGTGTACGGAGCCTCCCTGCCGCGTTCTTACACGTCTGGGTGAGGAGGATATGGAACATGGGGAGGGGGGAAGGGGGTTATACAGGGGCTGTAGCGGCACTCTGTTTTCCTGCAGCCGTTCCTGAAGCTCCACCAGATGCCGGAGCATGTCTGTTTGCTCACGCAGCAGCCCCAGCGTTGCATCCTGCCTCCTCTGGTCTTCCTGCCGCCACCTCTCATCTCTAGTGTCTCTCCTCTCCTCACGTTGGTCCCTCATGTCCTCACGTTGGTCCTTCATGTCCTCACGTTCACTGGCTTCTTTCCTATACTTTGAAACCGTGTCCTTCCACTCATTCAGATGAGCTCTGTCACTGCGGGTGGATTCCATGATTTCTGCAAACATCTCGTCTCGCGTCTTCTTTTTCCGACGCCTTATCTGTGATAGCCTTCGGGACAGAGGAGGGAGGCTTGAAGAATTTGCAGCTGCTGTAGGGAGGGGAAAAAAGAGAGAATTTTTTAAAAAGATACATTTTGCAGAACAATGCTTATACTCTTTCACGGTAACCAACACTATTCACATTACATAGCACATGTGATTTCTGTGCAAGGTCGCATTTTGCCTCTTAATACTGAGTGCCTGTGGCTTTGCTGCTAGAGATCACAGGTCCGGGCAACAGAATTCGGCTTGCATGCGGCCATGGTAAGCCATTGTCTTTCGGCTTCTGCGCCCTCCTTTCCCACATACCAAGCAAAGCCCGTTGACTGCTGCAGTTTTCCTGTTAACATTCAGCAGCAGCAGAAAACAAACTAACCACGCCCCCCCCCCATCCAATTCTCCGGATGATCGCTTTATTCCTCCCCCCACCGCGTGGCTGGTATCAGGGAAGATACCTGCAGGAACCAAACTAACCCCCCCCACCCCCCCTTCCCACCATGAATTCTCTGGGATGATCGCTGTACCCCTCCCCCCACCGTGTGGCTGGTAACAGGGAAGATCCCTGCTAGCCAAACGCGAAAAGCTCTGGGCCAATTTCCCCCCCTGCGCTTGGCTAACTGCAGGGAAGGATTTCTTTTCAGCCACAGGCAAACAGCCCAGTAGGAACGGCCACCTCTGTCCCCTTAATTAAGTTCCCGTATTTCAACCAGGTTACCATGAGCGATATCACGCTCCTGAGGATTACACAGCAAGATAAAGAACGGATGTTGCTTGAATGCCAGCAAACACCGGGACCATACGCTGCCAGGCTTTATCAGGCAATGATACCAGATTACTTGCTGCAAGCATGGCATGGTCAAGTGTTCTACCATGGAGGATGGAATAAGGCTGCACTGCCCAGAAACCTTGTGGCAAGGCTTTTGGGGTACCTCCAGGAGAGCTTCATGGAGATGTCCCTGGAGGATTTCTGCTCCATCCCCAGACACGTTAACAGACTTTTCCAGTAGCTGAACTGGCCGCGAATGCATCCCAAGTCCTCAGGGCAAAGTAATCATTAAAAAACGCTTGCTTTTAAAACAAGTTTTATATTTTAAAAGGTAAACTCACCTGAGGTCCCTTCCATGGGGTCATGGTCTTGGATACTGGCTTGGGAGGTTTGGGAGGGTACTTCAGTCAGGCTGAGAAAAAGATCCTGGCTGTTGGGGAGAACGGAGTGCTGGGTGCTCTCTGCAAGCTCCTCCTCCTCCTCCTCCTCCTCTTCCCCATCCGCAGAATCCTCAGGTGTAGCTGATGAGACTATCCCCGACCCGGAATCCACGGTCACAGGTGGGGTAGTGGTGGCGGCCCCCCCTAGAATTGCATGCAGCTCGGCGTAGAAGCGGCATGTCCGTGGCTCTGACCCAGAGCGACCGTTTGCCTCCTTTGTTTTTTGATAGTGTAGATCAATCTCTGATAATTTTCACATGACTCTACATTGTGCCTCTTCATATAACCTTGTGGTGGGTCTACCCACGTGTGACCTCTGTTTTCATGGAACTTTGTATCAAAGCCTCATTTAGAAACTTTGCATTGCCCTTGGTATAATATTATAGCCCCTAAGGATAGAATAAGATAGAAGAAAAATTTCTTTTTGCTAGCAGTAGAACAAGAGCTCTCCCCCCCCCCCCCCTCCACTCTTAATCAATTGCCCTGTTGAATGAATGAGGTGTGGATGAGCAAGGCATGGAAGGCAGCACCTCCAGACAGCCTCAACTGTTGGAGAGGGGCTGGGAGCCAGACCCAAGGACAATAAAACGTGTCAAGTGGGCTCATTAAAGACAAGCAGACATACTGACGGCCTCGGGGGTTAGAAGCAAGCACCTTCTTTTGAAAACACCCTCTTTGCAGCATTGGAACAACACTCAAAAGAAAGCAGCACAAAGGACCAATGGACACAGACACAGAGTTTGAATCTGGTATAGATTTGCATGAGAAGAAAGCTGCTATAAAAGTGAGGTGTCTTGCAGAAGACCCCGGGTCTCGTCTTGTCAACATGGGAGCATCGATCCGGATCGGCAGAAGCCCGGCTCCACCCCCTCCCTCATCTAACTCACCTGGCCAGTGAATAGGGTTACCATACGTCCGGATTTTCCCGGACATGTCCGGCTTTTGGGGGCTCAAATCCCCGTCCGGGGGGAAATCCCCAAAAGCCGGGCATGTCCGGGAAAATCGGGAGGGAGGGCTGGGCCGGGGTCGCGGTGCCGGGCGCGCGGTGCCGGGCCGGGAGCCGGGCCGGGGCGTCGGGCCGCCGAGGGGGTGCGCTGGGCCGCGGGGCCGGGAGCCAGGGGGTCGGGCCGGGAGCCGGGCCGCCGGGGGGGTGCGCGGGGCCGGGCCGGGAGCCGGGCCGGGGCCGCGGGGCCGGGCCGCCGGGGGGGTGCGCTGGGCCGCGGGGCCGGGGGGGTCCGCGGGGCCGGGAGCCGGGCCGCCGGGGGGATGCGCGGGGCCGGGCCGGGAGCCGGGCCGGGGCCGTGGGGCCGGGCCGCCGGGGGGGTGCGCTGGGCCGCGGGGGTCCGCGGGGCCGGGAGCCGGGGGGTCGGGCCAGGAGCCGGGCCGCCGGGGGGGTGCGCTGGGCCGCGGGGCCGGGAGTCGGGGGGTCGGGCCGGGAGCCGGACCGCCGGGGGGGTGCGCTGGGCCGCGGGGTCGGCCGCCGGGGGGGTGCGCTGGGCCGCCGGGGCCGGGATCCGGGGGGTGCGCTGGGCCGCCGGGGCCGGGAGCCGGGGGGTGTGCTGGGCCGCCGGGGGCCGGCCGGCAGTGCTGGGCGGGCCGGGGGTGGTCGGCCGGGGGCCAGGGCTGGCACCCCAGGGTCCGAGCCGACCCAGGCTGGTGCCGCCGGGGGGGCCAGCCTGGGCCGCACCTCCTCCCCCCACACCCCCCTTTACCTGCCCAGGCTTCCCGCGAATTAAATGTTCGCGGGAAGCAGGGGAGGGGGCGGAGACTTTGGGGAGGGGGCGGAGTTGGGGCGGGGGAGGGGGCGGGGCTGGGGGCGGGGCCAGGGCCCCGTGGAGTGTCCTCCTTTTGGAGGCACAAAATATGGTAACCCTACCAGTGAAGTTAAGGGGAGCAACTAATTGGTAACAACAAGACGGAGTGTGTTTGTGTGTGTGTGTGAGTGTAAGTGTAATATATTATATGCATATAATACAGTGTTAATGAATACATGTATTACTAATAAATGTGGCGTTTTGTCTTATTCCCCCTGAAAAGATCCTGTGCAGTACTTTAAGTACAACAATAGGCTTGTCTGAGCTCCTTGACTTTCACGCGGCACTGATCTGAGTCCCTATTGTGACCTCTCTCCATCATGCCCTTGGAGATTTTTTCAAAAGTTTTGGCATTTCGTCTTTTAGAACAAAGTTCTGCTAGCACTGAATCCTCTCCCCATATAGCGATCAGATCCAGTACCTCCCGTACGGTCCATGCTGGTGCTCTTTTTCGATTATCGGACTGCATGGCTACCTGTGCTGATGGGCTATCTGTGGTCACCTGTGCTCTCCACGCTGGGCAAACAGGAAATGAAATTCAAATATTCCTGGGGTTTTTCCTGTCTACCTGGCCAGTGCATCCGAGTTCAGATTGCTGTCCAGAGTGGTCACAATGGTGCACTGTGGGATAGCTCCCGGAGGCCAATACCATAGAATTGCGGCCACACTAACCCTAATTTGAAATGCTAAAATCGATTTTGGCGCTACTCCGCTCGTTGGGGTGGAGTACAGAAATCGATTTAAAGAGCCCTTTATTTCGAATTAAATGGTGTCGTTGTGTGGACGGGTGCAGGGTTAATTCGAATTAAGGCTGCTAAATCCGAATTAAAGTCGTAGTGTAGACCAGGCCTAAGGTTGTTAATGATTTTGGACCCAATCCTGCAACTTGCTCTGTTTACTTGGATCTTGGTGCCCATATAGAGCCCTACAGACATTAAAGCAATTATGCAGAGCAGTTTGCAGGATCGGGGCCTTTGAAACCAATTCTGTGAGGCACTGAGCACCTGCAGCTTTCACTGAAAGCAAAATGTTGATGTTAATAATATTTCAGTATCAGAATCCTTGTAATACAAAAATACCAATCTAACATTCGCTTTTTATAAAAATAACATTTAAACTAATGGAGATCAATCCTAAACAGGCAGCTCCATATATTTAATCTCCTTTTTATTCATATAATTAATCAAATATTGTACAGAATCATGAATTGTCCATATCAATGTACAGGTTTATGATTTTCTTGAAGATTTGCTTTTACTGAAGAGTCAATAAAAGCACAGAGGTTTGAACAGAATATCTTTAACCCTGCATAAATGTTGATTTGGTTTCTTCACAGAACTGCCCTGGTTTATATCTACTGTCAGTAAATGCTATTATTCCCATGGTGGCATTCCACTTCATTGAAATCTATGAAGCTATTCATTGCAGCACTTTGTGCATTATCAATTATTTATGTCAATACGTAATGTGTCATCAGCATTTATACTTACAGCCTGATTTTTTCCCCATTAAATAAGTAGAGTATCATAAATAAAGATCCGTCTCCACTTGTTAGGGATGAGTTGGTCTTATCAAGATTCACTTGTGGATGAAGTCATTTCCTCTTACTCAGGACAATAAATAGCACATCTAAAGCACAGTAAGGTGGTATATGGTTTCTATCTCTCCCCAGCCTACAATCCAAATAACCAGACTGCATCCTGTGGGTCTGCCAGGCTCTGGGGAAGGGAAAGATCCTTTCCTCTCATAGCCAGTCTCTATGGTCATACTCCAGCCTCCAGGACATGTGCACCATTTGCATGTGGGAAAGGAGTGGCAGATCCCTTTTTCCAATACACAAAGCTCCACTGCAGAGTGAGTGACAGCAAAAATCCAGAACATGCAAAATGGGGTAGGGAGGGAAGATGGGGAGAGGGTGTACATTTCCTGCTTGGCCAACTCCGGCACCCCCCTCAGCAGTAATGGACACATTCCACTGCTGTTGGTAACCTCTGTACCTATGGAGTGGAGGTTGTGCTCCAGATTCAAGCATAATGGACCTGTGAAGGACAGAGTGCTCAGAGTGACATTAATCTTGTTATTCTTCTCAGGGTACCCCATAGGTCTAGCTACAAGAGCCGCCTCCTAAGATTAGATATGGACCCAAATGCTCTGTGGGCATCACAGGGGCCAGATATACCCTGACAGTTGGTAAATCGCTTTTTGCTCATGAAGGAGATCATTCTACTGACCTGGGAGTTCACTTCACTCCACCATTCCCAAGTGATTCCATCACCTTGGGATCATCCCTGGCTTTGAGAACAGAATCACAGGAGTATTTCCAGTGTTCTTCTAGCCTAAAGTAATCAGCTGAAGCACTAATTTCCCAGCATGCCTACTGCTACCAACATTAACCCTTTAAGGCCCCATTTCCCAGCATGCCTACAGGCAGCGGCATTATTCTTTTCAGTGCGTTTACCTTTTGGCGTGTGCTGCTCACGATCAGCCTGTCTCAGTAAATCCTTGTACACACTGGGACCAGCGCACACATCCTGCAAATCCAGCACATAAGAATATCACCAGGGCGAGTCAGAGATAAGAGAGAGGGGCCACAGAAAGTAACAGAGAGAGAGGGTAGTAAGGGGATCCATAGAGAGTGTCATATAGGGAGAGGAAGAAAGAACCTTCAGTGAGGGCTTGAAGCACCGGAGTTAAAGAGGACATGCTGAAACATAGAGTGCCATGGATACTGTAAGAGGCAAAGGGAGTATCTCCAGAAAGGGATAGGGCGCATAGCACCACAAACACAGAGGCAGGGGATTGCTAAGAGAATGCAGCCTGAAAACAACCAGAGATCTCTAGAGAGAGGGCTAAAGAACAAGGAAGCCAGTTGGGCTATGCTTATTTACACCAACTGAAGATCCAGCCTCATACATTTACTAGCGCATGGAGTTCTGTGCCCTGCTCACAATAACATGATAATAAACGTAACACTGTGACTGCATTGAGGGCCAGACCCCCCAGTAATTCAAGGAAATCATGATTTGTGATAGACAAAGCATTGCTGCTTTACCCCAGAAAAGTCAAATCCTATGAGGGCTCTGACCTAGGGGAACAGCTGCAGAATGGGAGACAGGATGCAGGACCCTGGCATTGTTGCCTGATCCCTGCCTTGCTCTGAGCAGATTGGGTGAAGAAATGGACCAAGGGAGGAGCAGAGGGGGAAAAATTATGGGCAAGAGAAAAGAGGACAAGAAAGCCAAGGAGTTCTGTGATTGGTAGGTGTCATTCTAAGCTGCCGTCCTATTTTCTGCATGAGAAAGCCTTGCAGATTATCTGCTTTTCACATGGATCCTTAGATCTAGGATGATCTGTGGATCTCCAATAGAAAAGATGAAGAAAGAGGAGGCTCTTTGCACTTACCCCCAAGAAAGCTGTGGCTCCTGGATAGAGCACATCAGAGTAAAATCCCTTTTGTTTAATCATTGGGTATTTCCTGATGGTTCCCCTGTAGATGCTTTCCATTGGGCTTGAACTGGCTCCTGGGCTGGGGTCCAAGACCTGAGCCTGGCTGTTGGAATGAGGAGAATAGGGGCTCCTCCCCAGCGAGTCTGTCAATTCTTTCTTTGTCTTATCCATCCCCTCCACCAGTCAGAGGAAAGGCGCTGTGAAGCAGTCCTAGGCCGTATGGAAAGAAAACCAACTGATACCGTTAACACTGTGTCTCCACCGCTTGTAAAATACCTCTCAGCATTTTTTTACATTGCTGGTTCGCTAAGTAGATGAGTGGGTAACGAGATGCACTTGACTGCCTGCCATGACTGATCCCACACTTTACTTTTATGGCCTGGTGGCCATCTGTCTCACCCAGCTGATTGGATGGTTCACTAACCCTGGGCAAAAGGGGGACCGTCATTATTCCACACAGGTTTTGGAGGAGAAAACTCAACAGCCGGTGTTTGAAAAGCTGCTTTCCTGAAACAGCAGGGACTTCCCAGCATCCAAGAGACTGCCAGCAGAACTGGAGCAATCCAGGCCCACACTGAAACTATCACATGAGCCCCTATGAGCTATAGGCCCCATCAGGTATGTAGGGGCTTTACCAAATCCCTTAAAGGTAACAGTCCCCTCCAAACCTAACTTGATTCTAGTAAACTTAAACCCAGATACCCCACCCAGCTAGTCCCAGATATAAGTTCTGACTCCGTCTCAGACAATTAAAGCAGAGGTGTCTAAGCGAGGCCTGTTGAATATTAAAATATAGCCAGAAGCTCCCCGCTCCCTTTTACTGCAGGGGATTTCTTTTCTTTTATTTTTTTGCTGGTGATCTCAACTCACAATTTCTATTCCTCCATTAGGGGAGAGACAAGTACAGGCAGATATTACCGATGTGTGCATTTATTTTTGATACAAAAAATCTTTACATAACTGCAGATGCTAATGAAGTGCAGCCTTCAGACTCGTGGCAAGATGCTAATGTAAAACCAAGGGCTGCAATATTCAGCCCTGAAGTAAGGGCTTATCTAAATACAAAAATGTTACTGCTCTAACTAAACTGGACTAGTTAAAGCAGTACAGCTCCCCTAGTGTTGATGCAGTTATACAGGTATAAATATGTTTATCCTGTTATAACTTATTACCATAAACGTATGGGAATTCTACAAAATACCTCTGAAGGCTATTTCTGGGGTGGTGCAGCTTAGTGCACCAGTCCTTGCTCACAGCTGGGCCTAAAGTCTAGCCCAGGGCTGGGCAAACTTTTTGGCCCGAGGGCCACATCTGGGAATAGAAATTGTATGGCGGGCCATGAATGCTCACAAAATTGGAGTTGGGGTGTAGGAGAGGGTGATGGCTCTGGTTCGGGGTGCAGGCTCTGGGGTGGGGCCAGAAATGAGGAGTTCAGGGGGTAGGAGGGGGCTCCAGGCTGGGGCAGGGGGTGGGGTGCAGGAAGGGGTGCAGGCTCTGGCTGGGTATGTGGGCTCTGGGGTGGGGCTGGGGATGAGGAGTTTGGGGTGCAGGAGGGTGCTCTGGGCTGGGATCAAGGGGTTTGGAGGGCAGGAGGGGGGAATCAGGGCTGGGGCGTGAGAAGAGGCTCAGGGGTGCAGGCTCTGGGGTGGGGCCAGAAATGAGGAGTTCAGGGGGTAGGAGGGGGCTCCAGGCTGGGGCAGGGGGTGGGGTGCAGGAAGGGGTGCAGGCTCTGGCTGGGTATGTGGGCTCTGGGGTGGGGCTGGAGATGAGGAGTTTGGGGTGCAGGAGGGTGCTCTGGGCTGGGATCAAGGGGTTTGGAGGGCAGGAGGGGGGAATCAGGGCTGGGGCGTGAGAAGAGGCTCAGGGGTGCAGGCTCTGAGTGGCACTTACCTCAAGCAGCTCCTGGACGCAGTGGCATGTCCCTTCTCTGGCTCTTAAGAGGCGCAGCCAGGCGGCTCTGCACATTGCCCCGTCTGCAGACACCACCCTTGCAGCTCCCATTGGAGCGCCGGAGGGAGCCATTGGAGTGCCTAGGAGCTTGAGCGGGGCCATGCCACAGCTTCCGGGAGCCACATGGCGCGGCCCCCGACCCTGCATCCCGGCTGGAACTCCAGAGCAGGGCCATGCCGCGGCTTCCAGGAGCTGCATGGTGTGGCCCCTGACCCTGTGCCCCAGCTGGAGCTCCAGAGAAGGGCAAGCCCCAGATCCTGTTCCCCAGTGGGAGCTCACGGGCCGGCTTAAAACGGTTTGCAGGCCGGATCCGGCCCACGGGCCATAGTTTGCCCTCCCCGGTCTAGTCGTAAGTGAAGAATAGCCCATATTCTTCCTATGGGTTTGTTTAGTCTGGAGAAGAGAAGATGGAGCAGGGACATAACAGTTTTCAAGTACATAAAAAGTTGTTACAAGGAGAAGGAAGAAAAATTGTTCTCTTTAACTTTTGAGGATAGGACGAGAAGCAATGGGCTTAAATTGCAGCAAGGGCAGTTTAGTTTCGATAATAGGAAAAACTTCCTAATTGTCAGGGTGGTCTAGATAATATTTAATCCTGTGAGTGCAGGGGACTGGATTAGATGACCTCTCAATATCCATTCCAGTCCTATGATTCTGTGATTCTATGATTACAGAGATGCCTGTTCTGCATCCCAGGAAAGACCTGTAGCTCTGTCTGATTTAATCCTGGGGGATAAAATGTTTGCCCAACAATCTGCTGGTTGAGAGTTTTCTGACTTGCCACAGTGGATCTTCATTAAAAAGGTCTTGTCAAGGCTTATAGTCTAAAACTAGTGCTGTTGCTGTTTTTGGTTTCTCTGTCACTCAGAGGTGACAACACACATACATTGCCTATTGAGACCCTCTGCTCTGTTCTTGAATGCAGGTAGTGAAGTGAAATTTACAAAACATCCTATCTGCTCTATTCAGAGAGTATGAATTTTGTAAATTTCAACTAGCTGCCTGCCTAAAAGAATGAATCAGGCACACACAGAAAGGAAAGCATTACATACACACCTAAGATGGCAGGGAATAACTGCACACAGGTTTGTTATTGTAGTGTTCAAATCAGTGAACAATTTTGAGTGAATTTTTTTTTAAATCAACCGATAAAATTAAGATTACCATGATGTGAATAAATGAGTGAAGTGGGGAGACTTTGAAGGAAGGATCAATAACACCTCAACCCAGAAAACCCGAATACTTTCTCCTCCCAGCCTCTCTTTTGTTTGGCATCTGGGACTCATACCCTGAAGAATGAATTTCCCTGGAGGGATTTTGTTTTTTATTAGTTATTTTATGCTCTGGCCATATCTATTTTAGCAGCACAGCAGGATTGATTGGTATCAGCTGAGATCCAAGGACTCCTGATGAATTACTGCTGGACTCTTATGCCTGGTGCACCAATACTGCAAAACAGAGTAATGCAAAATGACCTTGCTGAGGCTTTCTTGAGATGACAGCTCTGTGGGAAGCCTAGGTGGCACAGCAAGTTACCACACTAGCCTTTCACCTCTGAAGACCTGAGTTCAAAGCCTGTGTAATACAAAAGTGAGCATGGAACTCTCATCCTAGACTATGTTAGTGAACATCACAACCCCTTCCTTCCCCCCCATACACGTTAGCATGATTGGCAGTTTCTGCCCAGGACTGAAACTGCATAAGCTGCTGCAGGTCAGGGCTGAGTTCCATTGACAGCTGTGTGGAGGAAGTGTGCATCACACTTACCCACAGTGGGCCTGATTCTCCACTGCTTTACACCTTGTGTAGTCATGTCCTTTATGATCACTAAATTTATTCACCAATTAAAATAAACCCCTATTCAGCATCCTGTTCAAAAAGACCCATCTGCCAGGCCCTCACAGATACACAAGAGAAGATGATAATGTATATGCCTGGCTAATGTAACATTGACACACTGTCCAAAATCAGATCTTGAAAAATTTTCCAGCCACCTACTGGACAAAGAATTAAAATGATTAGCCCGAGTTTGATACAGGTAATAGAGAATGGGTGCACTAGCAAATCCAGAGGAAATCCCAGTCCCCTATAACCCGAGGTGCTTGGGATTTCTACAGAGTGCTCTTCCTGGATCCTGCTTGGGGGTTACATATTTCATATCAGCCTCTAGCTAGTAGATATTTGATAAATCAGATGCTCACTCCACAGTCTGTCTCTTCTCTCGCATCCACAGCCTCTGGGCTGGTTTAAATGGAAGAGGTTCTCAGATACTCTACCTCTCTCTCAGCCTCCTAATTGAGGCAAATGAGAGGCAGGGGGTCGAAAGGTATACTCTACCTCCCTCAACCTCTGCTTTTTGGATCCTCTTCCTCAAGAGTTGCCTCTGCTGTTTCTCACAGCTATCAAACGCAGCTGCAATGTGAAACTGACATTATTCTGAACCACTTCCTTGCTTCCAAAAGAGTTCTGAATGCCATCAATGAAACTGACCCATGTCTTGTTAATTTAATTCTACTGCTGCTGCATCTTAGGCAATGAAGCCATCTCTATGCAGACTCAGCAGGTTACACTCACTTCATATTTAGAAGAAGATTTTATTTGGAACCACAAGGGCTGGAAAACTTTTCTTCGAGAAGATTTTCAAATGCACAAATGGGAGTTAAACACAAGATTCTCATTGAAAGTCAAAATCTCCTGAAAGCAACACTTATTCAAAAGTTGAGGATACAGCCTCCACACACATGTGCACACATACAACACACACTTCCCAGACATTTGCCAAAGAAAGTTTCCACACACAACACTGGCAAATGGACAACTGGCTTTGTCAAGTCCTAAACCATTTAACTACAATAAGCATTTTAACACATCTTTCCAGTAGTTCACTACTCATCATCCAGCCAAACAAAGCCACATATCATTTCACACCTGGAAACTTTGTGTGTGTCGATATATCTATATCTATATATCTGTGCGTGTGTGTGCATATATATGTGCATGTGTGTATGTATGTATGGATCTATCTATATCTCTCTCTCTCTGTGTGTGTGTATGTATATAGAATCATAGAAGATTAGGGTTGGAAGAGACCTCAGGAGGTCATCTAGTCCAAACCCCTGCTCAAAGCAGGATCAACACCAACTAAATCATCCCAGCCAGAGCTTTGTCAAGCCAGGCCTTAAATACCTCTAAGGATGGAGATTCCACCACCTCCCTAGGTAACCCATTCCAGTGCTTCACCACCCTCCTAGTGAAATAGTGTTTCTTAATATCCAACCTAGACCTCCCCCACTGCAACTTGAGACCATTGCTCCTTGTTCTGTCATCTGCTACCACTGAGAACAGCCAAGGTTCATCCTCTTTGGAACCCCCCTTCAGGTAGCTGAAGGCTGCTATCAAATCCCCCCTCACTCGTCTCTTCTGCAGACTAAACAAACCCAGTTCCCTCAGCCTCTCCTCGTAAGTCATGTGCCCCAGCCCCCTGATCATTTTTGTTGCCCTCTGGTGCCCTCTCTGCAATTTGTCCACATCCTTTCTGTAGTTGGGGCCCAAAACTAGACGCAATACACACCAGATGTAGCCTCACCAGTGCCGAATAGAAAGGAATAATCACTTCCCTCCATTTGCTGGCAATGCTCCTACCAATGCAGCCCAATATGCCGCTAGCCTTCTTGGCAACAAGGGCACACTGCTGACTCATATCCAGCTTCTCATCCACTGTAATCCCCAGGTCCTTTTCTGCAGAACTGCTGCTTAGCCAATCGGTTCCCAGCCTGTAGTGGTTCATGGGATTCTTCCGTCCTAAGTGCAGGAGTCTGCACTTGTCCTTGTTGAACCTCATCAGATTTTTTTGGCCCAGTCCCAATTTGTCTAGGTCACTCTGGACCCTATCCCTACCCTTCAGTGTATCTACCTCTCCCCACAGCTTAGTGGCATCCGCAAACTTGCTGAGAGTGCAATTTATCCCATTGTTCAGATCATTAATAAAGATGTTGAACAAAACCGGCCCCAGGGCCAACCCCTGGGGCACTCCGCTTGATACCGGCTGCCAACTAGACATCGAGTCGTTGATCATTACCCATTGAGCCCAAAAATCTAGCCAACTTTCTAGCCACCTTCTAGTCCATTCATCCAATCCATACTTTTTTAACTTGCTGGCAAGAATACTGTGGGAGATCGTATCAAAAGCTTTGCTAAAGTCGCTTTCCCCATATCCACAGAGCCAGTTATCTCATAGTAGAAGGCAATAAGGTTGGCCAGCATGACTTGCCCTTCATAAATCCATGTTGACTGTTCCTGATCATCTTCCTCTCCTCCAAGTGCTTCAAAATGGTTTCCTTGAGGACCTGCTCCATGATTTTTCCAGGGACTGAGGTGAGGCTGACTGGTCTGTAGTTCCCTGGGTTCTCCCTTCTTCCCATTTTTAAAGATAGGCACTATATTTGCCGTTTTCCAATCATCCAGGATCTCCCCCGATTGCCAAGATTTTTCAAAGATAATGGCCAATGGCTCTGCAATCACATCAGCCAATTTCCTCAGCACCCTCAGATGCATTAGATCTGGACCTATGAACTTGTGCATGTCCAGCTTTTCTAAATAGTCCTTAACCTGTTCTTTCACCACTGAGGGCTGCTCACCTCTTCCCCATACTGTATTGCCCAGGACAGCAGTGTGAAAGCTGACCTTGTCTGCGAAGACGGAGGCAAAAAAAAAAAAAAAGCATTGAGTACTTCAGCTTTTCCCACATCATCTGTCACTAGGTTGCCTCCCCCATTCATTAAGGGTTCCACACTTTCTCTGATCTTTTTCTTGTTTCTAACATACCTGTAGAAACCCTTCTTGTTACCCTTCACATCCCTTGCTAGCTGCAACTCCAGTTGTGTTTTGGCCTTCTTGATTACACCCCTGCATGCAATATTTTTATACTCCTCCCTAGTTATATGACCAAGTTTCCACTCCTTTTAAGCTTCCTTTTTGTGTTTAAGCTCACCAAAGATTTCACTGTTAAGCCAAGTTGGTCGTCTGCCATATTTGCTATTCTTTCTGCACATCGAGATGGTTTGTTCCTGCACCCTCAATAAAGCTTCTTTAAAATAAAGCCAGCTTTCCTGGACTCCTTTTCCCCTCATATTAGCCTCTCAAGGGACCCTGCCCATTAGTTTCCTATGGGAGTCAAAGTCTTCTTTTCTGAAGTCCAGGGTCCGTATTTTGCTACTCTCCTTTCTTCCTTTTCTGAGGACCCTGAACTCAACCATCCCATGGTCACTGCTGCCCAGGTTGCCTCACACTTCTACTTCCCCTACCAATTCTTCCCTGTTTGTAAGCAACAGGTCAAGAGGAGAATGGCCCCTGGAGGTTCCTCCATAGTTGCACCAGGAAGTGGTCCCCAATACCCTCCAAAAACTATCTATATATCTATATCTGTGTGTGCGTGTGTATCTATATCTATATGTGTGTGTATCTGTGGGTGTGTATATCTCTCTCTCTATGTGTGTGCGTGTATATGTCTATATCTTGTGTGTACATATGTGTGTGTATATATATATATATATATATATCTGTGTGTGTTACATATCTATATGTGTGTGTATATCTCCATATACCTTTATCTGTGTGTGTGCGCATGTATATCCGTGTGTGTGTATCTTTCTATGTGTGTGTGTGTGTGTGTATCTATATCTGTATATATGTGCGTGTGTGTGTGTATCTTTCTATATGTGCGTGTGTGTATCTATCTATATCTGTGTATCTACATATATCTATATCTGTGTGTATATCTATGTGAATGTATCTATCTATATCTCTATTTATACCTGTGTGTGTATCTATCTATCTATATATGTGTGTGTGTGTATATAGATATAGATTTGTTTGTGTGTATATATATTTGTTACATATCTATATCTATCTATAGATATATATCTGTGTGTGTGTGTGTGTACGTATCTATCTAGATCTATGTATATGTGTATGTATCTAAGTCTGTGTGTGTACTATTATATATATATGTATCTGTGTACATATATTTGTGTATCTCTCTATACCTGTATATATGTGCGCGTGTCTATCTATATATATCTATATCCGTGTGTGTGTGTATCTATCTATATCTATGTGTGTGTGATTTATCTATATGTGTATGTATATATATATGTATATATTATATTTATGTGTGTATGTGTATATATATATATATATATATATATATATATATATACACACACACACACACACACACACACACACATATATAAAAATTAGGACTGTCAAGTGATTAAAAAAATTCATTGTGATTAATCGCGCTATTAAACAATAGAATACAATATACACACACAGATATATATATATATACACACATATACACACATTTTCATATATCTATATATCTATAAAGTGGTTAAATGGAACTATGCAAAATGAGATCATATTATAACGGAACTGCTGACACAACATTAGATACAGTGTGTATGGCAGGATAGCAAAACTATAATTACAATTTCTCAGTAAATCCAGTTTTTACATATCCAAGAAGTCAAACTCCCACACATTTTTCTCTGAGTGGTATGAGCTTTTGATCTCTTGCCTCCTCTTCGATTCTTTGATCCATGGTTTCAATCAAACCAACTAAGAAAATCATCATTTAAAAAAAAAAAAAAAGAGGTCCAAAAACGCTTCAGTGGTTGTAACAGACAAAGAAAAATACTTTAAAAAAAATCAATCACAACAACAAAAAGTTAAAAGGGCAAAATCAGAAAGAAAGAAAAGAAAGAAAGATAGATAGATGAATACTAGTTTTCTACCTTTCTCAGAACAATCTGTATATGCATTCCTAATGCCCCAGTCACCACAGTTTCTAGACAATAAATACATGGGAATTGTTTCATGCCTTAATATAAGCCATAAAACATGAGTTCAATATAGTGATGAGCAACCTACATATGCCTTTAAACTTCAATCTACTTGAATCTTGTCCTTTCCAAAAACAGAGTTAAAAATAGTTTCAAGTACTATACCATTCTCTAGCCCCCTGACAGTGGTGTTGGTTTTACAATCCCATTTTCCTGGGTTTTTTTAAATGTATTTTCCCTCTCTGTTGCTAAAGAAAAGACTCACACAAACAACAAAGGACATTGACTACCCAGGGGAAACAGTGAAACTGACTATAAACATAGTGTTGCCAAAATTCACAAAGAAATCAGACAAAGAATAGGGGAAACAGTTGGCTAATTTTCTTTAGTTATACCAGCCTTGGGTGATCCTTTTAACAAAAGCTGTTAAAGTGTTCAGACAGTGCCACTGATAGTACTATTTTCATTCATAAAGTGCAATCCCTTCACTCCATCGCCTAGATGTTTATTAATACCGCAAAACCAATTAAAATACAATACTAAGTATTAAGGATCTGATCTTTGACTTCAACAAGCATTTGATTGGGCCCTAACACATCATAATACATGCGACATCAAGAATACAAAAAAAGGGTCAAATTGCCATCATTACCAAAGGGGGAAGGGGGCCTCATGAGGGCGCAGAGATTAGTAAGAACACCCTCCTCTGAAAATGAATGTTTCTAGTGGCTGTTTGAATGTGGAGAGGGATGCAGGGCTGGCTCCAAGCACCAGCTTGTCAAGCAGGTGCTTGGGGCGGCCGCTCGGGAGAGGGGCGGCATGTCCAGCTATTCGGCGGCAATTCGACGGATGGTCCCTCACTCTGCCTCGGAGTGAAGGACCACTAGCCGAATTGCTGCCGCAGATCGCAATCGCGATCGCGGCTTTTCTTTTTTTTTTTTGGCTGCTTGGGGCAGCCAAAACCCTGGAGCCGGCCCTGGAGGGATGGACATGTGGGGGGTGGGCAGATAGGAGTCCTCTAGAAGTATCCAGGAATGATGGGGTTGAGGATTCAACTCCCACATCTAGTGGCATCCAGGGGAGGTGTGGTTCTGATTCCTACAGTTGGCAGCATCTGGGTGTGGGCTGGCTCTGAGTCCCACACTTGGCCAAAAAGCAACAAGAAGTTGTGAAAGAATTTCAACCCTTTTCAGCAATGACAAATAATTCATCGACATTTTTAAACTCTGACCCGCTTCCTCCAACCCTAAAGGCCACCTCAGCTACACCTAGGCCCACGGGGTGGGCATGCAATCCCTATCGTGGGTAGGGCCATCTCCAGGCACCAGCTTGGCAAGTAGGTGCTTGGGGCGGCCACTCCGGAGAGGGGCGGCAGGTCCTGCTATTCGGGGGCAATTCGGAGGATGGTCCCTCACTCCCACTCTGAGCGAAGGACCTCCCGCCGAACTGCCGCTGCAGATCGCAATCGCGGCTTTTTTTTTTTTTTTTTTTTTGGCTGCTTGGGGCGGCCAAAACCCTGGAGCCGGCCCTGATCGTGGGATGCCCCAACTCCTTCTGCGGGCCACAGCGACGACTTGCCAGAAGGCCATGGGCAGCAAAATGGGGCAGACCATGGCTCCCGTCACCTGTACAGCAGAGCATGGCCCCACACAGACAGCCACCCTCCTGGTCTACCTGGGCCAAGGTGGTGCTGTGGGTATGGCTGCCAACCCTCCAGGATTGTCCCAGAGTCTTCAGGAATTAAAAGATTACGTCATGTGATGAACCCTCCACTAATACTGCCAATCAAAGTTGGCAACCCTAGCTGTGGGGCAGGGCAGCACGCCCCCTTTGAGGGGCATGAACAGCGCCCATAGCAATTCCCAGGAGGGGTCTCATGCCTAGGTCTGGGGTGCCCCCTATGGGGGGCAGGAGCATTGCATGCTGGGACCTCAAACAGGCCGTGTTAAGGCGGTGCCCCCCACCCCCGGGCTGAACCATGGGCTGTTCTCTGGGCCTCCCCACCCTAGGGTGACCAGACAGCAAGTGTGAAAAATCGGGACGGGAGTGGGGGTAAAAGGAGCCCATATAAAAAAAAGCCCCAAATATCGGGACTGTCCCTATAAAATCGGGACATCTGGTCACCCTACCCCACCCCCCCAAACTCTTAGGCCAGCCGGGGGCAGAGCAGAGAGTACGCACCAGCCTGCCCAGCTTCCCCCTCCCGTGCTGTGGAATGGCCTCGTCGTCAAGCATCGGACGCCTGAGCCTGTTGCTAGGGGACAAAACCATTCCAGGAGGAAGGGGGGGTTCAACTCTCCCCCCACCCCGCCTGTGAAATATTAACAGCCCTAAATTCAGTGGTTCGTTCCTACAAGGGCTACTTCTGCTCCCATAGGTCAGGCTTCCCCCCGTTTGTATGGTGTTTGAACGTGCATTGCGCCCTCCCGCCTTTAGTGAATTTGGTTGCGTCCACGCAGAGCCTGAAGGGGAAGGGGAGAGTGGAAGACGAGGAAAGTGGGACGGAGCTGCATGCTAGAACGTCCCAGGCCAACCCGGAAGTTGGCCTCTCTTGCCGCTAGGGAGGCTACGCGGTGGTCAGTGCAGCAGCCTACTGGTTTGGAAGGCAGGGAAGGGTATTTAGTGCACCCAGCAGCTGTAGTGCCTAGGACTTGGGTTAAGGGAGTTCCACAGCCACTGCTTTTATAGCTTCCCCTCGAGGCTACCTCTGGGCCATCCCCTTGTGGCTGGCACTGAACTGGCATGCTGGAGATCTGGGTTCCAGTCCTTGTGCTGGCAAAAGGTGACCCTCAGAATGGTGTTAATGCATAACCCCCTGCTTGGTTTCTCTTGTTAGACTGTAAGCTAGGTGGGGCAGGGGCTGTCTCTCACTAGGAGTTTGTGCAGTGCCTAGCACAATGGGGCTTGCTTATACTGGAGCCTCTGACTGGGAGCTACTGTAACACAAGTAATGAAGAAAAGCTGTTATTGATTCAGGTCACATTATTGCCCATTCTGTGCCTCAGGCCAGTGCTATTTTGAGGGTGGGAGAGAATCTACACTAGGTTGCGGAGTAGGGAGGGTAAGAAATCTTTAAATAAGCAAACACTAGATGCCTTTCTAAAAACTATGCCCTTGCTCAGCCATAAGTTATGGGTTTGATGCAGGAAATGCTGGGTGAAATTTTCTAACCTGTAAAAACAACAAGGAGTCTGGTGGCACCTTAAAGACTAACAGATTTATTTGGGCATAAGCTTTCGTGAGTAAAAACCTCACTTCTTCGGATGCAGAATCTGGTGCCACCAGACTCCTTGTTGTTTTTGTAGATACTTTCTAACCTGTGTTACGGTTGCACTAGATAATCATAATGGCTCCTTCTGGGCTTAAAATCTAGGAAGGAAGAAACACCCTGGAGGCAGGTTGATTTTTTTTTTTTTTAAGTGGGACTGCTTGAACTTGATCAGGGGATTTGGAAATTTAGTATAAAGCTCGCTGTAATGGAGTCATGGGCAAAGAGCAGCTGAAGCAGCAAAGGTGTGTGATTGATTAATTTATCTCAGGGTTGTGCCCTTTATTGTATAGAATCCCTCTCCTCCTTCAATTTATATTACCTCTGTAACAGATTCATCTCTGCAATACAATTGTGTAGACTTTAAACAGGTATAAGTTTTACAACTGTAATGCATGGAACATGCCAGCCATTATGATTTATGCTGTAATAGTGTCCAAAGGCTCCAAGGAGGATCAGAGCCCCAGTGTGCTAGGAGCTGTACCTGCTCATAGGGGAGAGAGATAGCTCAGTGGTTTGAGTGTTGGCCTGTTAAACCCAGGGTTGTGAGTTCACTCCTTGAGGGGGCCATTTAGGGATCAGGGGGAAAAACTGTCTGGGGATTGGCCCTGTTTTGAGCAGGAGGTTGGACTAGATGACCTCCTGAGGTCCCTTCCAATCCTGATATTCTATGATAGACAGATATGGCTACTTGCGCTTGAAAATGGGTGGAAAGGGATATAACATGTAAACAAGTTATTAGGATGAAAATGGCTACTGGTTTTGTTCATTCCATGGATTTTTGGAGTGGTTAGTGTGGGGGTAGATTGAAGGGAAGGGAATGATGGAAGAATAGAGAGGAACAAGCAGGAAGAAAGATATGAGGTTGGATCAAAGTGCATAGCATAGGGGAGATGATGTGTAGGTGGCTGGAGGAAGAAGGTCTGAATGTTGCTCCTGGTGCTAGAGCCTTCCACTATACTGTAGCAGAAATGCCTTCATCCCCACACACCCATTAGTTTTGGCCACATGGGCAGTTGATGCTGCTGGCATGTGCAACTTGCTACCATGCAAGTCAGCTGCTTAGAGACTTGTACCTGGAATTTAAGTGACAGGTGCCATAATACACAGCTGCAGCAATGGCTAGAAGGAGTGCTATATGCAGACTGCACTAGTGTGGACACAAATTCTGCTGGAAACATCTAACCTCGCAACGGTTCAGACGTTTTTGGCTCTTGGGGACAGGGGCTTCTTTTAGAGCACTGGGGCAGAGAATCTGGCCTCATGGGGGCAGCAGAGCTCACACAATGAACGCAGGATTCCATAGCTGTCACAAGCATTAAGAAGGTGTGGGTGAGCCGGGCTCTGTACAAAGCCAGCACGTACTGAGCGGTTAAATCAGTGAGGGAAGCGTTGGTGCATTCCAAAAATTTGCAAGCAAGAAAACGTCATGGTTAGGCAGAGACAAGGTGGGGGACGTAATATCTTCTGTCCTTTTTGAGCTACACAAGAGCTCTTCCAAGAGAAGCTGGTCCAATAAAAGATATTATCTTACCCACCTTGTCGCTGGAATATCCGGGGGCCAACGCTGCTACAACTGCACTGCAAACAGGGTTAGGCTGAGTGAAATGGGAGCTGTGGAGGGTGGTCCCAGGGACAAGAGGCATAGCAGCCTTTTCCTGCTCACAGGCTCCCTTCCAGCACCACACCTCTCACACAGCAGCTTGATAATCAACTCCCCAGAAGCAGAAGGGTCACCGAAGCTGATGCACCCAGAGCTCAACTGCTCCATACCCCCACCAAAGCAGCAGCTGTTGAGGAAAGTCCCAGCTGTGTGTGCCTGCTGGTTACCCCAGGCCTTGTGCCTTATTAGAAAGGGGGCACAGTGGCTAGTGTTGATTGTATTTGATATTATATATCCCTTCTACATTGCCCAGTAGTTGGAGCTCAGATCTTACTGAAAGGTAGAGAGAGGCTGGGGAGATAAACCCTGGTTGAGTATTCCCAATGGAGAGCCCAGGTGCTCTAGCTTTGGCCTCAGCAACAGGAGAAAGTGAATGCACAGCAGGTTGGCACTGCCCCTGTGGTTCAGCTCATCTCCCTTCACCAGGCATTTCAAGAGTTGATATGAAATGCTTCAGTGAGTCAGAAGATGAAAGCCCAGCTGGTTAAACTTTTAGGCTTTCAAGAAGCTATCGAGCCATAACAGAGACCAGAGGGGTGCGTGACACACCATGCACACAGTCTGTGTGTATTGACTGCTCCTATTTCCCACTCTCCTTTGAAAGAGGCAAAGCCTGATGCCCCAAGGGGAGATACACCCCGGGAACGATTGCTTGCCACAGTCTTTAACGGCTGCCCAGTTTCCCAAGGATGCTGTTTTGGTGCAGGATGGCTGAACCAGAGGAGGGTTAGGTCTAGAAGAGTGCATAAGAGTCACACAAAGCTTGGGTGGTTGGCAGCTGATAGTAGCCATCGCAATGGCTATTGATGTATCTATACACTATCGTTCTCACATCATCCTCGCTTACAGACAACCCCCCAACCTAAAGCAAATACTCACCAGCAACCACACATCACTGAACAAAACCACTAACCCAGGAACCTATCCTTGTAACAAACCCCGATGCCAACTCTGTCCACATATCTATTCAAGTGACATCATCATAGGACCTAATCACATCAGCCATACCATCAGGGGCTCGTTCACCTGCACATCTACCAATGTGATATATGCCATCATGTGCCAGCAATGCCCCTCTGCCATGTACATTGGCCAAACCGGACAGTCTCTACGCAAAAGAATTAATGGACACAAATCTGACATCAGGAATCAAAATACTCAAAAACCAGTGGGAGAACACTTTAACCTGTCTGGTCATTCAGTGACAGACCTGCGGGTGGCTATATTACAACAGAAAAACTTCAAAAACAGACTCCAAGGAGAGACTGCTGAGCTAGAATTGATATGCAAACTAGACACAATCAACTCCGGTTTGAATAAGGACTGGGAATGGCTGAGCCATTACAAACATTGAATCCATCTCCCCTTGTAAGTATTCTCACACTTCTTAACTGTCTGTACTGGGCTAGCTTGATTATCATTTCAAAAGTTTTTTTCTCTTAATTAACACCTAGATCAGTTATTTCGGATAATAGACCAAGCAAACTAGAAGAGTCAGGTTTTCAGACCTCCCCAAGGTGGCTGCAGCTGGGAACAGACATCTGCTGAGGTCCACATTGCAAACCGAATTGAGAAGGGTTAGAGGCAAGGAGAAATTCAATGGTAATTGGGCACCTAGCTCCCTCGAAAGTCCCAGCATAAAAGGACAAAATGGACAGATTTTATGCAGTCCCAGATGATGCACAGAGAAGTCACTGCACCTAAAAAAAAGAAAGGGGAATTAGAATTCTAGAGTCCCATAGAAACTGTCCTCCAGACAGCTCTCCACTTTCTTGAAACTATTCGTGCTTCCAGTCACCAGTGATCATTAAACAAAAGGCCAACTGCAATACCCTTACTCACACTGAGTAGTGCTCACCGTCTGTGGCATTATTCATGAGGTTAGGTACAATGCAGATCAGAGTCACACAATCTGGCTTACAGTGGAATCAAATGCCCCCAGTCTCTGCTGGAAAGAATATGGCCAACAAGGTCGCATTTTCTGGCACTGCCCACAATTCCAAGAAGGTCCATGCTTATTCCCACGTCAGCCTGCAGAATACGATGCACATGAAGATTTTTTTCTTCTAGGAAATGCCATCCATACCCTTTAAAATACCGAATGACATCTTAACAGTAGCTGCTAGGGAAATGTATTGCCTTATTGGGACTCAAGCAGTCCTATAATTCAAATGTGGCTACCTAAATGCAAGGGACCAGATCCTCCCCTGGTTTAAATCAGCACATCTTCTTTGAGTTGGATGGAACTACACCCATCTACACCAGCTGAAGATCTGGCCCAAGATACAGAACAGACCAGCATTCAAATCAGACACACCCAGGACCAGTTCAGAGCGGAGACTTAACAGAGCTACTATTCACCACTACAGAGACACAGCTTTGACCTTGAACTGTAGAAACATCCCAACATTCCAGGGGAATAGGACATAGCCATGCCAACATCTGAATTGTTGACTCATGTAGCATGATGCCACTCTAGGTTCTATATATAGATTGGACCCTGTCACCCAAGTGTCTTCCTGCTACTTTTTCATCACTTGATTTATTGCACCAACTACCAGCTTGGCTTTCTATTATAAGCCATGCTGGATCGTCAATATCCCTATTTCCCCACATCATTTATCTGCATATTTGGAATTCCTTCCTGCTTACTCAGTAGTGAATCTTCTGGTGAGCTTTCCTTTGAAACACTCACACAAATGATAGGAGAATATTCGAGGGAAGCATGCAATAAATGGAATTTTGTACAACATTCTGTCTGGCTATTGTACAAAGGAGGCTTATTGTAACTGTGTTTACAATATGAAATGGAAAGGAATAAACATGAATTTGGAGCAGGGACTGTCAGATGTGTTTGTGTGCATGCATGCACAGCACCCGACAGTGCAGCCCCAGTGTGCAACCATATTACAAACAAACAAATCCTTTTTGTCCCTCCTCCTCCCCCATTATACAGCAGCGATCACTGGTTCACAAGAATGTGGGGAATGCCTGTCAAAGGCCATCCTTCCTGGAGCTCTGGAGAGAATACATCAGGGAGGTAGATGAAGGATTCAGTGGACACCAGACTCTGGTTGCTGTTGTGTTAGAGTTGTGACAAGTTTATGTAATGCGCACCCATTCTGCGTAGTGCTCTGTCCCCCTCTAGTGATAGCTGAGACAAAATTATGGATTCAGCTCAGGCAGTAGAGATTCATTCTTTAAGATGCAGAAGTCACAGGTTCGCTCCCCACTGTCTGTGACCCTCACTGAAGTGCAGCATTACAAGTAGCAGCCCATGTGGGGTTTTGAAGCTGCGGGACTTCAGAAGCTCAAGATGAGCTTTCCTAGCCGGGGGGAGTGTGTAACGCACACCCAGTGAATGCAAGCTCGTTTGTTTCAACGCGAGGAATAGCACAGGACCCAAGATTTGAAGTAAACCCTAGCCATGGGCTTGCAGGAAGTGCACCTTATAGGAAAGGAATGGGAAATCAAGTCAAATAATTATAAATTCCTACCATATATCATCATCATGCTGGTTTCTGGCTCACCCCTTCCCCCTCCATGTGTTGATGCTACAGTCCCCACTTCAGCAGCTGCCAGGTCCTCTTAGAGAGCTGACATTTCCATTCCTGACATTTTCCGCGGCTCCATCTCGGAATTAATGGCCGGATATTAACAGCAATGGGGCTGTTTATCATAATTAGTCTCATGAAGCTACTAAGCATTCAGCTATTTTTCATCAGTGCTGAGTTAATAAACTGCAAAATCCCAGGAACGAGACGGACAATTTATTTACTGATTGATTGATTTGTCTGTCACATTTTGTCTTTAAAGTTTGCCAAGCCAAGCAGAGCTCCTTGGAGAGGACAACAAGGCAATCTGAACTCAAGCAA
Source organism: Malaclemys terrapin pileata (assembly GCF_027887155.1). Taxonomy (NCBI): domain Eukaryota; kingdom Metazoa; phylum Chordata; order Testudines; family Emydidae; genus Malaclemys; species Malaclemys terrapin. The sequence goes on from NC_071511.1 coordinate 48,195,806, forward strand.
ACATGCTGCCACCAAGAAGCCCTGGTGCCAGCTGATATATTGAGGAGACATTTGTTATGCCGACATCTTCTGTAACACATACACCCCACCCACCCACACTCAAGCTAAAGTAAGTGACAAGTCACAATTAGCTGTTGAAGCATTTCAGGCCAGCCTCAGCAGCCACCAGACAGTGCAAGGAAAGGAAACTCAATCCCATTTCCCAGCTCTGGTGAGTTTGGGCACCATTTCCCCCAAAGGGAGATAAACTGTGGAAAGTACAGCTCCTGGGCTGTCATTTGGCCATGTGTTCTGGGTGATGCTTGTGCAATGCTAAAGAGGGATACCACAGCTAACTTGGGATATAGGCTTAGGAGCAAGCAGAAGCTGTGCTCCTCTGTACCCCTATCTAGCAATCTAGCTAGGAGTCCTGTGACGTATCATGCCACTGTCTGCTTTTCTCTCACCCAAAGTTCCAGAGTCCCATATTATCCACAGGTGGCAACAGGGTGGAGGGGAGAGAGAATGGCTAGGTCTGCTAAATTAGCAAGATCAGTCTCTTGCCCCTCAGGGCTAGTAAGCTCTCCCCACTGGCTTTTGGGTCCATTATCAGCACTTGCCTCACAAGAGCAAGGTGACTGTCACCCTAAAGAAGCAATGGTTAGACCCTTCAAGTCTAATGAAGTCAATGGAGACTTTTATTGGAGTAAGTGGGAATGGAATTGGAGCATCCTTGAGAAAACATCCTTTAACACCCTCCATTTCCTGTCCCATTTCCTTTCTGAGGAGAAGGGTACCAAGATCGTGCTGGCAAGTCAGGTCCAAGGACAACCTGATTCCTCTAGTTTCCTGGTGTGCATTAATGGCTTTAGACTTGGGGCATGAGAACTGCACTTTATTCTGTGGAGATGATCAAGCCAAGCTATGGACAGAGGTCAAGTCTCCATGCTATTTTAGTAGCTCTTTCATCAGCCTCTGGCATGAATCACCATGTAGCCTGTGGGATCAGACAGGCTTGCTTTAAAGAAGATGGCTCCATTCATTCCTTTCTCCTTATCTCCCAGCTTTCCAATAATGGCATGTGTAGAATTACACATTCAGACAGTCCATATGTTTTGTTCTAAGTGAACCATCCATACCACGTCCCAATAGAATGGCTCATTCATTATAAGAACTTAAGCGTCCCTTCTGTCCGCACAGAGTGCATTTCAGAACTCATAGACTCATAGACTCATAGACATTAAGGTCAGAAGGGACCATTATGATCATCTGGTCTGACCCCCTGCATGCTGCAGGCCGCAAGACCCTTCCCTGGACTCTACCGTTGAAGTCCCCAATCCTGTGTTTTAGTGACTTCAATCGGCTTAGACCCTCCTGCTAGTGATCCCTGCCCCATGCTGCGGAGGAAGGCGAAAAACCTCCAGAGGCTCAGCCAATCTACCCTGGAGGAAAATTCCTTCCCGACCCCAAATATGGCGATCAGTAATACCCCGAGCATATAGGCAAGAGTCTCCAGCCTGACCCTTGTTGGCCATTATGCTGTTCATGTACCATTGCTTGGTTTTCCTTGGCTACTATGTTTTATCATTAAACCATTCCCTCCATAAACTCATCCAACTTAATCTTAAAACCAGACAGGTCCGTCGCCCCCACCGTTTCCCTCGGAAGGCCGTTCCAATATTTCACCCCTCTGATGGTCAGAAACCTTCGTCTAATTTCAAGCCTAAACTTCCCCCCGGCCAGTTTGTATCCATTCGTTCTCGTGTCTACATTAGTACTAAACTGGAATAATTCCTCTCCCTCCCTTGTATTAACCCCTCTGATATATTTAAAGATAGCAATCATATCCCCCCTCAGCCTACGCTTTGTCAGACTAAACAACCCAAGCTCCTCTAATCTCTTTTCATACGACAGGTTTTCCATTCCTCTGATCATCTTAGTCGCCCTTCTCTGCACCCGTTCCAGTTTGAGTTCATCTTTTTTAAACATCGGAGACCAGAACTGCACACAGTATTCCAAATGAGGTCTCACCAGCGCCTTATACAACGGAAGCAGGACCTCCCTATCTCTACTAGATATACCTCGCCTAATACATCCCAAGACCGCATTGGCTTTTTTCACCGCCACGTCACATTGCCGACTCATAGTCATCCTGCGGTCCACAAGGACCCCTAGGTCCTTCTCCTCTTCCGTTACTTCTAACCAATGCGTCCCCATCTTGTAACTAAAATTGTTATTATTCGTCCCCAAGTGCATCACCTTACACTTTTTACTATTAAATTTCATCCTATTTCTGATACTCCAATTCACAAGCTCATTCAAGTCTCCCTGCAGAGTATCCCTATCCTCCTCCGAGTTTGCAACTCCTCCCACCTTCGTATCATCCGCAAACTTTATCAGCCCACTCTTGCAATCGGTCCCGAGGTCAGTTATAAATAGATTAAATAAGATGGGTCCCAAAACCGAACCTTGAGGCACTCCACTAGTAACCTCCCTCCAACCCGACAATTCACCCTTTAATACGACCCGCTGCATTCTCCCCATTAACCAATTCCCTATCCACCTCCGGATTTTCATATCGATCCCCATGTTTTTCATTTTAACCAATAGTTCCTCATGGGGTACTGTATCAAACGCCTTACTGAAATCCAGGTATATTAGGTCCACCGCATTTCCCTTATCTAATAAGTCCGTTACTTTCTCAAAGAAGGAGATCAGATTCGTTTGGCACGATCTGCCCTTCGTAAAACCATGCTGTAATTTATCGCATTTGCCATTAACTTCAAGGTCCTCAACTAGTTTCTCTTTCAGAATCTTCTCCAGTACCTTGCACACTACTGATGTTAAACTAACAGGCCTATAGTTACCCGGGTCACTTTTTTTCCCTTTCTTGAAAATAGGAACCACATTGGCTATTCTCCAGTCTAACGGGACTACCCCCGAGTTTACAGATTCATTAAATATAGTCGCTAATGGGCCTGCTATTTCCCGCGCCAATTCCTTCAATATTCTCGGATGAAGATCGTCCGGTCCACCCGACTTAGTCCCATTGAGGCGTTCTAGTTTTGTTTTTACCTCGGATGCGGTAATCCCCCATCCCGTATGCCCCTCTGTAACGGTGCTAGTATCCCTAATACCTTCATTGGCCTCATTAAACACCGATGCAAAATATTCATTGAGATATTGCGCCATGCCTAGATTATCTTTAATCTCCTCTCCGGCTATAGTCTTCAGCGGTCCCACTTCTTCTTTCTTTGCTTTCTTCCTATTTATATGGCTGTAAAACCTCTTACTATTACTTTTAATTCCCCTCGCTAAGTCCAACTCTTCCCGGCCTTTGGCCTTTCTCACTCTATCTCTACATTCTCTGACTTCGCTAAGGTAAGTTTCCTTACTGATCCCTCCCCTCTTCCACTCTTTGTACGCTTTCTGTTTTTTCCTAATCGCCCCTTTCAGCCGGTCGCTCATCCAGCTCGGTCTAAGTCTCTTGCTTAGTAATCTTTTTCCCTTTTTGGGGATACAGGCCTCTGACAGCTCTTGCATCTTTAACTTAAAGTAATCCCAGGCTTCTTCTGCCTTTAGGTCCCTTAATACGTTTGCCCAATCCACTTCCCTTACCAGTCCCCTTAATTTGTTAAAATTGGCCTTTTTAAAATTATAAACCCTAGTCTTTGACTTAATTCTGGTACTCTTTCCATTTAGTTTAAAGCGAATTAGCTCATGATCACTGGAGCCCAAGTTGTCCCCCACTACCACTTCCTCAACAAGGTCCTCACTACTTACCAGAATCAAATCTAAAATGGCCTCCCCCCTCGTCGGCTCAGCTACCACTTGATAAAGGAATTGATCCGCAAGCACATCTAGGAACATCTGAGCCCTATTATTGCTACTAGCGTTTGTTCCCCAATCTATATCCGGGAAGTTAAAGTCCCCCATAATTACACAGTTTCTATTAGTATTTACCTCCCTTAATACATTAAACAATTCCTTATCCATATCCTGGGTCGATCCCGGCGGTCTATAGCACACCCCAAGCACTATCCCCGGAGAGGCTCTAGTAGTACTTTTACCCAGCTTGAGTATCGCCCAGACGGACTCTGTATTATCTATTCCATCCACTATTATTTCTTTACAGCTTATTTCACTATTGACATACAATGCCACCCCCCCACCTTTACCTTTATCCCGGTCTTTCCTAAACAGCGCATACCCCTCCATACCTGCGTTCCAGTCGTGACTGCCATTCCACCACGTTTCAGTTATTCCTACGATATCCGGTTTCAATTCTCGGACCAAGAGCTCCAATTCCTCCATTTTATTACCTAGGCTTCTCGCATTGGTGTACAAACAGCCTAATGTATGTCATTTAGCCTGTCTCCCATTAGTAGCACTGTATGTTGCGGGCCTCTTTGTGTTCGTCCCCCCTGTCCCTCCTATGTCCAATCTCATCTCCCCGGCTATGTCTCCTCTTATTACACTCAGCTTTCCAATACCGGAAACTGGCGTGGAGATTAACTGTGCATCTCCCAACCATCTCCCCAAACTTCCTAGTTTAAAGCTCTTTTGATAAGATGAGCCAGCCTCCCTCCCAGAAGTCTATTTCCTTCCCTACTCAGGTGAAGCCCATCCCGCGAGAACAGGTGTCTGTCCCCGAAAGCCTCCCAGTGGCCATACATCCCAAAGCCCTCCTTATAGCACCACTCCCTTAGCCAACTATTTATCCTCACAATCCTATCAGCCCTTTGCTGCCCTTCCCTCGGAACAGGCAGAATCCCACTAAAGATAACCTGAGCCTCTATCTCCTTGAGAGTCTTCCCCAGCCTGGCATAATCTCCCTTGACTCTCTCTAACGAGAACCTAGCCGTGTCATTCGTTCCTACATGAAGGATTATCAAGGGGTTCTTACCTGCTCCTTTTAGGATCCTTTTCAACCGCAGGTCCACATCGCGTATCTTTGCACCCGGTAGACAGCACACCCTTCTGTTCTCCGGGTCCGCCCTGGTCACAGGCCTGTCCAGTCTCCTCAGTAAAGAGTCTCCAATTACATACACCTGCCTTCGCCTGGCAACAGTGCGATCTAGTAATCTAGTCTCCGATCCCTCTAGTCCTGACCTGTGTCTGCTGCTATCTTCCCTTATGCTCCCCCTTATGTCTTCCTGTATCCTCTGGTGGCCCATAATTGGTGCTGTCTCCATCAACTCCTCCCCGCTCTCTCTCGGACTAGCAGCTCTTCTCTTCTTCCTCACCCTCCCACCTTCAGTCACCACCTGCTGCCCCTCTACCTCGTTCTCCAAACACTCAAACCTATTCCTGAGTTCTATTCCCCCCTCACTGGCCCTCCTTTTCCTTGGCTTACTTCTCACAGTCACATGCTTCCACTTCCCTGGATCTCCTCCTTCCATTCCCCTCTCGCTGTCATCTACTACTGCCTCCTCCTGCACCCTAGAGCCTTCCCCTTCAGCCCCGCCTTGCCTATCCTCCATCAGCTGCTCAAACCCCCGTCTAAACTCCACCAGGGTCTCTACCTGCATCTCCAGCCCCTTAATCTTTTCCTCCAGTAACACTAGCAGGCGACACTTCATACACACATACCTTTGTTCCAGGTCTCCTGCTAGGACTATATACATACCACAGCTTCCGCATGCGGCCATCTGCATTCTGTCTGCTGCTGCTGCTTGGCTCATAGCTGTTGCGGTCTCTGCCCGCAGCACCTGGGGACACAGAGCACACAGCGCACCCCGCCCTCCTGCCTCCCCCTGCAAACTCCCCTGTTAGCCGCCCTGTTGGCTGCCTCCGGTGCCGCTGCTCGCAGCTGTGCCGCTGCCTGGCTGGGCGGCCGCTTTTATGGGCCCCTTGATCAGCCAAGCCCCGCCCCCTACTCAGGACTCGGCGTCCGTCCCAGCACCCAGCCCCTGCCGGCCCCTACAAACAAACAAACACAAACACCCAAGAACACCCAGGACAGATGCAAATACAGATGCAAATACAAGTACCTTCTCCTCCAATGAGAACTCCCTCTCAAACTCCCCTGTTAGCCCCCCTGTTGGCTGCCTCCGGTGCCGCTGCTCGCAGCTGTGCCGCTGCCTGGCTGGGCGGCCGCTTTTATGGGCCCCTTGATCAGCCAAGCCCCGCCCCCTACTCAGGGCTCGGCGTCCGTCCCAGCTTAAACTCCAGTACTTACTGCACCATGCAACTTTCCTCCACCCAGCATCTGAGTCCAGACCTGCATCAGCCCCTTCTATTCCTGACCTGATCTCCCCTGCCACAGGCAGTAAGTCTAATGTCCCTTAATTCCTCACATGTACACCCTTTGGTACTCCAGGCCTGAGTTTCCACCCAGCTCCACAAATGCACCTCAGTCCTGATCTTGGGCATCACTTACAGTTCCAGTCCTGGGCTCCCTGTCAGAAAATATGGTGCAGTGGGTAAGGGACTAGCCAAGGATTCCCTGCTCTGCCACAGACTTCTTGCGTGACCATGGGCAAGTCACAGTCTGTGCATTTCCCCTCATCTGTACAATGGAGCTAATAGCACTGCCCTGCCCCCGGGGAGTGCTGTGAGGATAAATACATTAAGGACCAAGGCACTCCAACACTATGGTGAGGGGGCCCATATAAGTACCTTAGATAGGTAGATACAGCTCTGACAATGCACCTCAGTTCTAACCTGCAACCTAGTCAAGGAGATGATCAAGAGCTTTCCATCCCAAACGTCAAACATTTGTGTTTGAATAGCATGTTGTTCTGACAATGTGACACTAGTAATTAAAGCCAGATGGGGACTTGCTTATAGTCTGACACTGGGCCCACATTCTGATGGGTGACATTTTTTAAACAAGAGGCCAACCACCAGCAGGAAAATCAGAAAAGCCAAGTGCAATTAAAAAAAAACCAACCAACCAAAAAAACCATAACCCTTAATTTCCAGATACACCGCCCAGCATATTCTAGGTGAGAACCAAATGCTTCCGACTGCAGTGTTTGGCAGAATGAGCACAGCGCATAATCTGTGCTCCAAGCCAGTGTGGCTGAACCCGAGATTTCCCTTGATACAGCATCACAATGCACAATGATTTGGTGTCATCACCTGCAAGGATCATAAGGAAAACCACAGAACCCAATCCTCGCTCACCTGAGAAAACCTATTGACACAAATGGAGTATTGGCATAAGCAAGGAGTACTTGTGAGAGTATGTGTTTCACTTCATTCTGTACAAAGGAACAGTGACCTAATGCTCGTCGAAAGAGTTAAGGATGGAATACAGAGTAATATACAAATGGCTGAAATATTCTTTTTTAAAGCAAAAATACCGAGAAGAGATTTCTACAAGGCCTATTGATAAGAGCAGTTAAGGGAACACATGAAAATGAAAAAAACATGTTACTCAGTCTAATTCTGGATGATGTAGGATGTTAGGAATTAGATACATATAGGGCCAGATTCTGATCTCCTTATTCACGTTGGGTAGTACTTTACTCTACCAGCAGCTATCCACTGCAAAAGGCCTAACGTGACATAAGAGCTTGTCTACAAGGAACGTTATTGTGTGGCAAACTAGCTCCCTGTAGATTCACACCCTAGCTTCCTGTGCATCCTGTCCTGAGTAGATAAATCGTAAAAGGCCACTTTGCATGGGGAGGCAGATCAGTATTTGGCCCTCAGTGTATCACTGGCAATAGTATTTGAAGAGTTACGGAGAACTGGGAAGGCCCAAGAAGATTAGAGAAGAGTGAATGCAGTATCCATAAACAGACTAGGCAAAAAGAGGTAGTTACTGTTTGGCAAATCTGACTCCTGCCCCCAGTATTTGGTCTGGTTTCTTCCTAAGAAGGAAATCTATAACCTTCCAGAAGGTAACACAGAACCATACATGATAAGCAAGAGTTTATAAAGCATGAGTCTTGCAAGACATGTGATTGCCTTTTATTGGCTAGAACTACACAAGGAAGGAGTGAAGTGAAAACAGAAGTCACCATATACTTGTATTAGCATAACACATGCTAATGTCTCATCAAATCTTACTCTCACAGGACTGGTCTTACATGGCATGGAGCACCCTCAGCTCCTACTGAAGGTTGCGGCAGCCAAGGGTGCTCAGCACCTCACAGGAGCAGGCTCAGAGGAAATGCAAGTCAATGTGGATGCAAACATTGGCACTTTAATTGGAAAGCAGCTGAAGGAACAGAAAGTGGCAATGCCAGTCCAACTGGGGAGGGGCAGTGGAGGTGAATAGCTTGGTACCACTGGATTTGGGGCTCAGTCCCATCTTATTTAGCATCTTCACTATAGGTCTGGAAGAAAAACTGCAAGTTAATGAAATTCACTTAGCTGGCAAGGGGTGTAACGGGGGGAAAACAGAGTCTCCCTATGGGCCTGCTCCAAAGCCCATCAAACCGGGCACTACTTATTACACTAAACAAGATCATCTCACTGTCACCTTGTGCTCTCCTGTCACGGATTCACTCACCACTGCAACACCTCCTGCTGGCTGTCATAGGAAGTAGCTCTGTTAGACAGTGTGCCCTTTTCCTGCTTCGCCCATCATTGTCACTGCCTGCAGACCCGCCTCAGTCCAAATACTGCAGCATCCTCTGCCTGACTTGACCCTCCGGTCATGTCACTGTTTGTGTTTTCCTCCTTGGGCCGGGGGGGGGGGGGGGGCTTTCAGTTCTAGAATCTAGCCACTTCCCCAGTGGTGAGTGGGGGGGGGGGAAACAGGACCCCAGACCCACCCACTACTCCAGGTCCCAGCCCAGGGACCCTGTAGTTAGCAGCCTCCCACTGCCTCGCCTTAACTACTCCACCAGTTCTGCTTCAAATTCCCAGACCACTTCCCCATGGCCCCAGCACCTTCTTCACCCTCTTCCCAGGGCCTCAAGCCTGGACGTCTCAGGAGCCAGCCAGGAACTCTCTAGCTCCCCCAGTCCCTGCTAGCAGCTGCCCTGAGGCACTACCCTCCTGCAGTCCTCTAGGAACCCAGTCCTCTCCCTTGAGCTTCCTGCAGTAACTGACCTAATCTGCCCTGCAGCTCCCATTTATATGGACCTGCTGGGTCCTGATTCACTGTTCCTCACAGCCCCTCTCCCATTGGCTGCTTCCCATGCAGCCTCCCCAGGGCTCTATTAACCCCTTCTCTGCCAGTGTGGGATGGATGCCCCATCACATCTCCCCCATCTCTTTGGTGGATCTACTTGTTCTCTTTCATCTTAGACTAAGATTGTGAACTATTTGGGGCAGGGTCTGTCTTCTCAGGGGTTGTATTTTATATTTTAGAGCTGACCAGAGGACGACAATTCAGTTTCGCAGCAACTTTCTACATGGGAACAAAACCATTCAAACATTTTCACAAAGTGAAATTCTGCTAAAATGTTCAGTTATAGGACTGAAAATCTGACCTTTCTGATTTGGGTCTCTCTCCTCTAGAAATTACCCTCGCCTTGATACATTTTGTGGAGTCATATTGTTTTCAACAAAATGAGCCATTTTCGCACACACCACACACATATGTAGCCACTGAAATTGTAATACAGACAAACATCAGTGACAATCTGCAAACAGAAGTGAGAGCTTAGCCCATCTAATAAATTAGGCACAATTTAGGCAACACTAATAAAGAGACTATTGCAGGTAACACACTGAGGAAAGCAAGATCCACAAATTCTAAAGCTCTCTCCAATTCAGTCTCTCTGTAAGCCCCCACTTCTTCACTGTGTCCTTATTCTCCCAGCTATCCGCATTCCCATCCCTTAGAAAGAATGCCACAGTATGCTGTGGGAATAGCCCCTAACAGTATATAGCCAAATCAGCACTCACAGTCATAACCCCAAGTGCCCGGAAACCTCCGATTTCCCAGGAGAGCTGCTATGCAGTAGCCTCCATGTTATATCACTTGGCACTATGCAGCCACGTGCAAGGCGTGGTAATGACCACTGCTCACCCATCCAGCACCACAAAACCCATTGAAATCAGCCTGCTAAGCAGGAGCCAGTGACTTTGGAGTAAAGGAAAGAGACAAAGCAGCAAAGAAGAGAAAGAACCCTTCTGCCTGGAAGACAGAATAAAAATCATCCATGAAAAGACAGCTAGAAAGTGTCATAGCCGAGCCATAGTTACAAGCTCACATTGGAGCCATCCTGCATTTCCATCTTTGGGAATGTTGCAAATGGTCTTCATACTGAGGAGTTCAGGAACTTAAAATCACAATCACCCCTTTAGGGGGAGGAAGTCTGATTGACACAGAGGACTTGTGCTGCCACTGGCGCTCATGCTTACATCCCACCCCCCCTTCTCCAAAAGCAGGCAGCTGAGAAATCCATGCTTTGCCAAGGGCAATAGACCATATCCAGCGCCTGCCTCTCCCTGTCCTGCAATGCCCCTCCCAGCCCCACAGATCTCTGGTTGTGGCCTGTAAAGCAGTCAAGAGGGGGGCATGCCCTGGAAGCACAATTGCACCCTCCCAAATACCAGGGGAGGGTTCTGCCCTATTTTCCTCTTCTCCACACTGAAGAGGGGTGTGTGTGCAAGGCTTATGGCTTTCTTGATCGCTCTACGTTATGCAGCGGTCTCTTAACAGGACACAGAGTTGGCCATCCCTAGCCAGCGTCACTATAGTAACGTTACACTGAACTGTTTGGGGCCATTCAAGATGACTGTTGTAGTACTATCTCCTTCATTAATAATGGATCCACCTCCATCTCCCCCCCCTTTCTTTTTGATCCAATTTCATCCTATGTGTATTTGGAATGTTTATTTGCATCTCTTGGGGTAGGGCCAAAATATCAGATTCCCTGCTCAGTTTCCTCCCCATTACAGAAATAAGCTATGAGAGAAAGGGTACTGGGAAAATCCCAGGGGGTAATTAGCAGGGATGCATGCTGGCATTAGTAGTTTTTGTGCCTTTGTTTTCACAGGCTATTGCTTCTAGGAGTCACCACAGACTTAAGCTCTGCTCTTGTTTGCTGGATGGCAAAGCGCAGCCACACAATGAGATTGCACATGATTGTGGCTCCAGCATTGGGCGCTCTGCAGCAAAATGAAACCCACAAAAAACAAACACACAGCTTCATAGATTTTAACGCCCGAAGGGAACACGAGGACTATCTCCTTGGACCTCCTGTACAACACAGACCAGAGAATTTCACTCAATAAGTCCCTTGAAATATTCAGCTTTGTTCAACTTTACCCCCACACCACTATTTTCAGCTTTTTTCTGGTTCCCAAAACACCAAGCCCTAACACTTAGATAGTCCACCAGGTTGTCCATGCTTTTCCTGGGGCTATGCTGTGCCCTTTGAACAGGGCTTGTGGGACATTGTCAGCTCATGTTATTGCACCATGGTACAAGATAGAACCCAGTTACTGCTTTCTAAAGGTATGTCTAATTTACAGCTCAGGTAGATGTATATGTCCAAGCAGTGTGGACACAGTTTGGGCTAGCCATGTGAGAACATATGTAGGACCACAGAGGGGGTTGCTCTTGGGCAGCTAGCCAAAGCCACTGTCTGTGCTGTCACGGCCACATGGCTATTTTTGGCACGCTAGCTAGTCCGGAGCTAGTGCATGTCTGTCTAGCTGAGCTGGGAATTACACCTCCCAGCTGCAATGTAGAAGTATCCAAAGCTGAACAGGCTGCAGAGGACTTATGGGCATGAAGCCTTGCCAGAGCCAATAGAATAAGCAGATGAGGCTTCTATGTCTGCGAGGCCCGATTCTGATGTACACTGTTGAATGGCCATGGAGTTCAGTGGAGTCACTCCAGTGTCAGTTAGAGGAGGGTCAGACCTAGACACCATTACGTGGGGAAAGGAATGGGCTTTTTTTAGTCATGTTTCCAACTGTCAAGGTCACTTCAAAAGGGCTGCCATCCCCAGTCTCCAGTCCACCCTGAGCTGCCTCACTGCACCTTCTCAACCTTCCTTTTTCATGGTTTCCATAAGCAGCTGGTGTTGGCCGATGGGTCAACAGGGACGGGGAGGATTTCAGCAGCTGTTTTAGCCCAAAGGTCAAAGCAGGTAGCATGAAAGAGAGGGTTAAAAGCTTGCCTTCCTGTGAATGAAAGACTAGCAGAGAAGGGTGCGTTGAGTGGGATCAGACAGAGCAATAGTTCTAACAGACAAAGGGGGTAAAAATAGGGTCCTCAATAAAGACCCCAATGCAAGAGGCCCTTGAAAAGCCACAGATACAAAGCCCGTTGCCCAGGAAACTAATGATGCCCTCTTATTATTGTTGGCAACAGGAAATGGCAACAAGTACCGTAATCCAGGCCCTGCTGCTGCCACTGTCTTTTCCTCTTGATTCAAGGCACGGAGAAGAAAGATGAGGCTTTTATTGTTCTGCTGCCTCATGGGGCATCACTGTGCCCTTGGGATCTACAGAGATTCCAGACCCGGTGCTGGTTAATTTGGATGATCAGGCTGCCATGGCAACCAAACAGGCCCAGACTCCTGAAGGTTAGAGGCAAACCCAGCTTCTCCCAATAAGAAGCAACGTGAGGCCAAGACACATACATTTCACTTGTATGCTTGTGCCCATTACACGTGCCTATGTGTTTGCATGCACACAATTACCCACAGAGACTCATTGTAAGGGACTGGGGCATAGGCAGTCTGGTCTAGCAGTCACAGCGGGGCTGAGGTCTGCCCACCAGGGATGGGAGGATTGCAGGGCCAGGTCCCATAAACAAGAGTCAGGGTCAGAGACCAGAGGCAGTATCAGGCTAGAATTAAGAGGCAGGAATCCGGGTCAGAGTCAGGCCGGAGTCAGGGTCCGGAAATCAGGAGACAAGGCAAAGTCTGGCACTGCAGCAGGCTGAGGACTCTGCGTGGTTACTTAGACAATTTCCTGGGGCAACTCCTGGAGTTAGCTAGGGACACTTGGCCAATCAGAGGGTCACAGGGTACTATCATTTTAGGTCTCATGGGTGGTATGTCCTATGGCACCTATTCTCCACAGTGCTCTCAGGTTATGCTTCCAATGGCATTGTGTGACTATTAACTGCCCTAGGCTCTGCAGACCTGGGTTCTTGTCCCTGGGTCCTTAAACTCACAAACATGTGCATATCCACAAACACACACATCCATGCAGATGCTGACATGTGTATCCACTCATGGGCATACATATATACACACACATGTAGACAACATCTGAGGATAGCACAAGATGCAATAGGCTTAAATTGAAGCAAGGGAGGTTTAGATTGGACATTAGGAAAAACCTCCTAACTGTCAGGGTGGTTAAGCACTGGAATAAATTGCCCAGGGAGGTTATGGAATCTCCCTAATTGGAGATTTTTAAGAGCAGGTTAGACAAACACCTGTCAGGGATGGTCTAGATAATACTTATTCCTGCCATGAGTACAGGGATAGACTAGATGACCTCTTGAGGTCCCTTCCAGTCCTATGATTAAGATATTAGATCATGGGACCCAGTCTGGGACATGAGAAAGTACACAGCATAACATGCACAAGTTGCAATCCCATGTTGTGTCTCACAGCAGGGTATCATTGCCTAGATAAAGCATAAAACAGATTGGATTTGATAATACAACCATGTTATAAACACATTACATAGCTAGGAAATGATAATGCATGTTAAGATGCCTTGGCCATACTGTGATAAATATATAGGGATAATAGAAGATAGCAAGATGACATAGCAATGTAGAAGAGCTATGACAAATTGGCAAAGATAATTTAGTGAAAGCTCCTGTTATTTTGTATTCTGGCCATTTGAAATACTGCTTTCTGCAAAATTTGGTAAATTGGCCATTTTCACAATTAACAGGAATATTCACAATATTAAGCTGCTTACAGGATCAAATTGAATGTATATTGTAGACTTAAAAGTGACCTAGCATTTTGAAATTAAATTTAAAAGCCAGTTCTTCCTTCATGTACCTGTAAAGACACAATCAAGATCATAGTCTTGCACTTCCTTTGTTACAGCTGATAGCATCTCTGACACCTAAAGTAGTATAAGGAATGCAGATCCTTTCTGTTTTAATTATTAAATACCATATTATAGGCAGGGCTGCGAGCACCACCTATTAAGGTTGCTGTACACCTCCCATTATAAGCTCCTCTTTTCAGTTGCTTATAACTCTGCCAAGCTTTAATTGTCTGGGCTGACATTTTCCATGGAGGGTGTCTGCCTCAAGCTAATTTTTTTCTCTGTGTAAAAAAACATCCAAAACGGTTCAGCCATTTCTGAGAACAAGGCTAGAGGGAAAAATATGGTTTTGCCCATGTTAAATTCTGGCAGGCTTTTTCTTTGAAAAGTTCTAGCATCCCCATACTTTGGAACAATGACTTGAAATTTAACAGGGGGTTGGGCCTTTGGGTCTGGGATGTGCCTTTTGCCATCCCAGTGAAAATCAGCCCACATTTGGCCACGTTGTAAGCCTTTGAAAAATTGCAGGTTGCACATGCACAGTAGAGACTTCTTGGATTTTGACAGCTAGTTTCCCCAAAATTTCAGCCCAGGGCTAAGCAGACCTTTCTCTGGAAATGCTGATCTGGGCTGCTGTGCTCCAGGACCAGGTGCCAGAAAAGAGAGCAGGGAGTCCATCTCTCCTGTGCATTCAGTGACACCCCTTCTAAGCCCAGGCAGAGTGGAGGAGGAAGTCATTTGAATCAGATGCAGAGGAGACATGAACCAGACCAGCAGACAGGAGTAGGGACAAGGAAAGGGAAGTGAGAGACTGGGACTGGAAGCTGGTGGGGGATAGGGCGGAGACTGGGACCAAGTCCATCCTTTCTCTTCTTGCAATCCACTGCCTCATTCACTACATACCTTCCTGCTTCTGCAACAAAATGAGGCAGGGCCTCCTACATACAACAGCCT